>NC_089309.1:1329572-1661965 GCF_000512565.2 Kwoniella dejecticola CBS 10117 | reverse complement strand
ACCCCCTAACCCCCTAACCCCTAACCCCCCTAACCCCTAACCCCTAACCCCTAACCCCTAACCCCTAACCCCTAACCCCTAACCCCTAACCCCCTAACCCCTAACCCCCTAACCCCTAACCCCCTAACCCCCTAACCCCTAACCCCTAACCCCCTAACCCCCTAACCCCTAACCCCTAACCCCTAACCCCTAACCCCTAAACCCCCTAACCCATGCAGGAGGTCTTTCCCAACCTCTAGTGGTCTCTCAGTATGTATCCAGTAGTTAGTTATATGCCTTATGCATCAGTCACTCCTTTAAGTCCGCCCCCCAAAAGCGCGCAATGGGAAGTGCCCCACCATAGCACCGTTTCCTCTGTAGCTCGTCACAAAAAGCGGCTGGAGAAAATCAAGCTACAGATCCTTGTAGCGTTTTTAAATCTCTACAAGATGCCATCGATCGTTTTTCTCAAAAGTCCCTCAGGCAGAAAACCCCCGCCCCGGGAACCCCTTGTAACCCCCTAACCCCCTATTTGACCAAAAACGTGGCATCTCTCAAGCTCGGTGATCTCCACCCTACTTGAACCGTGAAATTTCTGAGGCTGCATATTTGACCAAAAACGTGGCAACCCCCCAAGGACGGTGATCTCCACCCTACTTGAACCGTGAAATTTCTGAGGCTGCATATTTGACCAAAAACATGGCAAACCGGTACACTGAAATAAAATACATGCGGCGACTAAACGATTCAACCTATGGTAGAAATACATGCATGCCTCGCAGGGGTGATGTTGTGGGTGGATATACGATGCATAATAAGAGCTATAAGCATATTTGGAGGCTAGTCGGATGGGGTCCGGCTATGGGTGCGGGGGTGTGTTTTCACGATAGATGAAGGGGGGGAAGACACGATTCTTGCACCCTGCTATGGTTGTCCCTTTTCACAGATTGTGGAGGGGGAGAGACGACGACCTGCCCTACCTCCCCTCCAACTCGCTCTGCCAGTGTACGTACGTGTACCAACAGACATGTCAAGTGTCCTTGTCTCTGGCCCCACCTCGCTGTACTATTGATTGACCCCTTGCCCACTGCGCCCCCGTCTGACAATGCCTCTATGATGCCTCCTTATCTCAGGCCCCATCTCGCTCTACTTTCCGCTGCTCCCTACACCTGTGCGCCTCTCAACGACCACCCTCCACAAGCCTATACCACTTGATTGAACCCCCTGCCGGGTACCTATTTGGCCCTTTTTTTCACGTTTTGTGGAGCCCCAATGGACCACTTAACTGAAGTACCTCGATCAATTGCCACAGACCTTAGGGATCTACTCTGTAACCCTTTTGGAGGATTTCTGGAAACGACTCGTTTCCGCCGCGTTCTGCTGTTAGCCGGCCTTTTCTCCCAATTAACCCATCGTCCGATTCTTAGCTGACGCAATAGCAGCGACAATTCACTTTGGGGGTCGCGCATGGCTTTTGCTGGATTGCCGTGGAGCATCGCTGTATCGTTTGATTTGGTCTTCCGACTGACAAAACGTCGGCAAATTACATCGCATCAGATGGTACAAACCTAACATATATAAGTATCGGAAGATATCCCCTTTCCAGACCGATACACCTGTTCCCCTGTTCCCCATCGCTTTCCCTCGAGGTTCATCAGCTATTGAATTGCATCCGGCGCTTTCATAATACATCGTTGTTTTCAGTTCCTCGACTTCATTATTTGAGCTCCGACTCCAACACAGGCCGATTGGTTGCAGTGCTCTCAAGATGCTCGACTTGAAGCTTATCCTCGCCTGCATCGAGAGCCGCTGATGGAGCGAAAATGAGATCGATCGCTTCGAGCGAGAGACCCTTAGTCTCGGGGAAGAAAAAGTAGATGGGAGGAAGGAATGCAGCATTAATTACCGCGAAGATCTACGACATCTCAAGTGAGTTTTACACATTACGCGTTCTGATATCATCTATCTCACAATGTAGAACTTCCACCCCAGATTCGCAATACCTGAAGGAGTGAACTGAACAACGGCGTAGTTGGTAATCCAGCTGCGGTGTCGCGGAGGGTCGTCAGCATTTGCGGAGGTAACATAGCTAAACACAAAACGACTCACTTGCAAGCAGTTGCGATACTAGCTCCCTTCTGTCTCATTCGAAGAGGCTGAATCTCGGCGGTGTAACACCAGACGTTCGCTGTAAGGCTCTGATCAGCATCGTCTTTTGCCTCCATAAGAAAATCATGACCTGCCTTGGAATCCGATCGTGAATAATCCCATGAAGATGAACATGAAGGCGGTTGCGACTCCACCGGCCACTTTGCTGTTAGTGGTCTGGACCTTGTAGACCAATCCGGTTTCAATAGCAAAGATCGCAGCCATACCAGCGATGCACACGAGAAAGAGCTTCCTTCGCCCAAGCGAGTCGATCAAGAACCAAGGGATGAAAGATGCGGCGAAGAACCAAGTGAACACAGCACCTGCAAGCAAAGCCGGCTTGTCGGAGACGAGAGCGAAGAAGTTGCCCCTGTTTGATACCATTGCATCAGCCGCGGATTCAGCTCCGATCGATAAGACTTGCTTACATGTAGAAGATCAGTCCGTTAATTCCGCCAATTTGCTGGAAGAACTGGATGGCACATGCGATGATAAGTCTCCTTCTAGACTTCAGATCGTCCTCGTGAAGCAGGTCAGACCATTTGCCGCTGCCCAAAGACTCCTCGATCTCGACAGCTCGTTGGATCTCTTGATGTTGCGCGACGACGTCAGAATGATCGATGGGTTTGCCTTGCAATCTACTCAACACCTCCAGACTTTCCTGCGCACGACCATGGGAAGCCAACCATCTAGGAGATTCCGGAACGATGAGAACCAGAACAAGGATAGGGACGATAAAGATGGCTTGCATAGCTACTGGGATCCGCCAGGCCTTGGATCCATCGACGAATGCAAATCCATAGCCTGTCCAGTAGGCGATCATGATGCCGAGATTGAGTAAAGATAATTGAAAGCACACGAAGCGACCTCGACTGGCTTTAGGCGAAACCTCAGATTGCAGTACCGGCATGGTAGAATTCAGGAAACCCTATGCCGGTTGTCAGCAACATCGACTACTTCCGATGACACTCTAGAAGCTTACCATTCCTAGACCAGATACGACTCTTGCACCTATCATAGCACCAGAAGAGCTGACAGCCGCTTGAAACGCAGCTCCTGCAAGCATGACCACCGCGCCAATCATAATGGAACGCTTTCGACCGAGTTTTTCCCCCACAAATGCCGTTATGATCGACCCAGCGCAGCAGCCAATCTCATAAATCGCAACGATGGTACCGAGAAGAGACGATGATGGGTGCTTAAACGTGGTCTGGAACGGCGCCTCGTTGATGATTCCACCTGTTAAGCAGTGTCGTGTCAGCTGATAGGTCAAGGTCGGCCTAACTAAGAATGATTGTACCAACCCATTACACCATTGTCGTACCCGATCAGCATGAAGCCAAGGGCGGTAAGGAGAGTAACAAGATAAAGTAATGTTCCTGCCATATTGTGTCTGTTTAATCGCAATTTCTGACTTTTGGACTTTGCAGAACAGTGTTGGTCCCCAGACGGCCCCTTCTGGAGACACTATATATATGTATGCAAGCGATGGGAAGTTTGGGTTCGATTTTGACGATCAATCGCGGTTAACGTCGGTTTCCTCTTCGTCAACAATCGGATCACCTGCCCGAAGATGCCGCTGTCAGCAGACCAAACGGGGACAAATCTAGAGTCGAGAACAGAAGGAGTGAATGCAGCAATCGTCGGTTACAGACGCATTCTCTCCAGCTTGAAACCGCTTCTGAGTAATCGGAAGATCTCGTATAACGTCATCTTTCGATCGCCGCATCCCGTAAAAGTTGGGGCTATTCTTGGCCTAGGCGGATCTCCACAGTCAGCAACGAAATCGAAGCGACCCTTTTACGCAGAAAGTCAAAACTCTGCCGCGGTTGTGACCGGTTGCAGGTGGTTCAGTTTTCGCGTTTAGGACCAGTCTGAGAACAGATCTGCGGGGACGTTCGGAACACGATCCGGTCAGCTCACAGAAGCTAGTGCATCCTTTCATTTCAATGCTATGCTTTCTTTTTGCATAGTCTTCTGGTCGATTTCGCTGCCAAAATTACGCATCGTCTGCAGCTCTTACCACCACTCATGACGCTCGGGTCCAAGATGGATACGCCAAACACCTGCTTGGTAAGCGTTTTGAATGAGACTGGTCGTATGCTGATGTACGTGAAGTTCATGGATCCAATTCAACATCTGAATCTACCTGTACCATTCCACCGAAACGCCTTCTCTCAATCATTCGTGACAGTACTTCCAGCAGGTGATGGGACCCTCCCATCTTCCTCGAAGCCTTTCATCGCTCATGATCAAAGTTTTCTATCCATATTGACGCCTGACGCAAGGGTTCGCTGTCTTGCCAGAAATGAGGCAGGGGAAAGCTTTGCTCACGAAGCGGGGGTGTGGGTCGAATCGCTTAAGGAGGTCTGGTTCACCTCGAACTTGATTTGTCATGCTCCAAAATCACCGGATCGTGCGCTCGCGAAAATGCGTGTCCAAATCAGCGCGGTTGATGTAACGACAGGGGACGTACGCATTGTAAACATACCCTCAGTCCAGGCTGGTAACGGCGCCTGTCCTTACGGAGATCACATCTTATTCTGTGATCAGGGCGGAGATATCGATCATCCTTCTCAGCTTGTCATTGTCAATCCCAGAGATCCTCAGGATGCACAGATCCTCATCAACAACTTCTTCGGCCGGCAATTCAATTCGCTCAACGATGTAATCACTCTGTCTTCTCCCAAACAACGTATCAGCCCATCTGAGAATCGCAACCAGAAGCCGAGTCTTCGAGAAACGATATCCAGAGGTCACACACTATGGTTCACAGATCCTACCTATGGCTTTGAGCAATCGTTCCGACCTGAGCCTCAACTCCCATCTCACGTTTACGTGCTGGATCCTCACACCGGTCGCATCAGAGTTGCAGCCGATGGCTTTGACCATCCTAACGGGATAGCTTTCAGTCCCGATGGGTCGACGTGTTACATCACCGACACCAGCCACATCAACGGAACAGGAGCTCTGAATCCTCATTTGCAAAGTACGATGTAAGTAAGGAGGGCTGCACGAGACTCTTCAATCTGAATGACGTTGTGAATATGGTAGCTACGCTTTTGACGTGGTCTGGCTCGGTGGCGCTACGGAGGCTGGTGGTCCAAGTTTGCAGAACAGACGGGTGTTCGCTTTCGCTGACACAGGCGTACCAGATGGCAGTAAGTCTTGAAGTCGCCGAAGGTGATGTGTTTACTAACCGAATCCATAGTCAAATGCGATCTGGAGGGGAATGTGTATGCGGGATGTGGAGACGGAATACATGTCTGGAGTAAGTACGATCAACTCACCTTTGTTGAGAAATGTCTGACTGTGTGCCTCTACGTAGACGCGTATGGTGCGCTCATCGGCAGAATGTGAGTTGAATAACAGAAATCCTGAGGTCCCTCTAATGATTTGCCGTCACTGCAGATTGCTTGGGGCATCAGACAATAATTCTGGAGCTGGCTGCGCCAACTTTTGCTTCATACCGGGAGGTAGACTGGTTTGTTTCTCCGAGGACAGAATATATATGGTGGAAGGTCTAGCAGCGCAAGGGGCTTTACTTTGATCCCGTCACGCTTGTGTCATGAATTGCGACAGAAAGTAGCACGAAGAAATCGAGAGCGAGGCATGAGGTTACACAATGGCGAGTTTTGATAAGAAAACAGCAGCCGGATGATACATGTGCTACGGCTACATGCAGAGGCGATCGTTTCAATTACGGGCATACTGGCTTGGGGACAAGTCTTCTAGGTTAAGTGCGCGCCAACTCTTCAGTCAAAACTCTGCACATACCGTAGGTGTAATCACCCTCGACCAATGAAGGGCATTCCCGACGCTCTAATATCAGATCAACAACCTGCTGAAAGCTGAGAGAAGGAACGATTGGCTCACAAGATTATAAGCTTCTGCACGTCAGCTCCTAAAGGTAGAGTGGCTAGGTACGCTAGCGTCCTCCCCACATTCTCAACGTCCATCATGGGCTCGGACTTCATGCTGCCATCCGCTTGTTTACACCCTTTGGATGCATGACCTCCCAGTGCTGTTTGAGCGTTACCAATGTCCAATTGAGTGCAGCATATATGGTATTTTCGCCCGTCGAGCGACGTTGATTTGGATAGACCCAAAATTGCGTGCTTCGAGACGGTATAAGCTGTGGAGTCTGTGAAAGTGCGTTTAATCATTGACGTATCAATAGAAAATATGCGAGAGCTTACCAGGGCGTGGAGACATGGCTGAGATGCTTCCGTTATTCACGATGCGTCCTCCTTGTGGTGTCTGATTCTTCATGATCTTTATCGCCTCTCTGGTGCACTTTCGATGGAAAGGATGAATAAGTAGTCTGTCAATGAAAAAAATGGAACTTACCAGAACGGCGGCCATAATATTGACATCGAGAACTTGACGGAAAATGGCCATTTCGGCATCTTCCAAGGGAACGGAGTTGAGTAGGTCCACGCCTGCGTTCTGCGGAGCCATATATCGTTTAAGCCGGTAAGGTATGATCTCAAAGGTCGGAACAAACTAACATTGAATAGCATATCCAACCTTCCGTATTTCTCTTTGACCAAATCAAACATTTTGCATACATCCCTCTCCGAGGTAGCATCACCAACGACCAACTCAACCACTGTCCCTTCTCTGAGTTGATTCGCAGTCTGTCGAATCTGAGCAATCTTTCGACCAGACAAGACTAGGACCAGAGGTTCGGGTGCTTCTGACGACGGCAAAGCGTGGGACAGCGCAATAGCACAAGCTCTCCCTATGCCTCCAGATGCTCCAGTGATGAGGATCACACGGTAATCTTGGACCATCTCTGCGTCAGTCGTGGGGTATGTGGTAGATTTGTGACTGGGGAAGCGCATTCACCCATTCTTGATACATAGCGACCGATGCATCGCATGGCTGACTGACCGATCGAGGTCGGACCGAAGACCCGATCAATATTATCACCATTTTGTCCTTACCGTTCTTCAGTCGCCGCCGAATGCGTCGATTGCCAGTCGACATAAGCTTGGTTGTCAATTTACACGATGCGAAGAAGGAGGCGTGTACACCTGACGAGCTCTCATACGGTTATAGTCGGTTGCCCTTTTTCACCCCTTTTCCTCGAGTCCCGCAGTTGCCAGTCTGTCGCAGCGATTTCCTCCGAGAACTTGCAATTCACAGATCTATCGGGGTGCGGCGACCCACTTCCAAAATAGGATCTCAGAATCTGAAAAACTCCCGCACTGCGCAATTTTAACTGAGTATGCGAATCGTCCGTAAATGACCTGTTCATTATTGATAATGGGCTGATACGCCCTCTTCGACAACCATACAAAACCCAAAGCCGCTGACTGTGGAAGGTAGCTTAGCTAGGTGCTTCTGATGTACGCGCTCGTTTTGCATGCAAAACTGATCTATCAAAAATGGACGTGTTGAGAAATCCAAGTATATCGAACATTCAAGGGGAAATAATCATGCGACCACAGACGGTGAGATGTTCACAGTAGAACTCTGTACCTTCTTCTCTCTGGATTCGTCCTCCAGCTGCGTCACGTCATTGGCTGCTTCGAAGTTGTTGAGTACGACGTTTCCGGCGTATTCTCGGTCTTCTTGTACGGGAAGTCTATATTCACTGGAGGAGCCTAATTTGTACCACAGCAGGCCGGTCAGCAGCACGGCGGCGCCGAGCATGGCAAATAAGGTCCATAGTCCGGGATAGCTGCACAAAACCCGCTGTCAGCAATGATGATGATCCTTTCTCCGCATCGTAACTGACTAGTGAGGCGCGTCTTTCGACCTGAACAAGTAAGGTGCGACGATACCCGCGCAGTTGGCAATGGCGATCATCGCACCGGTCGCGATTGCAGTACTGGTGGCACCTGCAACAGTCGCCGTTCGATATGCAATGAAAGGAATGACTGCCGCGTTGGTACATGCAATTAGACAAGTGCCGATATAGCGACCAGCCACTCCTTGGACAGTGGCCAATAGAATGTACCCGATCGCAACCAGAATGAGACCGCCAATTATGTGTCGAGGTCGCTCCTTTCGTCTATCGGACCACCAGGAATTACCGATGATCACAAAGAAGGCGAAGGCGTTGGGCGGGACAGTCAAGAGCTGTGCTTTGTCTATGCGAGACAACCGTCAGAAATTTCTTCGCCTCGCCCTAATAACTATTATGGGGACCTACAGCCTTTGAAGCCCATGGCGGAAATGATTGTAGGAGCAAAGTATCCGAAAGCGTTCAAAGAGTTGGTCATCAGGAAATAATGTAAGGAAAAGATCCAAAAGTGCCAGGACTTCAGAGTCGCAATGAAGTCGGCTTTGTCAAAGTGCTTATCGGTACCTACCAAGAATGTCAGCTGGCGCTCAAGTGATGAAACTAGGACTCACCTTTGGGCGCGAACGGCCCCATACGCTCCGAGGCAAAGTTTCGTTCCTCTTCAGTCAGGAATTTAGCCGTCTCAGGGAAATCGGGCAGGAAGAAGTAGATCAAGATCCCAACTAGCACTGCAGGAATACCTTCTAGGATGAACAGCCACTGCCAACCATACAGTGAAGCCTTTCCGGACATGAAAGAGACACCGGTGGCGATCAGTCCACCAAATGCTCCAGCTACGGCTATGGAAGCGGAGAATATCGCCATCCTGGTACCTCTCTCCGAAGGTTTATACCAGAAACATAGGTACATCATGACACCAGGCTGTTGCGCAACGTAGGAGGAACCTTGTCAGCTGATAACCACACTCAGGTTCGGGATCGTTGACTCACGAAGAAACCAGCTTCACATATTCCCAAGAAGATACGGCAGATCAACAGGCCCCAGTAGCTCGATACTGCTGCCGTGCAGATCGTGACAATACCCCAACTGATCATGATACGAGCGATCCATTTGCTCGGAGTAAAGTATTTTAGGGCGATGTTGCTGGGAAATTCGAATATCACGTAGGGACTGTGATGCAGATTTCAGCGTGAAAACAAATAGTGACTTCCGTTGTCGAAGAAAGGGGGCGAGAAGGCACACATACATGAAGAATATAGCCACGATCAGATTGTATCTATCTCCTGCAAGCTTGAGTGTCTCCACGAGGGATTCCCCGGGCTTGTCGTTGTTCAGGGTTCGACTGATTGGGGGATGTCAGCGTCAAGAGACTCGAGAAATTGCAGGCTTGAGGACTCACGCGTTACCCAAATTTGTTCTGTCTAAATAACTGCATTGCACTCGATCATTATCTGTTGCAATATAGTGGAAGAAAAGAAAGAAAGAACTCACTTCAACAAGTATGCGACGATCACCCAGGGCATGATATGCCTGTCGATCTTACGCACGAGACGTTTCTCCATTTGGTCAGACATGTTCAATCGATATGTGAATCCCCGTGTGTCGTGTTTCCCGGTCGATTGAAAACTAGAAACGCGTGTAATCGTGAGTTCTTGAGACTGCAAAATAAATACGCAAACGGTGATACGGGATTCTGGAGGAGGAAGTCCCCTATATATATCTCATCGTCGTTGCTGCTCCTGTCGAGTAGATACCAAAGACGATTCAATATCTCCGCGGTAGAGATAAGAATCGGTGTGGCCCAATCATATTACTTGTCACGATAACAACTTCAGATCCAGCTGTTCACATGTACCTCTGGGACCAATTTCTACCTGAGCCGTTGTGCGTGAACAAGCAGCTGCCATTGCCCTGACTGCATGTGATCGAGACAAGTGGATCTTGTGGCGGCCCTGAAAATCTGTTGAGGTCCTACACTAACTCTTTCGAGCCAGGGAGAACGAAGTTATACAATTAGCAGAACATTGCGCTAACAACTGGAAAGCCGACATAAAAACTCCGTGAACCGGATATACGATATTGCTTCCGTCTCTTATCTTAGCGAGATCGATCGAGCCAATGAAATAGAAGATCATCCCTGCGTAAGCAGTACCACGAGTGTCAATCGCCAAGCCTTTGTATGAGTCGATAATATTTCATGCGGAAAACACGCGGTCCTTTCATTATACCATACTTCTTACGACTAGACAATACGGAATTATACTTCATACCGGTCGGGCTTATCGAGAATATTCAGTGTTTTGTGAGTTGATATAGTCAAACTGCTCAGTCCTGAAATCATCCTTCACTACCGATCTACCGGCTCCTTCAAAAAGAATGGTATTCCTCTCTTCTGGACCGTTGTAAGATGGCCACGGCACAAACGCATCGGTGGTGATGTTTGTGGATCCGATGATAGCGTTGTCGCCCGCGACCTGATTCGGGTTTCCTTGGTAGATGAATCGCAGGCTAAGGACCAAAGACGATCAGCAGGGTGGCATTCATCAGTTCTGCGGTTCACTTGCAAGTATTCCAGATACGCCTTTGAGAGATTGATATCTTGTTCAGTCCACCACGGCTTGCCTTCGGTCGGCCTACCACGCGTGATGTTGAGCTCCGCCCCATGGAAGACTCCTTGGGCAGGATTTGCGCCAACATTTGCCGCGACGTGAGAGTACTCGTAGTTCCATGAATCGACGAGCCCATGCGAATGAGTGACATCCAGCCAGTTTCGTCGAGCAACCTGGAATGTGACGTCTCCAGAGTACGCCGAAGCTCTTTTGTACGTCGAGGTCTTGTTGAATAGTTCATCTCCCGTGTCGAACGGTCTAAATGGCATACATCAGTAGCGCTCAAAGCCGCTGGACAACGTCACTCACGATCCTTCCGCCGGTACATCGGCATAAAGCTCCAGCAACTTTTGGACCGTCTCATTGGATCGAGTGAACAGCCCGCTGCCTTGAATTGATGAGATGAAGCTGGACTCGTTGGTGGCGGTCGCAAAGACAGTGCCCTCGTCCTTGACATCACCGACGATGAAAGGTCTATGAGCGTAGCGGCCTTGACCAAGAAGCGAATACGGAGTAGCAGGAAGAATTACTCCATCGATTGTTTGACCGATCAGATTTCTGACCAGAGCAGCGCATCAGATTCTGATGCCTTTGTGCCGATATATATCCACTTACCCTCGGTTGAACTCCTTGAAAAGCTGTGTATACGCGTCCACTACCACAGTCGTATTCACCTTCTGCGCACATTGCACTTGATCGTTACGAGAGTCCGAGCAATTGAGCAGCTCAAAGAACCTGTTCCAAGCTTGAGGCTGGACTTGAGCGATCGGTCCAAGAGTGGACAAACTTGGTGCTCCGGATTGGATGATCTGTCATGTTTCGCTGCTTATCAGCATTGACTTTGACAACGATGGACGAAAAGAGGAACCCACACCGTATTGGAACAGCTCCAGATCTGGCTGCAAGTATTGTAACGAGACTTGACTCGCTCCGGCCGACTGACCTTGAATTGTGACCTGATCCACACGCTCATTTAGTCATTCCAGTCAAGAGAATGGCATGACATCCGCCTCACCCTTTTGGGATCGCCGCCAAACGCTTCAATGTTCTCTTGTACCCATTGAAGAGCCGTAGTGACGTCACTTGCCCCAAGGTTGCCAGAGTCAGACTCCGCGAACTGTGGTCCGGACCTATGTCGAAATTCAACATCAGTACTAAACAAAGCGCAAAGAAACCCTCAGATCGGGATGCTCAGAGGTCACTCACACGAAGCCGAACCCTCCTAGCCTATAATTGAATGTGACGTATACAACCGGCAGTCCCTATGTACATCTACAATCAGCAATCTACGTAACCAAGTTCCTTAAATATCAGAGACATACCATTTCGTTGGCGGTCGGAATGAGATTGACGGGATCTCCTGCTTGAGCTGAACCCGATAGGAAGCCTCCTCCGTAGCTGTGTTGAGCATCAGTATAGAGTAGGACCGGTATCGTCCAAGCAGGTACAGCTCACATGCTGACCCATACAGGGAGCTTGTCCTCAGACGACGATGCACCTCGAGGGGTGAATACGTTGAGGAACAAGCAGTCTTCAGATGTTCCAGCAGCACCAGCATTATCCGGCGTCGGCGAGTCAGCCCCGAACAGAGATAGCTGTATGCAAGCTTGACGATAATCGGAACCATTGACGCTATCAATGGTGCCGTAGTCAAAGAGCTGCGATGGCTTCCAGCGGAGTTCATCGACGGCTAGATGCACAATTCTCAGCCGTTGTCAATGCGCTAGGGGAGCATCGAAGACTCACGAGGTTGCCCAAACGGAATGCCCATGTACGAGTCAAAGTCCTCATTGGGTCTGATTACACCTTGAACCGTGATCGACTTTCCATTCGCGGATGATGGGGAGATGGTAGCAGTGGGCGGAGATGCGGAAGAGGATTCTTTTTGTTGGGCTTGACGCCTCAGGGGCGAAGCAGCCCCCAGCGAAAGAATCGCGATTGCCGCAGTCCGGACTGCCCACATGTCGATGTGTTGACGTGAATAAGACGAGAACTTTGATGACAATTTGCGGGCTTTGTGGTGGCTCCAGATTGCCCCGTACTCACTTGTTCTTATAGCATATCGCCATGTTGCGTCGCGCGGAGCGACCGGTCAATCGATACCGAGGAGGGGTCGAATGTTACCGGCGTGGAGCTCCGAGCAAACGGACCGTCCGGCATGATCAGGGATGCCAAGCATTGGACATGCAATTTATGGCTAAGGTTATCAACATTCCATGTGATCGAAATGATGTCAGCGTTCTGAGCAGACGGGAGATGTGAGAGACATGCCTGTGTCGAATACGAGTAAGAAAGAGAATGTAACAGACCTCAGGAACGAGATCAGCGCTACGGCCCGTTTGACCGGATGCGCTCGGGAATCTATAAGTATACCGGTTTATTAGCACCACCTCCTCTTGCTGTCCCGGTCATTCCATGCCGACATTTGTGAAAGGGTCATTCATGGCGAATGTCAAGGAAGCGTGAAGGCGTCCAGGTTCTTTGGAACGAGAGGTATGCATGATCCAGCGATAGGAGACAGTACCACAGCACTGTCATTATGCCAATATTATATTTCCATGCGGCGTTTATTTCTCACGCGCGAGACCGCCCCGCGTGAGATTTCATAAATCGACTATAACTCAGCTCTTCAACCTGATGACAACCGTCTAGATACTTCGACCTCTTAGGTGCAATGAGCCCCGGCCGCCAAGCCGTGGTTGCTAACTTCGGCCTGGCAAGTCGGGTAGTCCAGATCGTACATCCGACCCCAGAAGCATTGCCTGCAGATCATGTTCGAATACGGATGAAGTGTGTCGCTATCAACCCGTCGGACCTCATCACCATCAGCGGTGCATATCGATCGCGAGTGACATTGCCATTTCTGCCTGGGTTCGAAGGAGTTGGTACTGTGATAGAAACCGGGTCGGATTGCTGCCGCCTACAAGTGGGACAACGAGTTATACCTATCGCCCAATCCGGCTTATGGCAAGATGTCAAAGTCAGCCCCGAAAACCGCTGCTTGGTCGTTCCGGACGGGATTTCAGATGAAGAAGCATGTACTAGCTATATCAACCCGATGACTGCTTGGATCATGCTGAAGGAACAGTACAATCTTCGAGCCGGATCGACCATTGGCATATCCGCTGCAGGACCCGCCATCGGCAAAATGATCGCTCACTTGGCGATTAGTATGGGAATTCAACCCATCATGTTCTTCCGCAGCCTACAAGCGGCAAAGAATCTGGAGCATCTGACCGGCCAAAAGTATCAGTACAAAGACATCCACGATCTCACCGGTATTTGCGACAATTCGATCACCCCGAAGGTTGACATCTTCTTGATTGTGTTGGCGGTGAAGAGGCTTCTGCTTTCTCGCAGATCGTCAAGACAGGTGGTCGTTTCGTGCACTACGGCCTCCTGAGTGGAACAGCGATTTGTTTAGATCATTGGACACGTAAAGATGTTACTCTGGATTATTTTCACCTTCGAGATTGGATATATGGGACCGAAATGGCTCGATTGAGGGATGTTTATCGGCAAGTCGTACAATGCTTACAATCTGGTCAATTGACCACGATGGTCCGAGCTCGCTTTCCCTTTGATAAGTTAGGGCAAGCATTGGTAGAGGCTGCGAATTCCACCTCGGAGGGTAAAGTGCTAGTAATGCTTGAGCCCTAAATTGTTTGATTGATCGCCTGTTGCATGGAAATGGGTTTCTGCCTTATTGTGATATGATCTGTACGACTTCCCAGCCGCGATGTAAATCAGGTACTCTCCGATGTCATACGCACACACCTATCATGCTTGCCCTTTCGGCAGAATTCATTTCCCATGTAACGTCCCGGAGCAAGCGAATAAGCCATCTACGTCAAGCAGGTGATGACTGACCCTCTCCTCCTGAAACCAGCGTGTAATGAAGCGTCGTACAACTACCGGAAAAGGAAGAAAGAGTCGCGCTTGCAACGCAAAATGACGATGATTGCTAGACATGTGCCCTGGATCGCCTTTGTTTATGCAGTTCCAGGAAAGGTTTCTTATGCATGTGCTTGTTGATTAAGGGTGACTACCTCTCGTTTCGATTGCATTCTCACGCCGCTGTGGATTGGTCAAAACACTTCAAACGCTACGCACCCACTTCAATCGCATGTATAACAGAAGTCACGGTTCTACGGTTCGTTCAAGAGCAACACATCCAACATGTCCATCACCGACGCGCAAGAATCCGACGAAGTCTGGGATCTGCTGGACGCCTTGGAGCATTTCAACTCCAAGATCAGCAGTGATCAGCTAGACGAAGATGAGATGGCTTCGTTGGAGCAAGCACTGGCTTACGAGCCCACGTATTCACCGGCACTATCGACTGCGTCAGGCGGTCATCTCGAACAACATGTCGAAGTACCCCACCTCCCTCCGTTATCAGAAACAATGCTCAGTGAGGTAGGCAAGGGATCGTCAAGGACCAGTGGTGAGCGTATTCCTCCTTCGTGCTTGTTCGACTTCCGCTGATCTTCATGCAGAACCTATATCGCAGGGAATTCATCAGGGGAAAGAGCAGACTTTGTTGGAAATGGCCAGTAAACAACGTTTCGAACAGTTGTTGCAAACACACGTACGTCGCCTCACGCAACGACGACGGTCATACGCTGATGCTACACCTGCAGATGGGCCTTCAACGATTCGAAGAATGGGTGGTGGAAGAAGGATTGCCTGGGTCAAAACAATTGTTGAGCTATTACAAGGATTTGAGGGCGTACAATGTGCTTGTGGACGAAGTGAAGGTGAGTACAAGTTTGTGGATGAAACTGTAGGTTGGAAAGGTTGAATAGTGGGCAGGAAATCTGGAGAGGGATCGGGGCGAGAGAGAGCTTACAGGAGAGGAACAAAACTCGGAAACGATGCTGATGTACCAGAATAGGCCATCGGATCAGGTTTAGACGGTTTATACTTCGGTAACAACGGGACGGATCGGCAAGTCACATCGTAAGTCTAGTGCTCCTAGCGTTGTCTCTTCATGATCCACCGTTACTAAGCTTACCACCCGTCTAATGGCGATCAGCCTATCCATCAAGCCTTCGGTGTACACTCCCAGTATCACATCTGCTTCCCTCAGCATTCACAACGCTCAAGAAGAGGCGACTGAGAAGCTGTACTTGTCAGAGTTTAAGAGATTTGTCACGGGAAAACTGGTGCGTGGACTGTCGCATACAATCGAGGACCGATGTTGACCATCAACCAGACCGAACAAGCCAAAGCTCGACTTCAATTCATACCTGACCATAAGAAGCGGGGTGACTTAGGTGAAGTCTTTTGTGAGTAATGCGGGACCATCTTCCGGGTGAAGGAGACGGGCGATTGACGATCCGAAACACGCATAGGTATTGCGGACCCACGACTACCCGACCAACCAGTAAATCTCTCTCTTATATGCATTCTATGTCCCCAGAGCTGACACACGTGTAGCTCGTCTTCATCTCCGATGCCTTCTGTCGACTCTCAGAATACTCTCGAGATCTCTTGATTGGCCGAAATTGTCGTTTCTTGCAGGGACCGGAAACGGATAGATCTGCAGTAGCCGCTTTGAGAGGTGAGTGTTCCAATGATATCGAATTCTTATTATAATGCTGAGAACGCCTGCGTAAGCCGCCATCGAGGCGGGACAGGAGCATTGTTGCCTCCTTCTGAATTACACGAGAACGGGGAAGCCATTCTGGAACTGTGAGTAGTCATATCTGATTTATTTGATTGATTGCTGACTCCTTTCGCAGTGCTGAATATGGTATGTAAAGCTTGGATTGTCGAGAGAGATATCTAACGTTGTGACGCAGATCCCTTTGAAAGGTGCGAACGGAGCTGTGGAGTATCTGCTGGGTGCCCAGATCGACGTGAGAATAACCTATGCTTTCATCAGAACGCCAGCTGATATCTTAAATAGGTCACATCCGCCATGTCGGGCTCAAAAGCCTTCCAAAACCTTCAGGATCTCGTGCAGAATACCAAGGAGGAAGGGGGTCCGGCAGGGGCAGTCAAATTCAGTCCACAGCTCGTCAAAAATGTGCGTTTTGTTTCGCCCTTCTCTGAATGTCTCGTCTGAAACTTGGTCACATAGGTCGAGCAGCAGTTATCTCGGCCACTCATCCTGTCAAGGTCAAGCTTGGGTCCGATTCCCAAGCAGGCGGATGTCCGAAGTCAATCTATATCGTATCCTGGTTCTAGCATGGTCCCGCAACGGAAAAATTCATTACCGCCCAACCTGACGAGTCCCGAGTTAGGTCAGGAGAAGAAGTCTACATGGTTATCGAAGTTGAAGAAGGGGGGTCCAAAATCTGATATTGCAATGGACTCGTGAGTTATCTTCACATTGTGGCCAGAAGCTGACATGACCCTTCCAGCTACTCCATGTCTAGCGCAGTCGCCTCAGCCCCGTCGATACCATCGAAAATGAGAGATAGGATGTCCACGTTCTCTGCTGCGCATGCGAAATTGCTGGTCTTTGTGAGTTATTATGTCCAATAAGCCCGTGCGCACGCTCACTTTTTACAAGGATGCAAAATGCGGTCGAATTCAATACGTCACTCCGCCTCTTTTGGCGTACCTACGTGAGTCCTCAAGCCATTCTGCCGTTTGGTATACAGTCTGACTCTTATTTATCTCCCAGGCTATCCCATACGCTCTCATAAAGATCGTCTAGCTTCTAGTCTACTGCGTATGGAGTGAGTTGAAACGGACTCTCGTTGGGTTCAGCTGACAATCGAGCACAGTATACTCGATCTCCTGACTGGTGAGACTCCAACCGAAACTCAGTCAATTCTTAAATCAGTACGAGACATAATATCAGGACAAAGCACGCATTCCGTTTTTGGTGGTCTACTTCTCTCCCCATCCGGTCGAGACGCTCCCGATCATATCGCCGACGCAGTCACAGCGAGCGGGAAGAAGTATGCAAGAAGTCTGCTGCATCTCACTCCGGTCAAGGACCGCAAAGTGAGCCTACGATCTTCAAGGAAAGGGTATAAAGCAAAACGCTGACGATGTTGTACAGGACCAGTCGCAGATGTACATTGTAGTTGTCGGATAAGGTCGAGTTCAGCTTATCACATGGTACATTCGATTTGTTGTAGATCTATGATGTAGCCTAGATTCTGGATTTTGATGCGGAGACTTTTGCAAAATCATCCTATCTACTTGTACTGATGTATCAAGAACATTCTCAAGTATCCTAGGCTTGCTCGTCATCGCCCTTCTTCTCCTCGTCATCGTGCAGCGCCCTGGGGCTCTTCTTCCGAAGCCAGGGACCGGCTTTGTACAACACGAAACTAAACCCTTTGTCAGCTATGACGGGCTTGAAGCAGCAAAGATGTGAAAAAACCTACGGTATGGGCACGAATAGCACCGTCAGGAAAGCAAGTAGTGTGTTTCCCCAATCTATTCCCAGGTTAACAAACAGTCCATGAGCAGCCAGCGGCATTCCAGCACCCATCATCGATCGGAAGAAGTCGTTCGAAGCGAGTACAGACGCAGCGTATTCGGGGTAGGCTTTGAGGAAAGGTGCGGATCAGCAGAGCGTTACTTGGAAAGAGCACGGTAACCGTACTCACCGTGAGGAAGATAGGTAAGGAAGGGCATGAACCTAAAGCATGATTGTCAGTCCCAATGCCACCGCCGCAATCGCATGACTCACATCCAGGTTGTACCCATACCAAAGAACACAGCCGAGATCACCGGTGCGATCCAATGAGTCCGGTTGGCAGACCACGCAAACCAGAAGAGGGACACCTGAGCAGATGTCAGCATTCCCACGAAGATATATCGTTAAGACTCACTGGGAAGCAGATCGCTGCAGCCATGGACATGGGTAGACGAGCTTCAGGCGGAGCTTGATGTCTGGTCTCTGTGTATACCTTTTCGAAGTACAATCTGTATCGCATGATCGCGGTGAGTCACGATTTACAGGCAAGATCGAAAGACTCACTTATTCCAGATACAGTAACCAGCGTATGATAGCAACGCTCCAACCAATAATGCGGCGAAGGGCAAATTCGATACACCTAGGCTCCATCCATATCCTTCCGCATAGACTATCGGGTAGCTCTCAAAGTACGAATAGAGGATCGCGTAAATCAATCCGATGTAGAGGTCGATTGCCAGGACAATGGGTTCGGTAAAGGTCATGCTGAAGGGACGAATGAGTGTCATCTTGACGATTTCTCCACCTGTCATCTGTTCTGAAGAGATCTCCGAGATAGACTTGAGCTGATCATTGCCGGTGAGTTTACGAAGACGTTTGGCGCGGCGAAGAAGGATTGTACCGGCGGATGTCTGACAGAAGAGTTAGTGTTATTGAGTAGTTCTATAAAAGGTATCAAACGAAGCAAGCAGGGTAATATGCTCACCTCTGGGAGGAGGAATATCGCCAAGGACAATGTAAATCCACTCAACCACAACATCTCCCAGAATGACCATCTCCATCCCTTGGCTTCTACAGCGAATCCAGCGATAATCGGGGCCAATGCTGGAGAAGCACCAGCAGAGAGGCCCCAAAGGCCCATGGCGTAAGGCGTTGTGTGAGCTGCGAATACATCCTGAATTGTTGCACCTGTGACGAGGTCAGGACCAGCTGCAAAGCGAAATCATTGACAGTCGTGCTCACCTCCGGTAGCGAGTGGTGGAGATCCCCAGAATCCAGCTAAGAATCTCAGCACAGCGAATCCGGCGAAGTTTGTGACTAAAGCTGTGGGTACTTGTAGAATACAGTAGAGAGCCAAAGTGATGATGTATGGTATAGTCCTTCCGATGGCAGGAATTTCAGTGAGCGGTGAAAGGAAAAGTGGGCCGACCCCATATCCAACCACAAAGAGGGACAGTCCTAACGTCGAGGTGACTTGTCCAACCTATTTCATCATCAATGAATATACAACGGTAGCTAGAGACACACGAGCTCACTCCAAAGTATTGCGCTCCTTCCATTACCGCTGGACTCCAGATACTACTTCCCATGTAAACCGACGACGTCATCAACATGATGATTGCGACCAGCCAGCATTTCTTGAACAATGACCAATTCAGAGGGTTTTCTGGATCTTCAGGTCCGTACCAGGTAACGATCTCGCTCTTTCCCATAAGCTCTTTGATCTTGTCGGGAGGAATGCCCTGTCCACCTTGCCTAGTCACCAGTCTCTCGTCTACCACCAAAGTGGTATCCGAGTTATCCGATGTGGTACTGAGTCTGCCGTGTTGTTCTGCATTTTCACCCGGAGCCAAGTTGCGCTCATGGAAGGGATGATCGGAAGGACGTTGAGAGTCGGATGGGGCATCCTGGGTAGTCTTCTCGTGGAAACGATATCGATTGGGAAGTACGTAGTCTGGCAGTTCATCGGGATAGGGAAGCAATCTACTACCCGTGATGGCACGGATGACTTGTCCGGCGAACTGGGTATCGCGATGATGAGCTGAAATACCAATACAACGCGATCAGACTCACTGATTCACGCAAAGTATCCATGATTATTCTAGATTGTGTTTGCCTCGGACTATAGAGCAGAGGTTAAGATCAAGTGTGATGAGGGGATCGAGCAACCTCGACGACAAGTAGCGAAGTTGGGGGATATATGTATACATTTTTTCTGCGAGCGAGTGATGATGTAGGCCTTTATGGGACCAAACAGATCGGGTATGGACGTATGAACGTATGAATGAACAGATGATGTTGGCCTTAGGAAGAATAACATAATAATGACGATTGACGAATGACGATGATGAAAAAGTTGGCGGATTGGTGATGTCTCACTGTTCGGATCGGGGAATGGCGATCAGGGCGCGATCGGATCACGTGAGTACACCAATAGGCACGCCCACGGAAAGCAGAAGAATCAATCGGACGCCTAACTCGTTATCTCTCCTCGCTTCGACATGATTTTCTCCCGTCTATCTCTTATCTTGGATTGAGATAAACTCCCGATTTTTTTCATTCCTCATTGGTCAAACGACAAATGCACGCGGCGATGTGACGTTTGCGTACCTCAAGTAGATCAGGACTCGACAAAAGGTACGGAAGGCATGCAACATGCGACTACTTCCTCTCGCTTGCTTCCCAGGCCTCGAGACGAAAGATAAGGAAGTCAAGTTAGATACGGAGATCCGTCTACCCCAAGCTGGAAGGCGAATCCGGCTATCTTCGAAGGATCACATTGCTCCGAGACTCAAGAGGGATCTAGTGGAAATCAGTGGAGTCATGAGAACTCCAAGAGAAGTAGAATCTTTGAATAGAGGGGATTGATTGGCTGAGTACTCCTCAAACTCTTATCTATTTGGTTATCGTACATCAATGTCTTATTCGGTTGGCCAGAATCCATAGTCTTTTGCGATTCTGCTAACGTCAAGCCAGATGCCTTGAAATCAATATATATGTACGGGAAGGGATGAGAAGATTGGGCAGTGATTCACCCCCTACGCCTAATTTTTCTTCTCCAGCCCATTCGCCATTTGAACTCGGTCTTTCACATATCACGACCATTTTAACATTCTTAGACCATATTCTATCTTCCAACAATGCGTGCCAGACAGGTGTTGAGGAAATTAGAGACCAATCATGTGGAAGGTCTATCTCGCAAAGAGATGTTTTTGGTGACGGCGGATCTGTTACCCGTTCCCGAAGAGCAGAAAACATGGAATGCATGGAGTTTCGTAAGTCGTCGTCCCAAATGTTCGCAGTCAATCGCCGAGACCTGACAATCTACCTCCCTCTGCCAGGTCGGATTCTGGATCGCAGACAGTTTCAACCTGAACACGTTCACCATCGCTGCTTCCATGATCAGCGCGGGTCTCAATTGGTGGCAGGGTAAGTCGTTATGGTATTGTCGACGTAGAGAAGTTATGTTAAATAAGCTGAGACCTCACCTTCTATCAGCTTTCTTATGTGTCATTATCGGCTATTCGCTTGTCGGTCCTCTTCTTGTCCTGAATGCTCGACCTGTGAGTACATTTGTTTCCCGCAAGTTGCTTTCTTTTTCGACGACTTGCACTCGCTGCCCTGACTTCCTTCACCCCCACACACCCGTGCCGCTTCTTTTTTTCCCAGAACTCGTCTTTCCTCCCCAGCCTCCTGTGCGCCGGCCCCTATCTATCCTCAAAGTTTCCATTCCTTCACGTCGTCCGCTCTTCATCTCGTTCTCATCGTACCCCCTCAATCTTGGTCTGTTCTCTTCGGATTTCAGATTTTCCACCCTATTATACCTCGTGGCTAGTCGTACCAGCTCCTCAAATATCAGCGTTGTACCTTTGCTGACCATGATGTGACAGGGTGCCATACACGGTCTCGTCTTCCCAGCTGTGTGCAGAACCACTTTCGGTCTTTTCGGAAGCCTTTGGCCAGTCTTCAACCGTAAGTTCCCCGTTCGACGAATTGCCGAAACACTTATACCCATCTACCCACTTCGCAGGGGCCGGTATGGCATGCATCTGGTGGGGTGTGCAAGCTTGGCTAGGAGGAGAATGTGTATACGTCCTGCTTCGGGCCATCTTCCCCAGCTTTGCTAGAATCAAGAACACCATGCCAGCGTCTACCGAGACTACCACTGGTGAGTATTTCTTCGACCTGTAGCCGCATCGATCACTGCTAATGATAGTATTAGCATACATCATCTCTTTCCTCATCTACTGGCTGCTCTCTTTGCCTACGATTTGGGTACCGATTCACAAACTCAGGTGGTTGTTCATGGCGAAAGCTATCGTTGGACCTATCGTTGGATTCACCTTATTCGGCTGGTCTATCCATCGAGCAGGTGGTGTTGGCCCAGTCTTTAGTCAGCCCGCTACCTTGTCAGGCTCCAAGTTGGGTTGGCAGATGATCATCAGTATCTCGAGTTGTTTCAACAACATGTTCACTCTAGTGAGTTATCCTTATCTCAGGATCGCCGTCTCGCTGACACCAAGCAGATCACCAATGCCCCTGATTTCGCTTCAAGAGCCAAAACCCCATCCGCTGCTGTCTGGCCTCAGATGATCGCTATGCCCTTGGGCTTCACCATCACCTCGTTCCTGGGTATCGTCATCTGTTCAGCAAGTCAAGTCCAATTCGGTGCACCCATCTGGGACGTGGTGAAGATCATGGACACAATGCTGGATGGAGGGAGTTCGAGTACTAGAGCTGGTCTGGTCTTCATCGCGGCGGGATTTATCTACGTCCAGTGAGTCTATTCGCACAACTGTGCCCCCTCTCAAGTCGCTAATCTACTCCTTGCCTTACAGACTTCTACTCAACGTTGCCGCCAATTCAGTATCGGCCGGATGTGACTTGACCGCCTTGTTCCCGAAATACTTGTCTATCAGACGCGGTGGATATGTCGCCGCAATCGTCGGTATCTGCATGTGAGTGGTGCCGGAAAGAGCTTAGTACACGAGTTGATGCAATGTTTTAGGAACCCCTGGCTACTTTACAAATCGTCGGCAACTTTTGGTAACTACCTGGGCGCGTATGGAGTCTTGCTCTCTTGTATCGCTGGACCTATGATCACCGACTACTGGTTTGTCCGACGAGGTCATATCAGAATCAACGATCTTTATACCTCTGACAAGAAGGGATGGTATTGGTACACCGCTGGAATCAATTGGAGAGGATATGCCGCTTATCTCTGGTGAGTTCATCCACCGACGGAAGTCTGTACCCTTGCTGATGCGCTCGATCAGCGGTTTCGCTGTCAATGCCCCGGGCTTTATCAACACTCTCAAGCCTGACATCGCTGTCTCCGAAGGCGCAAAGCGAATCTACTACCTTGTAAGCTCAGGAGCTTGTTCTGAGATCGTTTCATCGCTAATTCACTTTATGTAGTCCTGGATCACTGGTACAGGAATTTCTGGGTTGGTGTATTACCTTCTTTGCCGGGTTTCCCCTCCACCGGGCCTGAACAAACACTTCAAGGAGGTCGATGAATCAGCAGGTGAACCTCGATTCGGTGAAACCCCCTCGGTGGACGACGAAAAGCTGTCGAGCGACGAATTACAGGCTTTTGGTGAGAAAAATGCTAAAACGGGAGCAAGACATGAGACGGTCACCGTTCTAGAAGCTTGAGGGGGTGCATGAACGAACGCCGTACTGACAAATTAGCAGAGGGGGCTTGCCCTTAATTCGAAATAACGAGTTTGTATATGTTTGATTCATTCATCATACACACTTTGACAGTATCTTATATGTCCGATGCGTTACCATTGTATGCAAGACCTGCTTCGATTTGCAACACTTCCACCCTAATCACCCATCAGTAGCCTTTGTCTGCCGCAAAACGCGGAAAGAGAGACATCCAATTTGAGCTATATATAAATTAACGACCAAAATGCCAACCAAACAAATTTACGCGTTTGCGCGATTTGTTGGGCGGAATCAGACGTTTGTGCTAAAGGGAAAAATCGCTCAATGCACATACATGCCTGTGTTCAATTGTTCAATTCACTTTATCTTCGCTCTTCGCGGTTCCGATCTGTACGGTATGATGGTGGCTGAAACGATCAGTACTGATGTTGTGTGGGCTCTCAAATCGCTCAAAAGGGTCGACTGACCGCAAAAAATCCCTCAGTAAATCGCCCAATTATAGACAGAGCTGCTCGACAGCTTGAAATGCATCTGATTTTTGAGACCGTGGTATAAGAGCTAGCCGCCTCCATTTTTGTCCTTTGTCCCCTTCATGAGATACAAAATCCTTCTCTCACATCTCTGTTCACGAAGCTACGAGTCGCCATGCAGGATCAGGATCATGCAGACCGGAAGATCGACATCGATGACAGTTCAAGCAGGTTCGAGTTGGCTGCTCTGTCTCGCACAAGAACCAATCGCAGCGATGCTTTCGTGAATATACGATCACGTAGTGGTGCGAGAAGACTCTCCACTGCGACTTACCGGGCTGATGTAGAGGATGAAGATCCGAAACTTCGTACAGCGGGTGATTATCGCGAAGCACAGGTGTGTAATACTGATTGGATCATAGGAGAAGCGTTTCGTTGACCTATTCGCAGGTGTTCTCCGGCTGGTCTCTCATGAAATTATCCTTTCAATCTCTTGGGGTCATATACGGCGATATCGGAACCAGTCCTCTTTATGTGTTCTCCTCTACTTTCGCTGGACCTCCAACAAAACAAGACCTGATCGGTGTCTTATCACTTGTTCTGTGGTCACTGATCCTCATGGTGACCATCAAATATGTGGTTATCGTACTGCATGCGGACAATGATGGAGAAGGAGGGACTTTCAGCACATATTCGTTGCTGTCTCGATACGTGAGTGTGACCAGATTGATGCATTATCAAGCTGATCAAGGCTACCAGATGAATATCACAAACAGAGACCCTCGAGAAGCGTCTCTTGTGCAGATGAAAAGGTTCGCAACTGGCGATTTGGAAAGTTCTGGTCGGTACCTTCGCCGGGGTATCGAGGCTAGCAAGTTTGTCAAGATACTCCTCCAAGTTATCGGTATCTTCGCCGTCACAATGGTCCTGGCCGACGGACTTCTCACCCCGGCTCAATCGGTCTTGGGTGCCATCCAAGGTATCGAAGTGGCCGCTCCGTCAATCAGTAAAAGCACTATCATCGGCGTCACAGATGCTATCCTGATCCTTCTTTATCTGATTCAGCCCTTTGGCATTTCAAAGATCTCTGTCGTCTTCGCACCAATCATCGCACTATGGCTCGGTTTCAACGCTGTATTCGGAATCTACAACCTGGCCAAGTACGACGCGACCGTCTTCAAGGCATTCTACCCTTACTACGCTTTCGAGTATCTCATCAGGAACAAAGAGCAAGGATGGAGACATCTTGGTGGTGTGCTACTGGCTTTCACCGGTGTCGAAGCCCTGTTCGCGGATCTGGGTGCTTTCAGTAGGAGAGCGATCCAAATCAGCTGGCTTGGTTATGTGTTCCCCTGCTTGTTGATCACCTATATTGGTCAAGCCGCTTTCATCAGCGATCATCCGGAAGCCTATTCCAATCCTTTCTTCAACGCTGCGCCTCCTGGAACCCTGTATCCGGCACTCGTTCTTGCTATTCTCGCGGCTGTAGTAGCTTCCCAAGCGATCATCACCGCAAGCTTCCAGCTTCTCGCCCAAGTCATGAAGCTGTCTTATTTCCCACAGCTGAAAGTCATACACACCTCGAAGGTTCACCACGGTCAGCTATACGTACCAATGGCGAATTGGTTGCTCATGATCGGCACTGTGCTGGTAGCCTCTATCTACAACAACACGACTAGCTTAGGAAACGCTTATGGTGTCTGTGTGATGTTTGTCACATTTTTCGACACGTTGATGGTCTCGCTTGTCGCCATTTTCGTTTGGAGATTCAGCCCACTCCTAGTCGCTGTTCCATGGCTCCTCTTCGCCTGTCTCGACGGCGCGTTCCTGTCTTCAGCTTTGACGAAAGTGCCAGACGGAGCTTGGTTCACCTTGACATTAGCAGCTGTTCTCGCTTGCGTCTTCCTATTGTGGCGATTCGGCAAAGAGCAACAATGGAAAGCTGAGGCAGAAGATCGATACCCGACGTCACATTTCATTGCCAAATCGCCTAATGGGGATCTACGACTTTCGGACGCGCATCACGGAATACCTCTTACCAACGTGCGTGGCCTGGGAATCTTCTTCGACAAAGCCGGCGAGACAACGCCAATTGTGTTCAGCCAATTTATCACCAAGTTGACCTGTCTTCCTGAAGTAATGGTCTTCTTTCACCTTCGAGCTCTGGACAGACCGACGGTGTCGAGCGAAGAACGGTATACTGTCTCCAGATTGGCCATTCCGAATTGCTATCGGATCGTAGTCCGCTACGGATTCAACGATGAGGCGATCACTCCCGATCTTGGCTTGATCGTTTACAATGAAGTCAGAACTTTCATCATGGCACAAGAACATAGTCCCTCCGAGGGACTGTCCAGATACAAGCCGTCGACAGTGGTCGATCAGACCATACAAGAAGCCCCTCAGGAAGTCGGTTCCAGTGGTCAGCGGGTCAGCGGGACCACTGTCATCCCCAGTGATGTCAGTCTACTGGATAGAGCATTCGCACACAAGGTTCTGTTCATTACAGGCAAAGAACAGATGAAAATTCGAGCCAAGTCTAATTGGGTGCGATCTTGCTTGCTCTGGGCTTTCCTCTGGATTCGGGACAATACGAGAAATCGTATCGCCAATCTTCGTCTGCCAGCGGATGGCATTATCGAAGTGGGCTTTTTAAAGGAAATATGAGCGTATAGTGGGTGTGATTTGCAGATAAGAGGGTACTTTCGTTACAGTCTGGGACGCGAATATTCGGCAGCCCATCATAGACCGCTTCGGATTTCTGGCATGCCAAATATCTTTATGCATGCATACGTCTTGAAAATCCACGATTGCGAGGGGCATGATGTGGGTAACCGTGGCTTGATGATCTGCGTCCGCTAGAACGGAACGACGCGCGCAGATGTATCTTCGCTTTTCCTCGCTTCGCCTATTTCGAGTCGATATCATATTCCGCACCGAGTCAGCTTGACCTTCATACTTATCTATATACCGCTATTTCACCGCGTGACATGACGATGCACACTTCTTCATCGTGCCCTCTTCAAGATGTCAGCTCAGATGCACCCACAGATCTCGCCACCATAGGAGTGCACGGCGACGATAGCTTGAATGCTGTTTCTTCAGCCCATCGACAAGTTCAAGACATAGCTCCTGCTTTACACGTCAGCACCACCTATCGTTACTCCAACAATCCTGAGGAGCTTTTGGAGGCAAATGATCTAGATGTGAGTATCCTCAACCTGTGACAAGTGACAATATCTGACAGATACTAGTTGGAAAACCATGAGGGTTATATCTACTCTCGAGAATTTGCTCCAAACACCAAGCGGGCGGAAGCTATCCTCTCAAAGATTATAGGCGGGAAGGCGTTGTGTTATAGCTCAGGATTGGGCTCGCTCTTTGCTGCCTATGTGAGTCTTATGACAACGAATCCGGACTGACCTTCAGACCTACTTCAAGCCCAAGAGGGTATCTATCGGACTAGGTTATCACGGCTCAAAAGCTGTCTTAGACATCCACACCAGACTGACCGGCCTACAATGCCTACCACTCGACTGTGATGTCAATGATCTTCACCCCGGAGACATCATCCACCTCGAGACCCCATTCAATCCCACTGGTGAAGTACGTGACATCGCATACTACGCGGATAAAGCGCATTCGCGCGGGGCTTTCCTTCTAGTCGACTCAACTCTCGCTCCTCCTCCCTTACAAGATCCGTTCGCCCTTGGCGCCGACGTTGTCATGCATTCCGGAACAAAGTATTTCGGAGGACATAGCGATTTACTCTCGGGTGTGTTAGCTGTGCGCAACGATGAGTGGTTCTCAGGACTTTGGAATGACAGAATAACCCTGGGCAGCGTGATGGGCAACATGGAAGCTTGGTTGACAATCAGAAGTCTAAGGACGTTGGAACTTAGAGTGACAAAGCAAAGCGACAATGCCCGGCAGATCGTTGATTGGCTCAATGATCGACCTTCGAAGGTTATCTCGCGCGTTTCTCATGCAGTGTATCAATGGAAGGAGGAGCAACAAGATTGGATCGGCAAGCAGATGCCAAATGGGTTCGGCGCTGTATTCGCCGTCAACTTCAGCTCTCCCGATATCGCTCGAAAGTTCCCCTCATACTTGCAAATCTTCAACCATGCGACCAGTATTGGTGGCCTGGAATCATTGGTCGAATGGAGGGCGATTTCGGATGCAACTGTGGACAAAAGACTGGTCCGGTTTTCCATCGGAGTAGAATCAGCGAAGGACTTGATTGCAGATCTGGAGCAGGCACTAGTACGACTGGAGGCGGCATGATCCATTACGAAGTGAGCATCATACATCCGTCCTTCAACCAAATTTACGTCTTATCTGTACTTGTCATTGCTTAATCTTCTGAATTCTGACAGAACTCTTCACCACCGTTGCTCGTTACATAGCCCGCTTATCAAATCGAGCATAATACATTCACATCAAAGAGCTCCTCGCGCTTTCTCTCTTGTACTTCTCGCATGCAACATCGCTCTTACTCCAGCTTGCTATGTTACAATCGAAGACTTGTTCAAGACGAAGACGATTGTTATTTGCATTCTCATATTGTATTGCGTCCTCGGTCCGTTCCGATCCTATTCTAAGTATTTCTGAGTCCAATTAATAGGTGCACCAAGCCTTGAGAATTTCCGTTGTATCATTCTACGATTTCGATTTTCCTTTTCTCTTTTCCCCTCTCGAAAGGTATTCGTTTCTGATTCCGCTGCCCCGAGCGTCACCCGTGCCGAAGTTATCTAGAACAGAGCTGCTTGGAGTCTGCCTTTGATACCATGGGCAGGAGGTCTTTCGACTATAGTAGCTTCAATTTCCGCCACGTTGGTGATCACTGCAGGATCTCTTGTTAGCTTCGCTCGGAATTGGTTATCACTCACAGTCTACATCCATGGGGTGGATGATCTTGGTTCTCCTGTAGATCTTGTAGCCAAAGTACAGAGCCAGGAAGAAAACCACAGGGATATAATCTGCAAACCATGCGCCAGGAAGGGTTAAAAGACGGCTCGTGATATCCCGAATTGTGGCACTCACTAGTGATGAACGTCGCTCGATCAAAGTTGGCCGTGTCGCGGAAAACCGTCCATGCAGAGAAGAATATGATGACTACTACAGCTTAGCAAGGCTCTGGAGATGTAGAGATAATTGAGAGTCGTATGAGACGTTGTGGCTCACCAGCGAACGAAAAAAGCGAAAACCAGGCGCCAAATAAGGCGAAAGGGTGGCGGTACGGCAATGTGCTTCTGTCAAAGCCTTGTGCCTTCATTGCTCTTCTAAATCCAATGTATGCCAAGGTAATGCCACTCCATTCGAGAAGTCCCATTACGGCCACGAGGTTCACAAACCATCCAAAAACCTCTGCTGCTCCAGTGCTAACTGTCATGAAAGCAAGGAGAGGGATTGTGGCCATCGTCAAAACCGCCACCCAGGGACAGCCCCCTATGAATCCCGAACGTCAGCTCTGAGAAAGCTCAGAGTGGTCGTTTCAAACGTACATCGATGAGTTTTGAGGAATATCTTGGGCACAAGACCCTTGTGCGCCATGTTGTAGAGACTCCTGGAAGCGATATACAGGTCCGCGTTACCAGCCGACCAAGCTGAGGTGATGAGACAGGCATCTAAGACGGATTGTCAGCCATCACGGGCTATGCTCAGTGCGTGCGATGAGGAACACTCACTGATGATGTGTGGTAATGCTTTGATACCTGAAAGCTGGATAGCGATTACCCAGGGGGATGCTGCCGCGTTACTGGCTGTGCCGAGACGGTCATTGTCGAAGGGTACGATGAGACCAAGGATGAATGTACCTGTGATTATCTCTTAGCATGAATCACTACAGTAGGTCCTTATTAGTGGCCTCACCAAGGATATAGAAAATGCCAATTCGGAAGTAAATTTGCTTCATTGCTCGGGGGATAGCAAATCGAGGATTTGCGCTCTCCGCTGCAGTGATACCAAAAAACTCGACTCCGCCGTAGCTGCCAATGGACCATGGAGTTTCAGTATAAGACACAAAGACAGAGATGACGGGATCGGACTCACGAGAACGCGGCTTGTGTCATAACGGCCCACCACCCTAAGAATCTCCCTGTAGCACCGGGGATATCTTCATATTGAGCAAGTGCTCCCTATTGCATATCAGCGGAACGGACCATCGACAACTTATCGGACACTAACAGGATCCTTCCAATAATGAAACCCAAGGTAGTGACCAGTCGGACCAGCTCCGCAATCAATGGCAATTCCAAGGACTGATTATAGCGGACGATAAGCATCAGTAAACTCCAGGGGACTACAAGAAGATGAGTCCGCTTACTGATCAAACCGATAATAGTGAGAACCTTGATAGAACTGAAAATGAACTCCGTTTCGCCGTAAACCCCAGAAGTGGTCAAGTTGAGAGCAACGATTACCACGTAACAGATTGCGATCCATACGGCGTTGTTGATTCTGGTGGGCTCAATCCAATAATTGACGAGCACAGCCACCGCCGACATTCTGTATCAATCATCAGTGTGTTGATAGCACGGTAATCGACAGAAGGCTCCCCACGTACTCAGATGCACAAGTCAAAGCCCAATGGATTGTCTGCCCGATAACCGAGAGTCAGGACAATTGTGCGGCTCAAAACACCATTGTACTTACAGTACTCCAAGTCATGGCAAAACCTAAAGCAGGGTCGAAAAATCGGCCAGAGAAGGCGAGCTGACCACCAGTAATGGGTAGGTACGCTGCCATCTCTCCCAGACCGAGCATCATGCTAAGTACTTCGTTGTCAGGGCTTCGTAGACACCGTGATTCTTTGAACTCACAAAAACACCAAGATTCCGACAAACGAAAACCCGAGCCATAATCCCAGGGGTCCTCCATTGGCCAATGCTGTTCCACTTCCGATGAAGAGACCTGTAGGTCTGATGTCAGAGGTCAAATCTTCCACTATGAATAGTCGTGATAGTTGCAAGCCTACCGGTTCCAATCACACCTCCGATCGCGATCAACTACATTGAATTTAATAAGCCGGATTGTGCTTCAAGAGGTGTTGGACCAGTGAACTTACAGAGACATGACGTGGCTTCAGTCCCCGATGCAGCGTGTTCTCATGCTGAATACCATCGTGGGACTTATCTCCATACTCCGGTTGATTGGTGTTGAAGCCATCTGCTGCGTAGCCATTACCAGCTCCGCTCGCTGGATACACTCCAGCTTGAGTGGTTCCTGGAAGGTTCTTTTCCTCCTGGTTCGAAGTGATTTTCGACATGTTGTTGTCGACAGTCGATTGTGAGACCCGAAGGACTGGTGATTTATGTTAAAGCTGGATACGATCAAACTCTTGGGTATCTGGTGTGAACCAAAACAATCGACGAAACAGACAGATCGGGATCCTGCCTGACTCTAGGAGGAAGCCATATATGTGGGAATTAGAGGTTTTGTCGAAAACATGACAAACCGGATCATGTGCTGTCATATCATGGTTATTTCACATATCTTGGCCTGAACGCACGATAGCAGACGACCCAGTCATCTGACCAATGAAGACGAGGAAGCAAGCGAACGAGGAGAGATAAGTCAAAAGCATCTGACGAATCAAACTGAAAATACGTCATGGACAATCGCATGTAACCGCTAGATCAGCTGGAACGGGCTAAAAATAGTAATAGCCAAGGGACGCCACACCAAGATCGATTACGGTAGTCACGTATCCCCGCGCATGGTGGCCGTTTTTGCCGAACTTTATATGCGACGCTCGGGCGGATCTGTTTTCAATTTCCCTTATGTCGGCTGTGCTTGATCAATTAAACGAGAAGCCAAGATGGGGTAACAAGTTAAAACATCTGCGACCCAAAAATTCCTATCTTAGATAGCGAAGCGAACTAACCGCCCCGCATGTGATCAACGTATTGAGGGGAGTCAGCGATATTGCCGTCAGGCTGAGATCAGACCTCTGTATCCGAACTCCCGCCGAGATGTCGCAGTCCCTCACCCAATGTCAGCCAGGTGATATACTCTTCGGTGCCGAACGGCGCAACGGAAAACCGCTCATGGCTTTTCAAAGTAACACCAAAGGTTTGGGGTAGGGCAGCGTGCTTCTGTCAAACCTTTGTGCTTTTTGTGCTTTTCTACATCCAATGTGTGCTATACAAATCGCTGGAGTTCACATAAACCGGCCGCGCTCACAAGATTGACAAACCACCCAGAGACCTCTGCTGCTCCAGTGCTGACTGTCATGAAAGCAAGGAGAGGAACCGTGGCCATCGTCAAAATCAGGCATATACCTCTCTGTGCATTTCGCTCCCATGGTCGCTAGACTCAATGTATACAAGAAATCGGCCAGGTCAATGACACGCGAGTTGAGCAGATTCCCCTCGTAGCGCATTGAGATTGAGGTCCTAATCGTGATACGAGGATCACACGGTAACGCAGAAGAATGAAAGAAACCGCTGCCTAAACTCGACTCGCTGCTATCACTCTTGGATGAGTTGTAGGAAACACGAGGCGTTCAAGCAGATTGCTCTCATATCATTATGCAGGAAACAGGAGAAATGACACAGCATGATTGATCACCCGTTCCGAATTCGGTCCCTCACTGCGATGCTAATCCCCGAATTCGCTGAACTGGGAGTGACATACATTTTCGCATCTATGGTCTTCAATTATAAAATCGTCTAACAGTTACAAGCATTTCGAAAATCGCATCTATAGGTCGTGAATTATTGTTATTGTAGGGTACCGTCCGAATTGATTAGGGAGGGAAATGGAATGATCTGTTCGAACATGAGAAGGAAGTGGAGGGACTGCGAGAGGTATTGTCGGTTGCCATCAGGTCTATGCAGCAGGCCGGGCAGTCAACTGCTTCGCGATCGTATGATGCGGTTTGACAGTATGATGGGGTTGTAATGGTTCGAGATCGCCTTCATTGATCTCGTGTGGTTGGAGGATATGTTCTTGATCCACTTCCCCGATCGGTCGTGATAGCCACTAGGACGAATTGTCAGCTGGTGAATCTCAAAATGAAAGCATAGACAATTAGAAGGGATCACGAAACTGGGTACACTTACCAGATGTGTCAAAGCTTTCTTAGCACTTGGTCGTCGGTTGGGAGGTTGCATGAGGTGTCGGATGAAGCCTTTAGCTATGGTGCCAAACCAATGTCAGTTGTGTCGGGCAGAGAGTAAATCGACAGAACTCACCTTGCTCCGATACACCTTCGAAAGGTCCAGGTGGGAAATTGACATTCGCGGTAGCGCTTTCCTGTACGAGCGCGAGAGTATCCGTCGACTCCCACGGTGACCAGGACGATAATCTGTGTATAGATCAGTACAAGCCTCGGATTTGAGATGTCGACGACACTCACAAGTTGTACCCTATTACTCCAACACCGAAAAGGTCCGAGTTCTTTCCATATCCTGTTCCGCAGAAAACCTCTGGAGCTGCATACCCTGGTGTTCCTCCTACTTCGGTCTCGGTTTTGGGATCCTCATCTGTTTCTGACTCGAGTACCTGGTAAGAGAAGATGAGCAAGCCGCTAGCATGTCACGACTCGAGAGAAGCTGGACCAACCTTTGATATACCGAAATCAATGAGTACCACATCATCGACTTCCGATTCTGGCGTACGATATAAGAAATTATCCGGTTTGATATCTCGATGTATGATACCGTGTGAATGTATATATGCGAGGATTTCCTTTAGGCGTGAGAAGAGTCAGTGAGATAGACGCCGAATCGGACGATGCCAAGCTAGACGGATCTGAAACTCACCAGTATCTTTTTGATCACCATTTTTGTTGCATCTTCGGTAAATCGACCCCTTGTATTTAGACGTTCTAACAGTTCTCCACCAGTGAGGAGCGGGAAAGTGATGTAGAATTTGCTATTTGTCTCGAACCAGCTATACAGAGTCCTGCATCAGCGTTGATACTATATGGTCGCAAACGCCAGCCAATGAAGCGTGAATTGTGATGGGGCAGAGCGACAGCGACACAGAGAGGAAGGCAGATGTGACCATGTAAACGGCGTGTAGACGGGGAGGGGTGTTAGAGACGGGAGGTAGCGCAGCGCTGGAGGCAACGCTGTTGACGGTTGGGAAACCGCTTAGACGCGTAACGACTTACTCTAGTCCAGCGCCTGCGATGAAAGAAAGACGACTTTCAGCATAAGATCTACAGTTGCAAGCAGCAGCAACACTCACAGATATTCGGATGCGAGTTGATACGCGGAAACCCACTTATCAAATATTTTCGGTTAGCTGGTATGCTGATGCTCATGATGGGTATTAAACTTACTAGTCGATCAACTTCAAGTACGCTTCTCGATCTTTCACAGCTTCCTTCCTGACCACTTTGACAGCAACTACGATATTTCCACGCGCCTTCCAATGAGCTCTCAAGACTTGCGAATATCCTCCAGCCCCTATGATCTTACTATCGAAATTGAACTCCTTCTTACGTATGGCTGCATGGGGATCAGCTTCGACTATTGCCGCTGCTGCTGCCTTTTTCGAGGGGGATGATTTTGGGAGTAAGTGGTGGATATCAAAACCCATCCGCATGTTGGCTGGGTGGAGTGATTGGTGAGGCTTTGATCAGAGTGGACGACCGTTGATCCTGATGGATGATGGTGTTGTCGGTATGCACCAATATTATAATGATATGTACAGGTGAGTAACCTTGTCGTCGTAATAAGAATGTAACTATATGTGATAGAATCAAGCACGTTCGGATGACTCGAGTTATGATACAAGGTTATGAGATCTGGTTATAAAATCTTCAGATATTGGATTTGTTTACAACGTCATAAACGAGGAATTTCCGATTATTTCCTTATTTCCCTTGGTCCCTTTGGTGATGGTACCTTATTCCTGCTCCACTGCCGCATATACTCGAGTGATCTTATGTAATACAATGGTGAGTACCGCATTTACCCTAGCGCATTTCAGATTCACAAGCACATAGACAACGGCCGAGCCTGGACTTCCGAGGGATTAGTTATTAGAGCACCTCATATACATCCTGCTATCTGATAACAAACGACGGCCGAGACATCTTGGCATGAACAGGAGACGAAGTTGAGGAAAGGCGGGCAAAGCAAGCTTAGAGAGAGAGAAATAGAGTCAAGTGAAAAACATTGACATCAGTGCATGAACAATCTCACTGCTCCGACCCCCCTACAGGATATAGGATGACAGCCGATAGCAAACCCACTTGGCCTGCGCTAGCAGCAGACCATCCTCTCCTTCAACTTCACTCTCGACTACCAACAATCCTGGAACAAGCGGAACACTCGCACATATGGGGAGTGCATCTATCACCAGCCACACCACCGGACTTCGGGACTTTACTTATCCTTCAGAAATACCTCAGATCAGTGGCTGACGACGTTGACAAAGCTGCTGAAAATCTCACCAAGACTCTTAAATGGAGGAAAGAGTTCGGACTAGACAATGAGAATGCGAACACACCTCCGGAAGATTTCGGACCAGACTTCATAGGCTTAGGATACGTGACGAAAGTAGGGAAGCATGGGGGAGGAGAGAACGTCGTCACTTGGAATGTGTATGGTGCTGTTCAGGATATTAAGAAGCCGTTTGGTGATCATCAAAGGTGAGTAAGACGATCCTATGGTATGCTGTTCTGACTCCGTCGACACTTCATCTGTATAACAGGAAGCGTGTCAGATCGTATCATTAATCTGGTAGCAGACAACCGAGACCAATTACTGATCTGTTTCTCAGATTCCTTCGATGGCGAATAGGTTTAATGGAACGAGCCATCACCCATCTGCACTTATCGACCACCTCTACCCCTATTCCAGACTACGGCAAAGGCGATGACCCCCATCGGATCGACCAAGTCCACTTATACGGCGGCGTATCCTTCTTACGGATGGACCCGCTGATCAAGGCTGCGAGCAAAGCGACCATCGAAATCATGCAAGCGCATTACCCCGAATTACTCTTGCGTAAATTCTTCGTCGAGGTACCGCTCATCATGTCGTGGATGTTCAGTGCCGTGAGCTTGTTCGTATCTGCCGAGACGGCCAAGAAGTTCCAGGTGATTAGTTATAAGCAGAACCTGGGCAGGGAATTGGGTTTGGGAAGGTTGGAGGATATACCGCAAGATCTGGGTGGGACGGGGCCGGATCTGCCCACTTTGGAGAAGAGGCTAGAGCATGAGATCCCTCCTCAGTAGACCATGAGTACATAGTTTTCACTTGCAATAGTCAACATGGCTCAAGTCATTGCACATGTTCGTGTCTGATTTCGGTAAATGCTGAAATGCGGATTGATCGCACTTGCATGGCGAGAAATATATCTCTACGCGGCTAATTTTACACCCGGGCTTTCGATCTTTCGAAATTCATCTCACCTTCTTCAACTCTATGTTTGGACTCACTCACCAACCATGATAAACCTCACATCGTCGTGCCATTGCAAAGCCTTCTCTTACCCCATCACCATCCTCGAGGACGTCCAACTACCTCTAAGCGAGACAACATGCTCATGCGATGCATGCAGATACCGCACCGGGCAAATCAGCTTCCTCTCCCTCTCCGCTAAACTCACCCGATCCTTTCCTCCTTCGGAAGCTTTAGCCAGACTGCAGAGATACGATCAGAAATGCGGGTTCGTCATCGATCAAGAGACCCTTCAATCACAATCGCAATCACAGTCTCAATCAGAGGTAGGAGACGAAGACACGCCTGATGGTCTGAACAAATACTCGCAGAATACTACTTGTGGAGGAACGATGATCACCTCTTTCTTCTGTGGGATATGCGGTACGAAGATATACCTCCAAGTAGCGTCTCTCACGGGCGAACCAGAGATCGGTATGTGGACTTTAGGGGCTTTAGATAGAGTGATAGTCGATGAGAAGCCGATAGTGAAATTGAAGGGACATCATTTCTTGGAAGATACGGTAGACGGAGGAATATTCAATATATGGAGAACGTTCCAAGGAGAACCCCTGAAAAAGTATCATGATGGTCTTCAAGAATGGATCGTGTCCAAGAAATCGACGGTACAGGAAGAAGAATATATGCACCTTCATTGTAAATGCGAGAGCTTTAATGTGTATGTGCGAAGGCCTCAGCCTGCTTTACCCGTGTCAGAAGATTGTTATTGGTATCAAGGACCATACGATGAGAAGGGCGTCCCAAAGAGATATATGGCTGGATGGTAGGTTCAAGCTTCGTCCTTCCACCTTGACCCATCGAACTATATATTCCCTGAAGCTGATGATGATAATCTTAGGTGCGCTTGCGACTCGTGCCGCCAGATTACCGGATCATCATTACCTGCCCATCCATGGGTCGAGATCCCCCTGATCGATATCCGTTCCGCCCCGTCGCCTGATGCCCAGCCGTATTTGCCTATACCTATGACACCACATACAACGCTACCCGGATTGACACTGTACAAATCCTCCCCTGACAACGAGGACGTATCCCGGTACCACTGTTCGACGTGCGGAGCTAGTATCATGTATTACAATGCGGCCAAGGACTTCATGGCTTCGTTCGCGGTCGGCTTGAACGGCTCAAAGAACGGAGTGATGAATACGAGCTGGATCAGCTGGTGGTTCGGCCTAGAGGGTGTAACGGAGCCTATGATCAGTGCGAAGGAAGATGGGCAGAGACGGTGGGGCGGGCTGATGGATGAGTTCGAACAGGGATTGTTGGAATGGGGCAAGGAGATAAGGCAATAATGTACAAGGATGATGCGGATATCATGCAGGAAATGAAGGGTGGAAGTGTACGTGGATTGAACACTTTCGCAGAAACGCCGGACACGATGGACAACAATCGGGAACGATATCGGGGAACACTGGTGGTGCGATGTTGAGCGACAAACTCGGCAAAGTTGTATTGATTTGACGACCAAATCGATGTTGTAGCGAGATGATGCATGATGATGACGATCAAATTCCTAAAACGATCGACAAGCTCAATGTGTCAAGAATTCACTGAGCAGGACCAGCCATTTCGGTGTTAAAAACACGCCTTCTCCGGCAAACGAGAAGAACGACACAAGCATCAAAGGGGAATGGGCCTTTCGCGATGGACCTAGACTCAATGCATGCTAAGCCAGTCGCCAGGTCAATGAAATGAATAACATCGTAAAAAAATGCATTCATCACTGCAATGCGCATTCCAATCATCGCCTTAAAGCGTCTTAAACCAGTCCATGGACCGCAACATCCCGCGATGGAGGGACCCCTGAATGCCCGACTGGTTGGACACTTCCAACAAGTGCAATGATTCCTTGAGATACGCTTCCGAGCGGGTCTTGGATGCGTAATGATTCTGCGGAAGGAGTGCTTGGAGTGGACCACCTGGTGAAATCATCAACGCATCTGAGCCGGGAATATTCTTAGACTTCGCAAAATTCTTTCGACTCACCTGGTCCACCAAACTCAGAGGAAGTCAAAAGGGTTTCTGATATACCCTGGGCATCCAAGATCGCCGCAGCGATCCCATTTGCGCTGATGCGGGTCGTCCCTCATCAGCTCAATTGACACAGCATGGTGCATCAAGTTTGCACACCTGGACTCACCTGGTCGGCGGTACTACATGCATGGCATCGCCAACAAGCACGATACGCCCTTCCCTGAAGGGCACAGCTTTACCCGCTTCGTCGCTGAACATGAGAGACGCGTGGGTCGTGGCGGGGACCAGATCATCCTCAATCATCTTGATCATCGCCTCATTGGTGCCGTCGTGTCGCAAGATAGTGAGGATCCTGTCGATCCAAGATCCCTCATTGTAGTCCTCCCACCCTTCAGCTAGTCGGGTAGGTATGGTCATTCGAGCAAGAACGAAGCCGGATTTGGGATCGTCGAGCTGTTTCTGTACAGCTTTGACGGTGTCGTCTGGCTCGGCGAAAGGACCTTCTTCGCTCATCTTGAGCGCTGTCTTCGGGTCGAGAGGCGGAAGGGGTCTACCGGAAAACACGATGATCTGCGTAGAATTGGATGAGTTGCCCAATACCAGGTTCATGCCGTCTTGCTGGAATGCTGTTGGGATTTTGGACGGTGAAGTAGCCAGCTTGAACTGGACGAAAACGTATGGAAGAGAGTGTGGGGGAGACAAAGAAGGGTGGAGCTGGGAGCGGATGGTCGAGTTCATGCCGTCGGCACCTGTCTTCAAAAGTTAGAAATCATACGTGCTGATCTAAAAACATGGTGACAGAAGCTTGAAATCCGAACCCTCACCGATGACAAAGTCAGCCAGCTCAGTAGACCCATCTTCGAATACCACTTCCACCTTCTGTTGCACCTCTCGTACCCTTACGACCCTTTTACACCAAGTGATCTTGAGCCCTTCGGAGAGCACTTCGCGCAGTACATTCATGTTCGCCCATTGCGGTTGCTCGTTCTCGTGTTTCCTGTTGGAGAAGAGGTGCGCCAAGTCGCTATTGAGGATATTCACCCCTTCATGCACGATGTCGTAGTTCGATTCACCGACAAGGTTGTTAAAACCGACAGGCGTGAGGATACGTTGCAGAGCAGTCCGAGCGTCCTATCGACTTGCAGTTTAGCGCGGAAGGCTCAAACAAGAATGAATGCAAACAGGACGAACACTTACCGAAGACAGTTGCACGGGATATCTGTTTGCCATTGATACAGCATCTTGAGGACGGTGTTCATACACCATGATCTGGAGGTTGCCAGGTGCCCATCCTTGTGTTTTGGCCCTTTCGAGTTAGTGAGCGGTGGCAAGTCCGGAGCTGGTGGTCGGCGCGTCAGTGACGGAGTCATGAGGGGAAGGGACATTATCGAGGGACCAGGTCTGCTCACATTCCAGCTCCAACGATGATTATTTTCGCATGAGGTGACTGCTGCTCGTCGGTAGAGTTAACCGACATTGTAGAGATCTACTTATTCAGCTGTGATATATCCGGGCATCAGTGAGCACTAAGTTAGTGATAAGATGAACGATTAACTTGTTCGAGTAAGTTTGGGGTTTGCGATTGATGCGAGGGGCAAAAGCAGCTTGGCTCATTGCGTAGACATGAATAGATTGCTGATGACGACATGATGCATCGGTTGTCTATGCGGTCGCCGTGTTGCGCAGGGGGGTGGTCATTCGGCGACGCAATGGTTGTATAGATGTGTGTATGTATCAAAGGGTCATGTTGTAGGTGATCCATGCAGAAATAAATAATAGAAACATAGGAAACATGCTGATTCCTGCATGCAGATCATCTCGGAACCAAATAACCAGTACAGCGAGAAATAGTCGCGCCAAATACCTTGTCTTCTCAGCGCACCTAACCAGTCAGGGTATCAAGTGTAACAGCGTAACAGCATCAGCGCAGTGTCGTCAACAATCCACCTAACCATTAAACATCCTCATCCTCATTCACCTTGTTCCCAGATTACAACTCACATCCATTCACGACCTCCTCATCCAACCGACCTCCGTCTTCCGACTCTTGTCTGTCTCATCTCAGCTACTCGCTCAAAATGTCCAGGCAAGCTCCGTTGGTCATCGACAATGGTACCGGTTACACCAAGATGGGGTATGTGCTCTCTCCTCTCTCATCATATCCATGCTGCATATGCTCATGACATTCTCACCAGTTTCGCGGGAAACTCGGAACCATCCTTCGTATTCCCAACCGTGATCGCGACGCATCAATCGGCATCCGCTGGATCATCCAACACTTCCGGTGGATCAGGAGCCAGAGCACCGCCTCCTATAGCTGGTAAACCGAGTCATTTGGCGAGTAAGAGGGGTATAGAAGATCTGGATTTCTTCATCGGTGATGAAGCTGTCGCCAACTCGAAGTGAGCATATCAACTCGTGCTATATGACATATCGTAAACTCAAACGATCGATGCTGATTTATTCGACACCACGTCAGAACCTACTCCCTGCACTACCCCATCCGTCATGGTCAGATCGAGAATTGGGATCACATGGAAAGGTTTTGGGAACAATGTATCTTCAAATACCTCAGAGCTGAACCCGAGGATCACTATGTCTTGCTTGTGGGTATCAATCTAACTTGTGTCCACTTCCTCTCATATACAGCTTCCACAGCTGATTCCATCACTGGTATCGACCACAGACCGAGCCCCCTCTTAATCCACCTGAAAACAGAGAGAACACTGCGGAGATCATGTTCGAGTCTTTCAACGTGCAAGGATTGTGAGTGATCTGTACTTAGGAGTTACTGCCTTTGAACTAGGAAGCTGAATTATGCGTGGTCTTTCAGATACATTGCCGTCCAAGCCGTACTTGCTCTCGCTGCTTCTTGGACCTCCTCAAAGGTGAATGAGAGGACTTTGACCGGTGTGGTCATTGACTCTGGAGACGGTGTGACCCGTAAGTCAATCCCAGTCCCATTTAAAGGCCGCGCATTTGATTCACCTTTTCTCCGCAGATACTATCCCTGTCGTGAGTATACATGCATACGGCGAAGACAGCAATCCTCCGTTAGATCATTGCGTACTCCGCCAGAAGCTAACAACATGTACAAATTGCTAGGCTGAAGGATATGTTATTGGATCATCCATCAAGCACATCCCAATCGCCGGTAGAGATATCACCTATTTCGTCCAGCAATTGCTTCGAGATCGAGGGGAAAGTGCTCAGATCCCACCAGAAGATCAGTTGAGAGTGTGAGCTACATAACCGCTCCGATCATCATGTTCTGGCAGTACTGACTTTCTTACTCAGCGCCGAGAAGATCAAGGAGGACTACACCTACGTATGTCAGGATATCGTCAAGGAATTCAAGAAGTACGATGCGGACCCGTATAGATACTTTGCTAGATTTGCCGGAGAGCACAGTGTGACTGGTCGAGTGAGTCGGCGCCTTTTCTCTTGCTGATCTCACGTCTCGATCGGGACGAAGCGATCTGGTGTTGATGCTTCAAACGCTTTCGTAGAAATACGACCTAGACGTAGGATACGAACGATTCCTCGCCCCCGAAATCTTCTTCAACCCCGAAATCTACTCCTCCGACTTCCTCACTCCTTTACCTGAGGTAGTCGACAACGTGATCCAGACCTCCCCCATAGATGTCCGAAGAGGTCTGTACAAGAACATCGTCTTGTCTGGTGGTTCGACGATGTTCAAGGATTTCGGTAAGAGGTTACAGAGGGATGTCAAGGCGATCGTAGATGGTCGAATTGCCGGTAGTGAGGAGAGATCTGGAAGCCACCTGAAAGTGAGTCGCCTCATTCAATCTACAGGCGTGCTCCTCGTCTGTCTGTATCTCTCCATTTCGATATGAAGCTGACCGCAATGGCAACCTAGTCGAGCGGCGTCGAAGTCAACGTCATCTCTCACAAGAGACAGAGATACGCCGTATGGTACGGAGGTAGTTTGATGGCTTCCACTGTGAGTGATCGGCGCAACCATGTATTCACCGCGCGATGCTGACATTGGTTGTTCAGCCCGAGTTCTACAATGTCTCGCACTCTCGAGTCGACTACGAAGAGTACGGACCATCGCTCGTTCGTAGATTCTCGGTGTTTGGTAGTGCAGTTTAAGACGATAGTGAAAATAGTGGACGTAGTGAACGCAGAGTTGGTTGTAATGAATAAGATACGGATAAACCACCAACGCAAGCACGTTGCGCTCGTACTTGAATTTCGGTTGCATAGCATCATTATCCTACTAGAGCGCGAGAATATTATCGCTTTCACATCATAGCTTGAACCACTCCTTTAACGTCTCATTCTGTTTGGCCCAAGTCCCAAAGTCCCAAGTGCCCTCTATCGAAGTGATGATCTCCGGCGTTCTGTTCATTTTGCTGTCCAGCCGGGCAAATACGCATCAGCTCATGTCGTCTCCCAATGTCAATGTCAAGAGAAACCTCCTGGGCTGGTGCTATCGACTCACCCTTCTACAATAAGTTTCAGAGCCAACCACATCTCCTCGCCTACTGCTTGTCTAAGACCATCCGAATAGAATTCCTCCTTTCCGACTCCCCTCGTATCAACTTTCACTCCGCCGATCTTAGATATGACACCAGCCATCTCCTTCACTGTTAACGAAGAAGTGGTCGCGTACATATCCTTGCCTATCCATTTGTCCGGGTTACTCAGAGCCTCTTTTACCCACAAACCAGTCTGTTCGACGGGATAACTCGATAGGACAGTATCGTCCGGCACTGCGATATCCAGTGCCCAACCTTCTTTCGAATCCTCCTTGGATCCGGATTTGGGTTTCAGGAAGCCGAATTTGGTAAGGTTGGAAAAGTAGTTACAAGTGATCAAGTTTGTATGGGGTATATCATTGTCCTTGAGGTGTTTCATGACTACGTACGGACGCATGGCAAGACGTGGATGAGTCAAACTTCAAACGGGATCCCCTGATGATTGAGATGTGTTGTCTTCAAAGAAGGAGGTAGGTGTCCAAGACTCACCAGCATTCTTCGATTCGAAATGGGGACATTCGCCCTCCCCCACCCGGTCCAGCGCGGAATAGATAATATGCTTGACACCTGCTTTGACACATGCCTCAATAGCTCCCACCGCTTCGGCGACTTCAGCGCGTTGAGCTGATAAGGCATCGTACCCGTTCGACAGGTAGTGTGTCCAGACTAAGGAGAAGATCAAGATGAAGATCAATTTCAGTTAGAACGACCACTTGAGGTATTGGGGGTTACACCTTACTCACAGTCTGCGTTTACGTATGCTGCGTCCACACCGTCCAGCTTGTCAGCGTACGAAGACGGGTCAGATAGATCTCCTTTGATCAGCTCGACACCCAATGAAGCGAGTGCTGCGATTGAAAAGCATCAAAGTGTAGTGCGGTCAGTTGATCATCCCTCACATGTCGGTAGAAATGAGTGAGATGTCAGATGCTTGCAACTCAACTCACTTTGCGCTTTCTCAGACGTCGGATTCCGGACGATACCCAACACTCGATGTTTCGCATCGACATCGTCAAGAAGGTACTTGGCTACGCTCGATCCTTGATCCCCTGTTACGGTGAAGATTACGACTTTCATGGTCAAAAGCTTGATATTTTGGTATCACTCGATCGGATGCCGGTATTGCGATAAGCATAGATGCTGCTTGGCATCCTGCATGCTGCTTATATCTCTATCTGAGTTCGAGCTTTCGAAGAGCCTTGATGAGTCCTATGTTGGGCAAGCGATGATGTATAACGCCTTCGGTCATCTGGTATCTCAGGTGGAGGAAATAACGATGCTTGATAATCACGGTCGGCGGAGATAACTGAGACATTTGACGCGAGAAGAACAGGGCTTTGTCATGTCCAGTTCATCCACTTGATTGTGTGAAAAGAAAGCGAGGAGATGAGGTGCGCTAAAAGCCAGCATCATCGTCCCATGACGCAGGTAATGGAGTGAATCAGATGATATGAAGCAGTCTACATCAGGCCTACTACAAGGACATCTGTTAGGGGACCCTCACTACAGCCAAAGGGATCGAAGTCGAGCTGCCGAGAACACGCGTACCGGTCTGAGTAGATTGTCGAAGCCTATCAAACCATCATTGATGCCAGATGTCGGAGCGTTGTCGGTAAGCAATACTTGGCAGTTTGAGCTGATGCATTGCCGTGCGACAGCTCGACCAGATATTTGGGACTGGAATCGCCCAGGTACAAGCCCAGACACAGCGGGCGGGCTGGACCGTGAGGGAGTTTATACTTTTTCATTTGTACCCTCATCCTCTGCAGGAATCACTAATTTGGTAATTGTACCAAACCTCTGGAGAGTCTCCACAACCCGAAGCGAAGGACACAGACTCTTTACACCCGAATGATGTGCTTAGACAGCCACATAACCATCGATGGTGTTATCCTTGCAAACCTATCAACCTCTTATCGCACATCGGGTCGTATCACCAACCTCAATTACTTATTTAGGCAGCAATTGAAGCTTGTAGGGTGATCCCGCCCAATCCCGAATCGATGGCATATGGCGTTATCTACGCGAGTATTGGTCTTTCTTGCATTCTTCGATCCCGAATCACCAATTATCGGTCAGTCACTAAACCGGAAACCAGAAACAGCATACATTACCAAAATACGGTGGGATTGACTATCTATATATATACTATACATTGTGCAAACATGTGACCCTACCCATCTTGCCCACTTGTCTTGACTTGACCTGTACTACGTCCGACATTAGAGGAACACACAAAGCGACAACAACGTCGACGACGACAACAAGATGGCCATTGTTGAGACTGATTTACCCCCCGCTACGGTTCTGCTAGATACCGATCGACAGAGCTATATCGGTAAGCCGGCATCGAAGAAGGGCAAATGGCAGAAATTCGTATCCTTCATCTGGGATTCGTGAGTCGATCCTCAAGTACGAGTTGAAGTAAGACCAAGCTGAGTCAAGGGTACACTTGTAGCGATTACTATGAGAAATCCGATGCCGAGCGACGACTCGTGTTCAAGTTGGATTGCTTCATGTTGGCAGCCATGACTATCGGATGGTGGCTAAAAAACCTTGATCAGAACAATGTATGTGAGAATTTGCACGATCATTTTCGTCGTAGCTGGGCCTTCCCGCGATATCGACCACAGCTGATCCATCTCTCACGAGCGTAGTTGTCAAACGCCTACGTATCGGGAATGAAGGAAGACCTGAATATCCAAGCGAATCAATATACCTACATGGGCACAATCTACAACGCGGTCGTAGCTGCTATGCAGATCCCGTCGAGCTTCATCGTGATGAAACTCAGACCATCGTGGTTCCTCGCTGCTTGTGAGATCGGTTGGGGAGTTTTTACTTTTGCTCAAGCCGGTGCTCAGAGCTATCAAGCTATGTGAGCGGACCTTCCCCTCATACTAACCCGACCTATAGCTGATGCCTGACTGTTAGGTACGGCTTCCGATTCTGCATTGCGCTCTTCGAATCGTTCTATTATCCCATCGGATTCTTCATTCTGGGATCGTGGTATACTAGACCCGAGCTAGCTAAGCGGATCGGACTGTGGTTTGTTGCTGGACCGGCCGGGGTAAGTGATGCCAATCGGCCATTTGGTAGACTTCTGGAAGAATCAACGGCTGACTTTCCATACAGTCTGCTTTCTCTGGATTCCTTCAAGCTGCTATCTATAAGAATTTAGACGGTCTACACGGTCTGGCAGGATGGAGATGGCTTTACATTGTATGCGGTATCATGGTGGGTGCGCACAATCTCCAATTGTTGGCAGGGCTGATCGATGTGTCATTGTGTAGACGGTCCCGTGCGGTGTCACTCTGCTTTTCTTGGTCCCTGATTTCCCAGAGAACACCAAAGTGTGGTATCTTTCGGAGGAAGAGAAGGTGTTAGCCAAGGAAAGAGTTGCTCGGGGAGGTGAGTATCCGTCTATAATTGCTTATTACCTTGCTGATACTGACGCGATGGTGTAACAGGCGCTCAACCGATGAAAGGCAAGATCAACGGCCAAGTCATCTTTTCTGCCCTCAAGGACTGGAAATTCTGGATCCTTGTCCCCTTTTACTGCATCTACGGTTTTGCCGTCCAGAACGGTACGCAATTCGGAGTATACCTCAAGGCATACAAATACAGCGTCACCTTACGAAACGTCCTCCCCTCCTTGATGTACATCATCCAAATCCCTTGTATCTTGATCTACTGCTACATTTCGGATCGAACGACCCGAATCAGCAGAGGATGGATCATGCTCGGCCCTTTGATCTGGGGTATCTTCCCTACGGCCGTCTTAGCTTTCTGGCCTAATTCGAATCCGCTGAGAGTTTTCGCCTTCATGGTGAATGGGTCGCTCTACATTACACCTGTATTCTATGCTTGGGTAGCGGAGATGTGTGGACATAAGACGGAATTGAGAGCGTTCATCACTGGATCAACGTCTTGTTTATTCTACACGTGAGTGCATGCGATTTATCCGTATTATGTCAGTGCATTGCTAAGCCGATTTCCTTCTACAGGTTCAATGCTTGGCTTCCTGCCATTGTGTTCCTCCAGACGGATGGACCGAGGTTCAAGAAAGGTTTCCGAACGACATTTGCGTGCTGTGTCACCAGTGTCGCTTTCGTCATTCTAATCATCCTGTTGCGCCGACGAGAGGTCAGGAAGGAGAAGAATGCGATGACTTCGGAGCAACAGCCCCCTATCCAAGCTGAACGAGAAGGAGATGTGGAGGAGAAGCTGTAGTTACGAGGGAGCGATGAGGTGCAAGCGAGAATTTACATTTGATACATGTATTTATGGTCGATGTGATCGTGGATCTGGATCTCAATTATGCAGATGAATGACCCTTGTACCTGATCTGTTTCCTATCTCCCCGAATTCGCAATGAGCGCGTGATACCATAACAACAAATTATCAAGATCTCACTTCATTTTCATCCATCTTAATCTACGAGATATACATGGGAATTTGACCTCAGGTGTTGCGTTGAGGGATGGCAGAGAGCTCTACGGGCCCGCCTCCTGCCAAACGGCGCAAAGCGCGAAGAGCTTGTGATCCATGCAGGAATAGGAAGTTGAGGTGAGCTTTCGCAGCTACAGTAGATCAGGGAAGGATCAAGGCAGCACTGATCCCGATTGTTCAGGTGCGAGTATCCCGAAGATGCATATAATCAAAGCCAGTCGAAATGCTTTGCATGTCAACGCGTGAGTACGAGCTTCAACTAAATATTATACTATGTACCCGATGTCAGTCACTGATGGTATTGTAGTCCGGAGCAGAATGCGAATCGACTCAACCTGCCAAGATCGTGAGTTCTCCTTGCTTCCCATACAGCTGTACGATCTGATTGTTGTGTTAATGAGCATGCACTCCAGGACAAACGACGGTTACGCACTCTTGTCGATCTAGCTACGACGGATGAACAGAAACAATGGGTAGCAGCACAGATAGCTTCGAGGGGTGTGTACGTCTCCTCGACGGACGCGGGCGCACTTAGAAAAGCTAGACCTTCAACCATCCCAGATCCCGCTCAACTGGTGGCCAGGTTATCGTCGGCGTCGCCTAGTATACCAAACTCTCATGCCTCACCCCATGGTGTAGAGAATAGAGGTGTAGGCTTCCCGAAGAGTCCAAAACGGAACCCGTTCAAGATACCTACCCGCTCCAACGTCTCCCCGCGCATCCAAGATTTTGATCCATCCGTTCCCGCTGCACGGTCTCAACCTGGACAAAGCCCCACACCACACCCTGACCCTCTTCCTCAAGCGCGACCGTCGGCTGCGATACCAGATCCATCAGAGATGCCTCGGAGAGGGTCAGACGAACCTCCGAATCTGAAGCTGAGTGGACCCGAACCTCGTATGCAAGGTGCGTGGGGTCAGGAATTTTTGTGAAATGCAATTCTAGCTGACTTCGCAACAGGTCCCACGGCGACCATAAATTTGCTTGCGGACCTCCCTGAGGACTCAGCTGCGCTAGATCGACGATATGGGCTATTTAGAGTGACAGAGGGATGGGTTTATGGGGCAAATCCGGATGTGCCAATGAGAGAGGGTCAACTGTCAGAGCAGCAGATAAGGGAGGACGTGATTGCGAAGTGTGAGTTCGACCGCCTTCCCAATCCCAGACGAATTTTGGCTTAAATAGTGAAATGCCTGAAATAAACACAGTGATATCCTTCTACACCGACCAAATCGCCCCTCTCAATCCCGTTATACCACCACATCGGATCTCTCAAGCCATCGAAAACTCGCCCTTCGTCCTTTCCTCCATCTTAGCAGTTGCCGCCCTATCCAGAGCTGTCCCTTCCTCGATATACGCCTCGATACGCGAAAGGCTGCAAAAGGACCTTGATCATGAGCTAGGCAAGGGCTCGACTTTACAGCAAGTCCAGGCGCTGCTGATATCGGGCATGTCGCATGAGCTTCACGGGGAGACTAATATGGAAGGAGGATCAAATTGCTGGATCAGGATCGGAACCGCCATCAGACAGGCTCAGGACATCGGGCTTCATAGGTTGAATGCGGGACACTGGCTGCCGGACATGTACGCTGATAGGGCTAGAGCATGGCTGGCCGCGATCATCACGGACAGGTGGTGAGTCGTGACCTTCTTCTTGCTGCTGGTCTTGACGAAGATCTGTTATAGGTACGGCGGAGCATACGGACAACCGCTGGCTGTCTCTCTTTTAGATTGTGAAGATCCACTAGCGTCCTCGGATATTCTTCAGACGCCCGACTACACCCATGCATTCCAGGTGGAAATGTTTCATGTGAGTGAACGATTGATTTCTGAGTCGCATCCCGAATCCCCAACCTCGCTTATAGCTATTCGCCTCGAAACTCTAGATAAGCTGCTTACTAGGCGATATCAGTGAGTTGAGATGCGTCCATCACATGAGACTGCCGCTGATCCTGTCGTGAAGTGCAAACGATCTACCGGCCACGCTCTCTTGAGCGATGCACAGACGCCATGCTGGAGTCGTTATTACGACAAGTGGACTCAAGATTGAGCCTCATACCTGAACCATTCCTTTTCGTTGGCAGATCCACTTCGGTCCAAGGTGGTCTATTGAGCTTGGTGACGGTGTCCACCGAGGTGAGTCAAGATCGTATCGGGTCATCATGTCAAGAGAGTGATAGCTGATACCGATTTGTGACAGGTCATCTTCTTCAGATCATTTGTGAAACACAATCGGAAACTTCCCCCGCATTTGACATTCCGCCCTACGGCCGGCAGGTGGTCTAGAACGGTACAACGAGCTCGTCAAGTGATATCGTGGTTGAACCAGAGAGGGGATCATATCTTAGACTGTTGGCTGATTGCGAAATACGCTATTGTCTATGCCGCTCTGGCACAGTGAGTCCAGCTTTCGGAGCATTTCAGACCTGTCCCTCCACTGAGCATGACATTGGATCAGATCGGTGTATCATACTGATCTGTCCTTTACTGCTTAGATACTACACCTACGCCGCTGAGCGGGATGTTGAATCTCTCGAATCTCTCTCAGTCGCCAAAGATATGATGAACCGCTGGGCTTTGGGACACAATCAACTTCGACCTATAGCTGCTCGAGCCAAGATTGCCGATATCATCAACCTCTTCTACAAAGCTGCGTTGGGTATGAGGTCGAACGACCTGGATCCAATCGCTCAGATCACCGGACAAGGATATATCAATATCGAATCAGGAACTACCCAATCGCGCTCGCGCTCAGTGAACGAGAACAACAATGAGAACGATGTCTCACTGTCGACCTCTACACCTGGTGCTATAACACACCCACAGTCTACTTTGATCGGAGGCAACATCACTTCCACCTCGACACCGACACCCACATCGACGTTCACATCGAATCAGAAAAAGGCACACGATCACGCCTTGCCAGAAGCGGATGTTGAGAACAGACTAGATACTTCCACTCTGGATGATTGGCTCGCCGACTTCTTCAGACAACATGATATACCGGATTCCGGATTGGCAAACTCCGCAATGTATCAGGATCCCGCATTCTGAGCTCAATCTATGGGTCACCATGTGCTTCTGCCATGCGCATAATGCAACGTCCATCGGACTCAAGGAAGACGCAGTAATGTAAACTAAACCATGTTAAACTATTGCTCTTCCCGGAAGCAGTTTCAAGCTCAGGCATAGTACGACATCTTCGCGTCAGTGTGAAGACACGATCACCTGTTGCATACAGGCTATCGAGAGGTCCGAAAAGGTGTTCTTCAGCAGGAATCTTAGCATAGATGTTGTGCATGTTGTTATACCTTCGTACAAGTCGATATGAAAGATATACAAAATTTTGTTGTGTGATGTTATTGGATATTCCGCTAAAAGGCGGTTTACTGTACTGATCAGATACTGACCAGCTGGTCTTCTGACGTATATGATGCAATCGTGCAAAAATCTAGCTCAGGCGTCACTAACACCATCAACGGGGTTAGAGGTTGACTTTGTTGTTGCGTGATCTTTGTTGAAAGGCAGATAGCGGTAAATCCGGCAAAGCCTTCCGGAAGAGATTTCGATACTTCTTGTAAAGCCAAGGCTAACGGGGTTTTAGCTGGCTAAACATTCGATGGTACCCGCCACAGGAAGTCACTCACCGCACCATCTCGAGTAGCTAGAAATTTCTTCAATCCGTCCGGGAGATCGTTGTTCTTCACCTTCTCCGACAGGATCTCCAGCAACGCATTATACTTCTCCCTGTCCCGCGGCAGTACTTCAGAGCGAAGTCCCTCGACGCCTGATCCGTGCCCGCCGACTTTCCCACTCTTCAACCTTTTCCCAGTGCTGACGGTAGTGGGTTTAGGCGCCTCGACCAGTGATTTTGAGGGAGAAGTGAACGGTCTTTTGCGTTTCTAGTGAGAATGCAACTCAATATCAGCCCAACAGTAAGCTAATCAGAATTGGGACTCACGATTCTTAGAGGAGTGTCCCCGTCATCCTCCTCATCGGTTTCGCTGTTCCGACCAATTTCCAAGCCAGACGCCGTGGATCCCCTTCCAATTGACGATCTCTTATGTTTATCAGAAGACACTGAATTAGCTGGGCCACCCGCGTTCTCTGACTGAGTGTTGGCCTAATTGTGAGGAAATCAGTAATCAAATTCGAGCTAAAGATGCGGTGTGGAGCTCATTGTGATCCATGACTCACCGGCTGGATAGTTCCGGAGGTGAGCGTAGTTCCGGTGTTGCCCTGATCTCCCTTGTTATCGATGACCTCAGCAGCTGTATCTTCGTCCTCATTATCTGACGAGAACAAACCAGCTAAATCAGCGAATGAGTCTTCTTCCATTTCCGACACCATGACCGGATCGCCTTCGAAGTCTGATGATTCGTTTGCAGCGTGCACGTTGACTTCATGATTCCCCGGCTGCCAATTCTCCTCCGCAAATTGTCGACCGCCACTGGAACCAGGCTGTTGCTGGATGTCAAGAGTAGATGGGACATGTCAGACATCACAGACGGCACTAGCTTCACCTAGCAACGATAACACGGACGCTCACAGTGTTTTCGAATTTTTTTTCTTCAGACGATGCTGCCGTCGCTGTCGTAGGATGATGCAGGACATCAGACTGGAAATTGCGAGTAGGGGAGGCCGGTGTGGGATAACGGTCCACATCATTCGGTGGGCCAGGAGCCTATGCAAGCAGAAACGTCAGCGCCACGAAAGATGCCACTCAACTTGTGGGACTCACTGTGATATACACCGAATTGGCGTTCGACGAGTCATTGGGTGGCTCGGTGGACTTCTTCGCAGCTTCCAAAAGATCGCTCACTTTCGCAGTCAGCTGTTAGAGCAAGGCGGTCGTCCTTGCTGGATCGCTAGCCCACAGCTCGTTGGTCGTTTGCGGGTGATTACGAGGTGCGATAGGTGGGGACTTGCGAGTGACAGTCACAGCTGGTTCTGCGCTTTGTCCTTGTTCGTAGTCCATACGATTGACTCTCGCCCCAGAAAGCGTTATCAAACAGATCTTCCGCGCGAATCTGATACTCCGTTTCGTCCAGAAGTCGACCTGCGGCGAAAGAAGCTTCCACCCATTTGTAAGTGACGCATGGACAATTGTGTATTACCGCCCTCTTGTGATCTATCCTGGTTTGATCGAGGAAACCATGGTTCGGCGGGAAGAATACGACTCTTGACGCTCGCTGGAGATTGTGGGTCAAGGTACCCCCAGCGGTTCTATCAGTCCATATTCAGGCAGTCAGTCAGCTCTCCGTAGCTGCAATAGGGCTTAAGTAGTGAAGGCGGCAGATTGACCCACCTGAATTAGCTCTTCCAGTAATTTACGTCGCGCAGGGCCTCCGACTACCCAGAAGTCGTGTTTTGTGAAAATCGCATAACGAGACTGTCCCACAAGACGATCTGAAAAGTGTTCTCGGTAGTGATCATGAAATTGTTGGTAGTCGCGGGGTGACATTTGGAATGTATATAGGTGCATCTGATACTATGTGCAAGCCGGTCCGTCTCTCTCATTGCCTTGACGGACTTCAAGAATGAAATTCGATGTATCCCACTTACTGGGTCGTCTACCATTGCGTTGTTCCAATTGCCAGCCATCGTGATACCACTAGGACAACGGACTTGGGCGTCTTCTTGGCCCAGTCGAAGGGATTGATTCGCATTTGTGAGTTTGGTTTCGCTTTGTTGCTTTGAGCTTTCCGATTGAGAGACGCGATAATGATTTCTGGACGACGTTGAGCCGGGTAATGATTTCCACCTTGAACCACTTGTTCCTGTGACTGACGATTCTAGGCCAGGTAAAAGGTTCGGCTGTGAGGAACTTGCTTCTTTGACCAAATTGATCATCCCACTCGTCTGCTCCGGACACTCTTCTTGCCTGCGACAAACTTCGGTCCGAGGTATAGCCCAGAACGTGGCTCTACTCAAGAACATCCCTCTATTGACACTTTCTGTAATCCAATCTAGGCTAATCACTTTCTCACCATTCAGCTTTGGAAGAGATTCTGCGTAAGATCGGAGATATGGAGTTTGCAGAGTGGTGACGATGAAAGTACATGTCGCTTGATCTACTATCAGTCCTCCAGCTTCTCGCTTTCGTGGTGAAATGTACCTCACGTCAGCTGTTGACCTGCAGTCCTTGCTGTTTCGTGCCGGAATCAAGGCTCACCACGAGATAATCTTCTATCTCCCGGCACCGTTGCGTTGTGGGGCCATGGACATGGGATTTTTCGCCCCTGAACAACAATGCTTTGGAGGGTGAGGGGTTTGTATTTTGATCCGACTTGACAGTTTGTTTTCGGGGATCCCGAGGGAGCGACATCGTGAACGTATTCGTATCAATCTTCAAGGGGCTAAATGGGTGTTGAGTACTGTAGGAGAGAGGTGGTCTCTGATCAAGAGGATGAGATTGACATGATGATTGTGATGATACGTTGATACAATAGGATAAGTGAAGATGATTCTGTGAAAGGTGTCTCTATGCAAACAAGAGAAGTAAACGAAACACGACTAGAATACTACAGTATAATGAAAGAAAATTGCAGGTCAATAGGTCATAGCGTATTTTAGTCTACTTTGATTGTGTGTTGCATACAGCTTGAATAATCATGCACAAGGTCAGTGCACCATCACCATCACCATCACCATCACCATCACAATCAGCAAATCATCGGAGATCCCCCTCTTAGTCAGCTTGTTCTCACACCATATTAGCTACGTCTGAGACTAAGCATCATTGAAGATCGATGACGGTTACAGCCCGTGTTCAGGAAGATAGAAAGAAAGAATCATTCGACGGGTCGCAATGAACATGCGGCAATTTTATCAGTCCAGTCAGCTGGATCGGTTCCTGATCAGACGCAAAACGCACGAGCGCACATACATATTCACGAGTAGTCTGATTCCGTACAGATAACATCGATACATCGTTGTAAAACTCGTACAACGTGAAAATATGAATAGATTTGTCGTAATAAGTACCGTATAGTATAAAACATCGAACACAAAGCTACATGTCATAACTGAGATCATCACAACCTCTCATTGTCTGGGCGAACGGTCCCGACATTCATACATCAAACGGTCCCGCTTCCGACATCTGTTGCCATCTCACTCGTCTCCTCGTCGACGAACTTTTGCCATTTCGGATTGATCACTTGCGCCATCTTGGTCAAGTGATCTCGTGAACCAGGAAGTCCAGGTACAGCCTCTCTGATCAAGGAGCCGTATTTGCTATATAAGGAATGCTATAAAATCTATAGTCAGCACGATCACATCTGTGGTTCGATCTCCCAGGCGGTGATTAGCCTCGATTTACTCACAATGCCTTTCCCGATGAGATAAGCTTTCATACCACCTTTAGGAAATCCCCCGCCAGCTACCATTTTCTTGAGATGCGATACTAGAGCTTCGTAAGCTTGGCGGTCTTGTGGCTGAACAGCGGTCTGATTCCTGTATCTTCTATTGTAAATCGCACTTTTACTAGGGGATAGGACCTGCAAAAGAGGAAGTGAAACTCAGTTCTTCAGCCGCTGCTAGCCAGCTTACCTTTTTCTCACTATTGCCTTCTTCGCGATACTCTTCATCATCCTCACGAGTCCGCTTGTTCCTCTGAATAGCTTGAGCATTGGTCGACAAGATACCATTCGGATCCATTGTATCCGCTTCTCGAGTTTGACCTTGCGGACAGTGCGCAGATACGTGATCAACCAGATCTCGCACGGTAGGACAATTCACGTCGATATGCGATAATACTGCGCGAGTCGGTACAGATCGGTGAGTATCGCCTGAAACGCTGAGCATTGGCGTTTTATCGGCAGAAGTGAGAGATCGAGTTTGTCTTCTGTCGACTATGGATGAATGAGGGAATGGAGTGCGATCAAGGAGTGCAGGATCGATGTTCGCGTCGGACAGAGTCCTGAGAGGTGGCGTAGGTGGTGCAGGCGGGAATCTGTCGGGTGAATCGCCATTCGAGATGCCAAGCGATCCTCTTGTTTGCGGACTTGTGTTTTCGACCAGTGGTCGAGACAAGTTGTTTTGAACACTCTGAGCAATGGCACTCTGGACATCCGCACCGCTCGAAGTCGTCGCGGTATCAGGAGTGCTTAAGGAAGATGGTTCAGCGAATTGGACGTTTCTGTCTCTTTCACCGTTCTTCCTCTGATGAGAATAATCAGTATGTAGTCTGTTCAAGCCTTGTTGAAGCATTTTTACAGGAAACTCACCTTCTTCATTTTCATCTTGAACGCTCTTCCTCCACCCAATCCAATCTTCTGCCAGAACTTCTCGTCGAAGAGGTTCTTGTCAGTGATCAAGTACGGCTTGGTCTCTATCGGTCTTTCCGAAGTGATCGAATCATGCACCCAGCCTTCTGCCAGAGGTATACCTTTCCCATAGAGCTGATGGGCACTAAGCATCACTTTCAGCTCGTTCAACCCTCGGACCATGTGCGTAAAATCCTCTGGCTGGAGAAAGATCACTCGAGTGGCGACGTTAATTGAGGAAGAGATGATTCCTCCGTGTTTCTTCGAGGATTGCATCTCACGTCAGCTCGAAAGAGCACCGCTTTGAGTATGCCGAGATTTAGGCTTACCTGGATGTTGAGCGCCATGTGCTTGGTCTTTTCAGTATCACCTACGAGCCAGAAAGTCTGATTGAACAGTAATTGATCGAAGGGGAAGTCTTCGAATCCCTCGAGCGTATCTGCGTGATCCGACATCATGGACCTGAACGTAGATGAGCATGGAGATGCATGAACCGGAATCTCCGAAAGAGAATGAGAAGCGTAGCTCTTCATTTTTGTCAGATTCATGATGTGTGGATGGCAGTCCGAGGACGATCAAAGCCGTCAGTAGAGCGATTAGTACCGGGAGAGAGAGGGTAGAAAGAAGGGATGAAGTGAGATGAGAAGAAGAAGGAAGAGAGATGGAATGAGGGTGGATCAGGGTGGCAACGCTTTGTAATTGTAATTGTTATTGTCATACTATTACTTGTCAGTATCATGGATGACGCTCGGACCACCACTAACAGAACAGTCAATCATCAGACGATGTATTCAACGCGCGTCGCATTTCGACTTTCGGATTTCGATGTTAGCCTTGATCCATGCTCAGATCCCCTAATCAGTCGCTGTCTCATTCTCAATGTGTCTGGCGTTGCACAATCAGCAGATATAGTTGAGGGTAAGGGATAGTTGAAAAACATCTTGTAAGAGAGAACTCATGAACAGAAAGGTAAATCTGACGAATGATTCTCACAATCGGCAAATTGAGGAAATCGCGCACGCCAAGCCAAAATCAATAGGAGACTGATAAATAGGCATGCTATCTTTCGTGTATGTGTGGATCAGGCGTGCCATGCGGTTTCCCTTATTTTTCCTTTTTCAGCCTGTCAACCTGTCAACTGCACAGCTGATAGCGACAAAGACATTGGGCATCATCATTACCCATATACATATAACAACAGACAGCATTAATCATTGAAGACATCATAAAATTCATCTCACAGCGACCTCAACACTAGACCGACCACCGCCTGAACATCTTCAGCACAGCAATATCAGATATCAGGTATCCAATCGCCATCAACTCCACCTCTCGATCACCCTTTGTCTCAGACGTCCGATTCCACCCATTGAATCCGGATCATATATCGCTACATCCGGCTTGAACATCGTCTATCGTAGATCATTGAAGACAATAGTCGATAGTCAATCGCTCCAGAGAATGCTTTGCGCCATTATATCAGCACAGCAATAGCACTCCGCCTTTACACTTTCAACCTCGAATATCGTTGCTTAGAGAATCAACGCGTCCCTTTTACCTTTAACCAACATCCCTCCATCCCTCCAATCATCCATCCTAATCCGCCAGCATGATCATCCCTCCTGATCCAGAGAAAGACCCTCGTCTGTTCGATCCTTCAGCATCGACGCCCTCGTTAGTCCAGCCTCCGTCAGAATACGAAGATACGACGTCGCGCTGGGATGGGGACGGGGATAGCGAGTCGTTACCCCCTTACGAACGTCGTCGGGGTTCGCAATCATCGTGCGCTTCGTCAAGTCATGAGGGATTCGAAGCCGACGATATCTTTGCAGATCGACATGCTTCCACCTCACACAGTCGAAGTCGAAGTCGAAATCAAAATCAAAATCAAAGCCGAACTCGAACTCCTAATCCACCTGGACTGATTATACATAATATCAATCTACCTTCACATCCTGAACCCATCCACCCTTCTTCCTCTTCCCCCATCTCATCCTCTGACTCTTTGACTCCTACGGCATCACGCCCTTCTATGGTCCTACCTCATTTCACGGATCAAGCATCCTCCACCCTCCAAGCGTCCGGATCAACATCGACCTCGAAATTATGGGAAAGCTCAACAGCGACGGCTACATCGGTCAAGCGAAACAAAACAGTGAGGATATGCGGATGTATACGGATAAACAATAGTGGGGTCCAGCGTTGGTGGAAACGATGGAGAAGATGGGCGCAGGTCGTAGTAGTCCTGATCTTCATTGGGATAGGTCTAGTAGTGGGCTTGTTAGTGGGAATGACGAGGAATGAGAATAAGGGATCACCGACTCCGCCATGGCAGAAGCCGTGGATGGATCAGGATACAGATGGGAAGAGGGTTGCTGCTTGGGCTGTGAGTTTGGACGCCCCCTGTTATAGTAACCCGATTGAAAGCTGACATGCGAGATAATGTTTGACAGGGCTACGGATCTTTCAATTTGACCTATGTTGATTCTCGAGTGAGCACAGTCCGCTGTCATATGTGGATCAAAGCTGACTGACCGCTTGATTGCAGGACGGCCCTTCATCTTTCGAAGGCAATTTGACCGAATGCAACAACTTCGCACCGCTCAATCTCACTTCATCACCATTCCTCAACCTGTTCACGCCGTTCCCCGATTCAAGCGTATCACTGGCATCTTTCTCTTTCCCCCTTTCCTCGTCCGGTGTACCGCCCTCAGATCTGTTCATCAACGCGCGAGGATTCGGTTCGAGCGGGCACTTGGACTTCATAGGGTCAGATGGACCTGAAGCGATCGTCACCTCTGGAGAAGAAGGCAAGATCTTGATGGATGTGATCACCAAGTACGCTGGAGACCAGGATTTGACGACGATGATGAGGGTCTGCAAAATGACGAGAGGAGACAGCGGTGTCGGAATAGGAATTTACGTGAGTTTCACCGAATTCTTGCAAGCTCTTGCCGACTTGATGGCTGATATTCTTTTTGTACTTGTGTAGAGCCCCAAGGAAACGGATGGGAAAATGACAAACCCCTTCAAATTGGATCCCAACCTTATACCGACCAATCTGATCGTTGTTCGCTTACCACCATCATGGTACACCCCTCAATCACCTTATCAGACATTACCTTCTTTCTCCCTTGATGCCGAACAGATGGTTGTCCGTCTAGGAAATTTGAATAACGTCGCTTCGTTCACCGCCCTCAACCTGGATACTTGCCGAGGTGGGGTTCAAGTCAATTACGCTCGAGCGAAGAAGGCTTCTATTGTCGCTTTTGAGGGAAGTGTCAGAGGAACTTGGAATATTTCGGAATCGCTGATTGTCAATGTCACCGAGTGGGTAGTACATTTTGTTAGAGATCTTGATCGCCAATAGCTGATACCATCATTCCTAATGCAGAGGTTCAATCACATCGGATATTATTCTTTCTGACCCGAACCTGCAGAATGATAACACGACTACCCTTCCTCCGATATCCGATTACACAACCGTTGTTCGCCGATCGCCTGATGATGACTCTACCGACGACTCAGATACAGATTTCGAGAACGAAGTCCACTCCCTTTTCAACGCTACAAGTTACAACCCCACCGAGTCAAACGATACACGAGCCACCATCGTGACCAACCTGTTCACCACTTCGGGTTATGTCAATTTGCGATACCTCCACCAACCGTCCACCATAGATTTATCAGCTATCATCGGTACCCAACAAGGCAATATGGATATCTCCTTAAACCCCACATACGTTGGCCCCCTGATATCCAGGACCCATTGGGGACAGATCAACTTGAAACGACCGTCACCTGTACCCAACTATGACCCCTCGGGTAAAGCGCGTGTCCGACAGTTGTTAGTGGGTCCAATCGAGATCAAAGATAATTCGACGTTTGCGGTCCTGGGATACACCCAGGAGAAATTACAATCCTCGCCTGATACCTTATCTGGATATGTGTATTGGGCGGATAAGAAGTACAATGGAAAGATCATGACTCAGACGATGGAACAATTGCAAGCTCAACAGGGTGGGCAGACGCAGCAGACCCAGAGCGATAATCAGGTCATAGCGTTGGGTAATTGGGGAGATGTTGACATCTCGTTTGATGGGGAGTAGGTAGGATCGGAAGAGCTATGGGTACCTTTGAAGCTGGGAGAGAAAGAGGTAGTAGATAGACCCATCTTCAGGAGGTTTTGGCGGGACATTGCGGAAAATACCTTTTCCCGTTATACTATCAGTCGCTTCTTTTCGCAAGTTTTCTTCGTAATTTTCGTCTTTCGTTTCTTTGTCAAAATATCTTCCAGCCTTTTCATTACAATCCAACATATCGACCTTGTCTGTAGCTTATATTCCTTTTAATATATTCGACGGTTATCATGATAATCCCGTTTGTAGGTAATTCTTCTCTTACTCTATAGCTTCAAGGTAATTAATCAGATACCAACACACGAGCTCAATCTTCGGTCTTCGTCTGGGGGATCACGGTGTGTATCAGTATCAGTCCATGTATCAGGTATACCGACAATGTCATTGACGATAGCATACAGTTATACTGTACATACAATATTGAGATGGATATGCGGACTTGACCCTCCTGTGTCATTGTTATTTGCGATCAAAAGTGAACTCGACAGACTGATTTATAACATCAGATTCGATGAATAAAACACATACATCCCAGATCGGTCCCTTTCCTTCCGCCACCATCAAATTCATCATAATCGAAGCACTCGTCCCATCATCCCCACTGAGCGATCCTCCTTTGGACTTGTGTGTGAATCTGATGGCGAGCTTGTAATCCTTTGCTCCATCAATCATCAGGCATCATCCCCATGTTGACTCATAATCCTCATGCGGTAAATTCGATTTGATTGATAGCAATACATCACGCACGGACCGGTTAATCAACAATGTGTATATAGTGACTCAGGCTTCCTTTGGACGTTGTTTATCGTTTGATCGTTGAAGGTGATGGTAAAGTATGCGGTACACGTGTAGTCAATCAGTCAATCAGTTCGCACTTGTATGCTTGTGGATGAGCGGACCTTGGCAGTCGAGCGACCATTGGTCGTTTGTGATCGACCATTACTCGTTTGTTTTCATAATGGTATAATGCTGGTGAAAAGTATATCTATATGTATATGTATACCACTCATCTCACCCGAGACCTCAACCTCTCTACCTCTCATTTCCTTTCTCAACTTATCACAGGCGCAATATCCTTGCACCTTAGACCTCGAATTGATCACTCAGAATGTCTACCCCCTCGTCGATTCCTCGATGTACATGGTTGAATCCGCCGCCTCCCCCATTAGACAAGCAAGGGAAGAAGCTCTTTGAGGGCGAGTCATTCTTTATCATCCCATACGACAGACTCAGGGGGACCAAGGAAGGAGGTCCAAGCTCGGAAGGGAAAGAGGATGACGCCTTGAACAGCTTCATCACGGTACGTTCAATCTCATTGGAATTGGATTTGAATCATACAGCACAATATGAAAGTTGCTGAATGAGTAGAGGTCTGGTTGCAGGACCGAGCAGGAGGTGTGGTAGTCCCTTTCGACCAAGCTGATCATATCCTCATCCGACATCCTTCTATCTCCAAATACGCACAGACAATCGAACCCAACATCGCTCGGAGATTACTGCACTTTGACTGGGTCCTTGACAGCTTATGCAGTGGACAGAGACAGAGTCAGGAGCTGTATTGGGCAATTCCGAGGACACCTAGTCCTACGCTTATCTCGACCTCAACCTGTAATAAACGTACTCGTAACGAAACTCAAAAGGTGGGTATCGTCAATATCGAATTGTCCAAAGATCCAAGATCGAGAAAGTCATTCCCTCTTTCTGGACCTTCGAACCCTGCTTCTGCACCGGAAACTCGACCTCGCGCTATATCAGCACAGACTCTTTCCAAGATACCACTTCGAATTGACCTGCCGTACCACGACGCTAGAAGAAGGGTCACTCTGCCCTCGCTGACCACTCCGAAAACTTCTGTTCCTTGGTTTCCGGATGCTCAGCCGCCTTCGTCGCTTGATGTGTCCTTGAAGGATCTTTATCGCCGTCAATCGCCCGTAAGTAGACAAATTCTCTCGTCAGCTCATAACCTTAGTACAATCTGAAGGAATCATTCCCCTGATACTCTTCCTTTTCGAACAGGATGAATCAGAAATACTTGATAATATAAGAAGACGCATCATTTACCCCGATACCACTTTCAGAAGAGCTGAAATCTTCTTCGGGATATCCTTCTATGTGGTTGGACCTACATCAGCGAGACGAAACGTCGAAAGGAAAATTGCCGTGAGTGATACTCTTTCCTGTAGCTATGTTTCCGTAATATCAGCGGTAGGAGCTAATCACATAACTCGTGATATTATCGTATGAGCTAGGATTGCCGGGGAGAGATAGTCCCATTCCAAGAAGATTCGACAGTGTTAATCATGATCTACCCGGTTTATTCGGCGGATAAACGAGACATTTATCGTCATTTCGATCGAGCTAGACGACAAAGACAACCTGCAATCACCGAGGGCTGGGTCCATGATTGTCATTCGACAAGAACGAAGTTATCTCAGGATCCGTACTTAGTCCAGCTTCAGGATCTAGAAACCCTGGATGTATGGAAAAGGATCAAGGATAGGAGGTTGATCACGGTCAGGAACGTTAGCGTACTTCCCGTCAAGGAGAAGCAGCTTGAAGCTAGACCGACGAGGGAATGGTCGTCTGAAACTGTTGCGGAAGTGGTGAGTGATGCGGACCTACACGCGATTTTTCAGTCTGAGTCAATGAAAGCTAAAGTTGAGTAGCAGGACGAGCTTAAGCGAAAGCAACAAGAAGCCGCTCGAGCTTACGGCACACCCATCTCTCCGAGTGTCAGTACCGTCAATACTTCATTCTCGGTTATCGGCAAGGAGGTGCAGCAAAGTGTCACTTCAGAGGTGAGTTGGTCAATTGCGGGTAGCGGAATATACTAACTTGTTGCGTCTAGATCGGCCGAACTGATATTATCGAATTGGACACCATTGAAAACCAGAATAGCGGATTGAAGAGGAAGCTCGAGTTGACCGATTCAGACCTCGATATATGCTGTACCGACCCCGAAGATGAACATGTTGATGAACAGCCAGAAGAAGACGACGAGGTTGGAGAAGAAGTCAATGTTGTACTACCCAGCACAACGGTCTCATCGGCAGTAAGCGATAAGTCACCGTTGACTCTAAGACCGTGTCCAGCACTTCTCGGCTTCTGAATACTGATAACGACCTTTTCGGTACCAACAGACGACGATTCAAGACTCAGCTTTCTACGAGGTGATTGACCTGTGTTCCGATTCGGATTCGGATAACGATCTCTTTAGCGAGAGAAGCGAACAGCTCAGTGCGATTATCCAAACCAGCAAAAAGGCCAAAATCGATGTAAGTGCTTTGATCGATCCTCATCGCACTGGAGTGGTACTAAATAGACTGATCTATCCTGGTTGTAGGCGCAATCCGATTCGTTGAAGAGGACGACTGATGTCCCTACGGCCGCCACCAGGAGATTACAAAGACAGGAGAACAAAGTACGAGAAGAAGATCTTCCCAATTACCACAGACTAGTGGATCGTTTGAGGGAACAAATTGCACGAGGTGGTATTCCTAAAGGAGGTACGCGGAAGTTTGCTGCGGGATTTGGTCTCGTGAGTGCATGGAGCCTTGTCTTCTGCAACGTGTATGGCTGGCTGGTTCACAGTCACGTCTCACGGGTAGGCCGTTATTGACCAAGGGCATTTACCGATATCGGGATAGGAATCGGTATACAGGCGGTACTCTTCGATGATCCGAGAGCAAGTACCTGGACTCATTCAGTTTTCCTTGGCTCGAAAGCGAAAGTGAACGACGGTAATCGGGATGAAGGGGAAGAGTCACGAATAATTAGGTCGTACCTTGATATCTGTACACAGTCTTAGTTGTATCACAAGGTGTCATATATCCCAGACAATGCAATGAATAGAATGACACCCAGTAGATAGGATGTCTCGTCGCACTCGCTTCACACATTCTCATGATTGGTCTCTCCCTTCCCAAGGGCCTGCCTATCGTTGACGACTTCGACTGATCTGCTTTCCACATGTCACTGTCAAACCAGCATGTCTCCGACCTCATCCTCCGAGCTGGCTCTATGCCTAATCGGCACTTCAGCATCCGGCTCTTCCAGCTCATCGACCTCAATGTTTCCGTGATCCGAAACTCGTGGTTGACGAGACGTGTCTTGAGGGGAAAGGGAAGCGGCGGGAATGGGCTGGACATGGGTGGGCGGAATGCTAGGTGAACAGCGTTGTGCTTGTCGATGTTGGATAAAAGGAGGGTTGCTGTCTCGATTAGAAGGTTCAGTTGGGAATTGATAGGTATGGATGGGCGGCTGAGGTTGAATTTGAGGATATAGTTGTTGTTGTTGTTGTTGTTGTTGTTGTTGTTGTTGTTGTTGTTGTTGTTGTTGCTGTTGTGGTTGATAAGTATGATAAATCTGCTGTCCCACTACTGATGATCCCCCACTTCCGTTCATATTCATGAAGCCCAAATTGGCATTCCCTCCACCGACTAACGATGGTGCCCGTAACCTGAATCTAGCGAGGGTGTAATCTGGATGCCCTCTCATCTGGACATTGAAATCGGCCCACAACCTGATGACCAACTTGATCAGGAGCCGACCATCTAGGTAGTCGCTATGACCGCTACTCTTGACGAATGCTTTGTAAGAGTTGAACAGGTCTGTTTGAGGGACTTGGTCGTTATCTGAAGAAGTCGGCTGATATGTCAACTGAAGCCTGTCCCCGTACATCACATGTTAGCGCTGCGTCCTTCTCCCCTGCCTTGCTCTGCTCTGTCCTGATTGATTTGGTCTGATTAGTCGGCTTTGTGGAGGATCTGAGAAGACGGAGGAAGAAGCGGTATCTCCCACTCACCACAAGCTGGCTCTTTGGGGTTCTTCCAACCCCTTCAAAATTGGTATCTGCCCTGCGATGAGAGATAATTGTCGGTCGGTCAAAAGTTTGTGATGTGATGGAGTACGGGTTGATCCTCCCTCGCCTGTGGGTTGGCTTGGACATTGATACTGAGGTTGGAATTGTGGTTGAGGTTGAGGCTGAGGCTGAGCTTGGGGCCGGGTTTGAGGTTGAGGTTGTGTGGAGAATGGTTGTACATGCGCAAGACTGGGGATAGAGGTAGGTATCGAGTATTGTGGGTGATGAGTTGGTCCAGGTTGAGAAAGGCTTTGATCTCCTCTTTGTTTATTGAATCTCAGTCGGGCTTTAGCAAGATCGTTCCTCTGAAAGGGATATCAGCTGCGCAATTCTGATTACTACGAGCAATAATTGTGATTCACCATCTGTATACCCAGCTGAGTCCATCGTTCAGCTTCCAAGTCGGGCCTTGCGCATCTAGTACACACTGCTGACTGTCCAATGATGACGGTGATCAGCTTTCACTATCGTCATTTATTGTTCCTCCCACCCATTTGATTGACCATTCAGCCAGGTATTCTGCTAAGAGCTTTGGTGACTTACAGTCTGATGAACCACTTCAAGATTGAATACCACCCAAGGCCAGCATTTCCCACAAGATATACATTGTCTAGAATCGCTAGGCGAGAATTCCTTTGTCGATTTCCCGTTCTGGCGAGACGGGCCAGCGACAGGTGGAGGATGTTGTGTGACGCCAAGAGACATTGCGTGCCCTGATCAAGCTGTTGCTGCACGACACAGAGCCGGGCCAATCTCCGCGAACGACCAGAGAGCGAGAATAGTTGTATGAGTGAGAGTTGATGAGTGAGGTGTAAATGATGGCGAGTGACGCGTGAAGAGAGCGATAATCAATGAAAAAACATTCAGGCACCTATCTTCCTATCTACCTAGAGTGATCCATTTGCAGCATTGTACAGATCAGGTGTATGGCCGAAAAATAGGATCATGCATTGGACAAACTGAATGTATACTACTCTAAAAGGGAACACTATTGAGGCTGCGTACCCTTCCCATCGACACCAGCAACGACTACACTCCTCTCCAGGGAAGTCTCCAAATCTGGCAGATGTCCGCTATTCTTGTCCTCCTCAACTACCTTGTGTTCATGGTCAAGTTCCTCTTCTTGGTCGGTGTGGGGCTGATACTGCGGTATAGCACGGGTACGCAGAAGCACCAGTATGATAGGGATAGATATTATCCAGATAGCAAAGAAGGCGGCGGTGACTTTGTATCCTGCTTTATAGTGTGGAGCTTCCGATGCGGGGAAAATCACTATTAAACAAACAGAACGATTGGCTCAGCAAAGCATCCTCCACGAAGATCACGAAGACAAACGTTGATCAACTCACGATTAGGTGCCCAAGCGTTGATAGTATACGCAGCGGTGTTCAAGAAACCGATTGTGATAGCTCGAGCTTCGCCTGAAGCGGCCATAATCTCGTTGACCCAGGCTAACATGATGGCACCGATCGGAGTAGCCGTGAAATTGAGGAAGAAGCCTGCGAATTTGGTCGAATTGGCGGCGGGCCATGTGGAGAGCTACGTATTTAGAAAGATGGGTGATGTCGGTCAAATGATCAACCCACGTACGTTGGATCCAGAGGGGAGAAAGAAAAAGACGCAGAGGTAAACTCACGATGATGTTACCAACAAGAGGAGGGAAACCGCCGATAAAGCAAATAGGCCATCTAGTACCTAAAGCGTCACTCGTCCAAGCGTATACCAAAGACATGACGATGGATAGACCGTAGCCGCCCTTCGATACCGACAGCATTTAGCGCGACGCTCATGCCGGATCAAGGGTAAAAGTTGGAAAGATAGGACGTGAGCTCACGGTGGGAATAACGTTGATGGCGGTGACATTGTTCTTCCAAGGTGGAGTAGCTTTGAGCCATAGATTCATGTATGCGTAAGAGCCTAAACCAACGACGAAACATGTGTAAGGAATGAAGAATGTCCAAGGCACCCAGGAAGTCATGGTTTTCTTGAAGATGTCCAAAGTGAACCCTTTGGTGGGAGCCCGCTTGTATCTTTCCATCCGCTTGATAGCCATCGCGATATCCTTTTCCCTCAGATAGAACTTTGATCTTGGATTAGGTTTGGTCGGGATGTCAGGAATCAGGAAGTACCCCTATGACATGAAAAAAACAAACTCAGTCGGCTTTTCGATACGCGGGTTTGATGGGCAATTGGACTCACAGCAATCGCGATTGGCATACAAATTATGCCGTCCATGATCATCAACCATTGCCACCCTTGCAACCCATGTGATCCGTTCAAGCCCTTGTGTACAGCAGCTTGGAGGTATCCTGAGAACATCGTGCCGACTGAAGAAGTAGCCTGGAACATGACCACTGGAATGCAGGGAGTTATCAGCTATACGAGTGGCGAGAAGCCATGACGCAGAGGATGTCTGACTAACCTCGTTTACCTAATTCTGCAGGTCCATACCACGATCCCAACACCCATAACATTCCAGGATAAGCCGAAGCTTCCAACAAACCAATGATGAATCGCAAGCCGTACAAAGTGTGAACGTTCTTCGCTGCTGCACAAGCCATGACTAAAGCGGTCCAAACGACTTCACAAGTGGGTAACCAGATCGAAGGCGAGATTCGCACCGTTGCCAGTGTTCCAGGGAATTGCCTAAGAGTCGAGGCGTCAGTTTGACAGATACCGAGTGGGCCAGCGGTGATCAGAGCGACAGGGGCTTACCCGATAACATAGCCAACAGTGAACATGGTCAACAAGGTATTGTACTCGTTTCCCTTGAAGTTTAGATCTTCCTTCATTCCACTCGCATAGGCATTGGCAATGTTGGCCTGACTCAGATATCTATGAACGGAGGGAGATTAGCATTATATTGCCCCTGCAGAGATCATTACTAGATTACTCACTTAACAAAGTAACCCAACATTGCGATTGACATCAGACCGATATCTAGCCTTCTGACGAAAGCTCTTTCCTCTGGATCTTGAACATCATCCCAGATCACCCGTCTGATCTTCCCCCATATCGTCCTCTTTGGCTCCTGTTGCTCTACACCGTGATCGGGGTCCAAGTTGTAATGCTGTTGCGACGCCATTTTGACGCGTTGTATCGGTGCCACTTCGCCTTACTTGTATCACGCAGTGACTGACACACGGGTATATAATCTGTATCTTGAGATACTTGAGTTGGGCAGCGTATAGATCATGAATACACACAGATTCTCTGGTATCTATATAGAAAGTTGTTGCATCCGCCTTGGCTTCCAGGTCGAAAAGTTCAAAGCCGATTTGTTTTTGTTGATAACGCCATCGACATGAAGTCATAATTTGCAACTTTCTAGCTTTCTTTCATAAGCCCATCGGTGGGCGATCTGCTAAATCTGCTTGATATCGCATCTCTATTATTTTGAGCTATTTGGAATTTGGAGCGAGACTCACCGAAAAGTTTTGTCCGAAACCAGAGCGACTTTTCGCTCCTTTCGGGTAAATCTCTGTTCCTTCGTGCCTGTCTGTTGTGCTCTGGTGTTGCGCCTTTCCAAGAAATATTTCACCGATTACTCAGTTAATTTAGACATCTGCGAGATTCCCAATTTTACAGAGTATCCCGAGTCCACCCGGATGGTGTGATCAGAGAGTCCCGGTGTGATACGTTATCACCATTTCCAGCATTTCACTATGACCATGATGCCCCGAAGTCACAGGCTGTTGACAAATTTCGGGTCATGATGTCTGTCCCGTAGATAAGTGGTCATTCGAGGAGCAAAGAGCATGTAGTACAGGTTGTCGTGAGATTTTATGAAGGATTGACGTTGCCTATTCACTCCTTTCTTCGTCATCTCATCGAAGTATAATCGCCGACAAGGATCAACATGGCTATAACACCTGCTCCGCAGCCGACTCAAGAGGGAGTCAGAGTAGCTATAGATCGAGGTGGAAGTGAGTGTATTACCGCAATTCTCTGTCCACCAAACTGACATACATTGTATAGCCTTCTGCGATGTTTGGGCTTTCATCCCTCACCACCTATACAGCCCACCGATTCCCCTCGAACTCCTTGGAAATGCCGATATAATACCTGGAGACCAGGAGGATGACGGCGTTCAAATCACCTTCAAGCTCTTAAGTGTAGACCCAGCGACTTACGATGATGCGCCTAGTGAAGGGATACGCAAACTGTTGCAGATCGTCAAGAAGGAGATCATACCGCGTGGAGAGTTATATGACACCTCCGTGATAGGTGGGTCAGATCTTGAAAATAATAACAACCACTTCTTACTGATGATATTGATAGAGTCCGTCCGTATGGGTACTACTGTTGCGACAAATGCTCTACTGGAGAAGAAGGGAGAGCCATTCGGATTAGTTCTGACTCAAGGATTCAAGGATATGATAGAGATTGGGGATCAGACCCGACCTGATCTATTCGACTTGTCAATATCTGGCAAAGTGAAGATGCTTTACAAGCCTGAAGATGTGGTACAAGCTTCCGAGAGGGTCACGCTAGAAGGATGGTCTTTGGATCAGAGTGCTCCCAGCGCCGAGGAATGGATAGAACGAGCTAGAAATGTAGGCGATGACAGCGTGGTCATGGGAGTCAGCGGAGAAGCGGTCAGGATACTGAAACCTTTAGGTGAGCACACTTGAGCTTCTGTTCAACGACGGCAACTGATCGGCAAGATTCACAAAGACACTAGTAAGATAGAGCAAGACCTACAAACCTTGTATGACCGTGGATTACGTGCACTGGCCATATGTCTTCTCCACTCCTACACGTACCCTCAACATGAGCGACAAATAGGCGAGATTGCCTCGCGCATAGGTTTCACTCAAATATCGCTCTCATCAGATCTGTCACCAGCGATCAAAGTTCTGCCTCGAGGGAACTCAGCGGTGATAGATGCCTACCTTTCTCCGGTGCTGAGAGCATATGTGGATGGATTCAATAGTCACTTTGAGGGCAAGAAAGCGGGAAGGAGGAGCGAATTCATGAAATCTGACGGTGGACTGGTATCTTCCGACAAGTGAGCACTCTCGTTCTTCTCGATGAGGTTGTACACAATAACGCATTGGAGCACAGCTGATAGTCATATCCAGGTTCTCCGGTCTGCGAGCAGTCTTATCGGGTCCAGCTGGGGGTTTCGTGGGATCTGCTCTTACCGCCTACAGTCCAACGCGCGCCAGACCAGTCGTAGGCTTCGATATGGGCGGGACTTCAACGGATGTGTCGAGATTCTCAGGAGACTTCGAATTGACCTTCGAGAGCGTCGTGGCGGGTGTACCGATCGCTTGTCCTCAATTGTCGATAGAGACAGTCGCTGCCGGTGGAGGATCGAAGTTGACTTACAAGAATGGAATGTTCGTAGTTGGACCGGAAAGTGTTGGTGCTCAGTGAGTGACTTCCTTGAATGATCCTGTGACAAATTGACTACTGATACCCAGCTCTTAGCCCTGGCCCAGCATGTTATAGGAAAGGAGGAGATTTAGCTATCACAGATGCCAACCTGGTTCTTGGTCGACTCATCCCATCACAATTTCCTCGAATATTCGGCCCAAATGCAGACGAGCCTTTAGATGTCCAAGCATCACGAACAAAGTTCGACCAGCTCACAAAGGAGATCAACGCCTCGAGACCTGATAAATCACCTTACACCGTCGAAGAGGTAGCTGCAGGGTTTATCAAAGTCGCCAATGAAGGCATGAGTCGGCCGATGAGGCAGATCACGGAACAACGAGGATTTGCCATGTCGTCCCATGATTTATGCTGTTTTGGAGGGTAAGCTCATTCTCTCGTATGAGCCGTGACATTAACTATTGCTGACACCGAGTGTAGTGCTGGTGGTCAACACGCTTGTGCTATAGCCGCGGGTCTAGGTATAGAAACAGTAGTCGTTCCACGTTTCTCATCGATCTTATCGGCGTACGGAATCGCTTGCGCTTCCCTATCAGCCGAAGCAGCCCTTCCATTATCAGCCGAAGTCGATGATAATTTCCAATCGTCCAAAACGTATATCGAGGCTTCGAAACGTATAGAAGCCCTCAAACAGGACGTACTTAGACAACTACAGGATCAAGGGGCCAATCGAAACGAAGTGGATTTCACGGTCACTATCGCGGCTCAATACGATGGAGCCGATACCATTCTCCAAATACCCTTCTCCCCGTCCCTCAAGAACGACTTCATCGAAGCTCATCTTCGAGAGACCTCCTTCTCCTCAAACAGAAAAGTACTCATGTCAAATATACGCGTACGAGGAATAGGGAAAACCTTCAACGTCACTCCGACAGACTACGCCACCTCCCTTCTCGAAGCTGAGCAATCGTCATCTGCCCCCAAGATAGTCAAGCCCTCCACCTTCAACACGGCTTACTTCGATACCCCTACCGGCGTGAAAGAGTTCCAAACACCGATTTATGTGCTCAGCCAAGTGCCTGTCAACAGCCAAATCAGCGGACCTGCGATCATAGTGGACTCAACCCAGACCATAGTGGTGGAGCCTTCATCTCGAGCTGTGATCTTGAAAGAACACGTGATAATACAGCTCGAAGACAGCAAATCGCGCACCAACGAAGTGGATGGAGAACTGTCGACAGATCCAATCATGTTAGCGGTCTTCGCCAATCGATTCATGTCGATCGCCGAACAAATGGGTCACACCCTGCAGCGAACGTCTGTATCGGTATCCATCAAGGAAAGGTTAGACTTTTCGTGCTCGATACATGGCACAGACGGTGCGTTAGTCGCCAATGCTCCTCATATACCGGTTCATCTGGGCAGTATGCAATATGCCGTTCAAGCACAACACAACCACTGGCTAGGCAAGCTTCGACCTGGCGACGTTCTCTTGACGAATCATCCTCAATGGGGAGGTACCCATTTGCCCGACTTGACGACGGTCACACCAGTGTTCGAGCCGGGAGACGACACCAAGGTCCTGTTCTACGTAGCAAGCAGAGGTCATCACAGCGATATTGGTGGGACCGGAGTCACCTCGATGAACCCGATAGCAAAGGAACTGTGGGAAGAAGGAGTGATCATTGATACTTTCAAGCTGGTCTCTCAAGGCGAATTCAACGAAAAGGGAGTGATTGAGCTCTTTGAGAAAGTCGCGGAGAGACCAGGATGTAGTGCGACTAGGCGAATAGATCATAACATCACGGATCTGCAAGCTGCGATATCGGCAAATGTGCGAGGAATCAAGCTGGTGCATAAGCTATTTGAAGAATTCGGCACCAAGACTGTGCTGTTCTACATGAAGGAGATTCAAGTGGTTGCGAGGGAGACAATCAAGGATTTCTTGCGGAGCGTATACGATAAATTCGACGGGAAGCCACTGCGCGCCAGTGACTATGTGAGTAGTTTGCGTTGACCTAGGTTGAAACCACGACTGATATGATGTACTGTAGATGGACGATGGTACCGAGATCAAGCTAGAAGTGAGGATAAATAGGGAAGAGGGTACTGCTGTTTTCGACTGGAACGGGACTGGTTATCAGGGTGAGCCGTCCATATGCTTCTGGCTCAATGCGTCACCGCTGATGTCGATTGTGCAGTTCTGGGCAACTGTAACATGCCAGTCGCTCTTACCTATGCCGCGATTATCTATTGCTTGAGATCAATGATATCTCGTAGGTCTGCCTGCCATGTGTGTGTTCGCCCAGCTTCTGCTGATTGGGTATTGCAGCCGAGATCCCCATGCCTCTCAATCAAGGTGTACTCGACCCCATCACCAATATCGTCCCTGTCGGATCGTACATCAACCCCACTGGTGTAGTCGCGATATCAGGCTCGACATTGGCGTCTCAGAGATTGGTCGATATCATCTTGCAGGCTTTCAAGGCGGCTGCCTGCTCGCAGGGCTGTGCATCTTCTACCGGATTTGGTGAGCACGGCCCACTTACAGGTGCTTCCTCCGCATCCTTCGCTGATCTCATGCGCGAATTAGGATCCGGCGGCAAAGATGCGTCTGGCAAAGTGACGCCAGGCTTTTCATACGGAGAATCGCTCGGAGGAGGAAGTGGAGCTGGACCCTCGTGGAATGGTGCCAATTGTGTTCATGTGGTATGTCTCACTTCCCCTAGACATCCTGCGATTGCATGCTGACTAGTAACTTACGCATTTAGCACTGCACAAACACCAAACTCACCGACACCGAGATATTCGAACAGCGTTGTCCGATGTTACTACTGGAATCGGCTATTCGAAGGGATTCAGGAGGAAAAGGTAAATACCGTGGAGGAGATGGAATGTCGAAATTGTTTGAAGCTAGAATGCCATTGAACTTCTCCATCGTCTCTCAAAGACGAGTCTTCCATCCTAGAGGTATGGAAGGTGGGCGAGATGGGGCAAGAGGAAGAAACACAGTATATAGGCTCAATTCGAGTATAGGTGTAGAAGAAGAGGGATACTCGGAAATAGTAGCTGGAAGTAATGGTATCGCTAAATTAGGCAAAGGTGATCGAGTCAGAATTGAGACACCAGGAGGAGGTGGATGGGGTGAAGTGTGATGATAATGTGATTATCTAGCATATAGACCTGCCAGGGGAATTGTACATATCTACGTGTAACATTGGATCTTCCATCGCATTCACACATGTCGATTGGCGGTAAATGGGTTGCCGACCGGGTAGATGTTTTGCAGCTAGAAGCAATCTCGTTCTTTCATTATTCTTGCTCCTTTCAGCCTGTACTACGGCGACCCACACGGGACTCATTATTATTTCTTCTTCAGTATGACGCTGCATGGTAGAATTTCCCCACGGTGACCCTTCGGAAAACACACGAGTGGATTAAGGGGCAACAGGGCAGGCAACAGTTGCCGGACTTACATCCGGACATATGATTTTACCTATTGGCCCGGTTGTAACAAAACATCAGTCCACAACCATCATGCAGTGATATTTCGGACTACAATGCGTATACTGTGTAGACAAGCCCAGGTATAAAGGTCGCGAAGGCTTTAGAGATGGAGTGAGTCTTCTTTCCACTGCTTTTACCTAGTCCATACTTCTGAATCGAAACTTATTCAACATGTCCCCAATAGCTACGCAACAAGTCAATTCCTCACACGGAACCGAACTCAGCAAAAACCCTCATGTACTAGCTAAGGCTTCTTCACCTGACACGGAGAAGCTGGTCATCAATACCATAAGATGTCTAGGTGCCGACCTTTGTCAACAGGTGAGTACGCTCGCTTTTCCAGAGATCGCGCTCATCGCTAAAGTGTACTTGCGGCCTTGCAGTACAAGGGGGGACATCCTGGTACGGTGATGGGTGCCGCGGCGATCGCTACTGCCTTATGGAAATACAGCATGAGGTATAACCCCGCAAACCCCGACTGGGTCAATCGTGATCGTGAGTCCTGGTCTGAACTTTTTCGTGGTACCGACTAACCCATTCCATAGGATTCGTCCTTTCCGCCGGTCATGCCTGTCTGCTCCAATACATCCTCCTTCACCTTTCCGGATACTCCACATGGACCCTTGACCAAATCAAGAAATATCATGCACCCACTATGGACGGTATCGCAGCTGGGCACCCTGAAATCGAGTTCCCGGGTGTCGAACTGACTACCGGACTCTTGGGTCAAGGTATCGCAAACGCCGTTGGTCTGGCCATCGCCAACAAGAACATGGCTGCTACCTACAACAAAGATGGATTCCCGGTGATAGATAACAAGGTCTGGTGTTTCACCGGTGATGGTTGTCTGCAGGAAGGTATAGGACAGGAAGGTGAGTCGCCCCGTATCTCGTCTCATTCCAATGCACGATACTGACGGTCACGGTTCAGCCATCTCGATGGCCGGTCACTGGGGATTGGACAACCTGATCCTGGTGTACGATAACAATTCAGTTACCGTCGATGGATCCATCGACATTTGCTTCACCGATGACACCTCGGCAAAACTCAAGAGCATGGGATGGCATGTTTTGGAAGTCGACGACGGATCCAACGATCTAGCAGCTATCGTTGAAGCCTTCGACAAAGCCAAAACCTTCACCGGCAAACCAACTTTCATCAACATCAAGACCGTCATCGGTATCGGTTCAGCCAATCAAGGTAGTGGAAAAGTCCATGGAGCGGCCTTGGGCGAAGACGATGTCAAGAATGTCAAGTCGGCTCTCGGCTTCAACCCGGAAGAAAAGTTCGTTGTCCCTCAATCAGTATACGACTATTTCAGCGAGACCAAATCGAGAGGCCAAAAGGACGAGAATGAATGGAATCAGCTCGTCGCCAAATATCAAGAGGCATATCCCAAGGAGAGTGCGGAGCTTCATCGAAGGTTGAAAGGCGAATTGATCGAAGGGTGGGAAGGAAAACTACCTCCCAAAGAATCGCTGCCTAAAGACCCTAAAGCTACTCGACAATCCAGTGGAATTTTCCTCAAATCGATCATACCAGAGGACAATTCATTCTTAGTCGGAAGTGCGGATTTATGTGAATCCACTTTTGTCAACTGGGACAACATGGTCGAATTCCAAAATCCCAAATCGGGCTATGGGGATTATTCCGGCCGTCAAGTGAGATACGGTATCAGAGAACATGCGATGGTCGCTGCGGCCAATGGTGTTGCCGCTTGGCACAAGGGAGCTTTCGTGCCGTGAGTTATGCTCAGTGAACTTTAAGAGCAATCGCTAAAACCCATCTGCTCAGGATCATGTCCAGTTATTTCATCTTCTGGCTTTACGCCGCCCCTTCTTTGCGAATGGCCGCATTGATGAAGCTCCGATTCATCGCTATCGCCACCCACGACTCCATTGGTGTTGGGGAAGACGGGCCTACACATCAACCCATCGCATTCCCCACCTTCCTTCGAGCACTCCCCAACTTAAACTACGTCCGACCGGCCGACGCTGAGGAAGTTGCTGGCGCTTGGATTTTGGCTTTGAAGGATGAAGATCATCCCAGTTTCTTCTCCCTCACTCGACAGCCAGTCCCTCTTCTCGAAGGTACCGATCGTAACAAGGTACAATACGGTGCCTATATCGTTCACGGTGATGCCAATGAGATTCCAGACTTGACGCTGATCGCTACTGGATCGGAAGTCGGCCGAGCCATCGACACTGCCAAACTACTGAAAGACTACAAAGTCAGAGTTGTATCAATGCCTCACATGGGAAGATTTGACAAGCAGTCCGTCGAATACCGAAGGTCAACCATCCCTTCCGGCAAATCCCTGGTGGTTGCTATCGAGCCATACTGCTCTTTCGGCTGGGCCAAATACGCTCACGCAGGTGCACACATGACTGGCTTTGGCCATTCCGCTCCTTACAGCGTGTTATTCGAGCACTTCGGATTCGGTCCTAAAAATCTAGCCAGCAAGATCTCTGCTTGGGCTGAAACACGAAAAACAAGTCAAGGCTGGGATCTTCCTGGTGTAGGTGAATTCGAGGAGCTTCTCCTTAACCAAAATCCCGCTCATTAGGAGGATCGATCTGAAACTAGTGTGTTTGTCTAGTCTCTTTGTACAATGTGTAATGTAACAACAATTTTACCGGAATATGCGTCTTCCTGTTTACACTGTGTACATCCGATCGTATCCGCGCAGTCCTCGTCCTCCCGGTGCGCTCGACGGGGACACCAAATGCAGCCTCAACCCACACCTGCAATTTGAAGCGTGTATGCACATATAAATGCCGATGCAGGTTTGCCCTTTCTCGGCAGGTAAAACCCGATCGGCGGTGTAGACCGAGACGCTGATTTGGTACGAGTACGGAACGAATACCGCGACCCATTAGGGTGCGGCATTGGTCACCGTTCTTCTTGCCTTCATCCGTTCTTACTCGGCCTGAAAGCCATTGAGCATCATATATAGTCGTCGAACACGATGCGATATCACATGATGGTCGAGCTAGATCTAGCTCGTCGCGCCCCAGCCACGCCGATTCTGCACCCTCTCGCCTTGGAACCTCCATAGACAGCACAATGTCTCCCGCGGCTGTACCCCACAAACCCAGAGTATTCTGCCTCTATCCAGTAGATGACTCGGTCAAAGAATATGCTGAGCAGTGGTTCGACTTTACATGCGAGCCAAACCCCCAAGTGTCGCGATGGCGCGAAGAAGCGGAAGCTGTCATGGTCCGAAGTAACAAAGTCACCCCTTCAGATGTGAAGCAATTATCACCTGCCTTCAAGTACGTAGGAAAACATGGTGTTGGGGTAGATGCCATTGCTGTTAAGGAACTGAATGCAAAGGGAATCAAGGTGATGAATACCCCTGGCGTCAATGTGAGTCATGATCGAACTCGACACATACTATAGCTGATGATCGGACATAGGCCAGCGCGGTCGCGGAATTAGCCCTCACGCTATCACTTTGTCTCGCTCGGGATGTAGCTCAGATCGACCGACGCATCAGGTCAGGGGAGACCGTCACGAAGGCCGATGGAGGATCGACGGGATTTCAACTCACAAGCAAAACACTAGGCTTAGTAGGAGGTGGGAACATCGGATATCAACTGGGAAAGATGTTTTATGGCGCTTTCAACGCCAAGGTCATCGTCTACGACCCTCACTTGCACCCTTCTATGTCGCAGAAATGGGCCGAGCTGCTCCCCGCCTCTCATTTCCAACGCGTCAACACTCTCGATGAAATGCTAGCAGCCTCAGATGTAGTATCCATACACGTCCCGCTTCTAGAGAGCACCACCAACCTGATAGGAGAGGAACAATTGAGGAAAATGAAAAAGACGGCCTTATTGATCAACACGGCGCGAGGGGGTATAGTGAACGAAGATGCTCTACTGAAAGCTCTGGAGGAAGGCTGGATCGCAGGTGCCGGCATTGATGCCTTTTCCATCGAACCGCCTACTAGCAAGGATTTCGGTGGTTTGATCAATCATCCTAGGGTCATTTCGACGTGGGTGTCTCATAAATACCGTCCTAACATGCGATATTTACTGACTAATATGACTGCAGGCCTCACATCGGGGCAGCGTCTCTGGATGTTATCCGGATTACTGCCTTGGCTGTTGTCGACCACCTCGTCGAGGCGTTCCGCGGGGATGAGCCACGAGACGTTGTGACAATCTAAACGGTTTATCTTTACTTCGCTTTCTGCTTTTTGTACTGATATGACTTCGCCTGAGACATGCATGCACCTTATATTGTACATTTCACTATTAGCCTAAGAGTCTGTCTGCGTCCACCAATCATTCGACCAGTCAGAGTATGTAGGATACTGATTGGGTGCGGTCACAACCGATGGCATCGCCATCATCCCCTGCAGCAGGTCCATGTTGCCTGCCCCACCTGTCCCACTTTGCATCAATTCTGTCCACATACTCAGCACATTATCCTCGTCGTCAGTCTGAGCGGGATTGGAATTGGTGACACTCGCGTCGATGATGCTTGCGAGGTCAAACTCGGTCGAGGAGTGAGTTTCCGCGGAGTACGGTTCGTTGGGCAGCTGAGGTGCCAATTGATCTCTCTGCAGCTGGTCGCCTGCAGATTCTATCAGTGATTGGACGCGTTTGTGGCGGTCCGGATCATAGGGACTCTCCGCGCGTCGCTTTGCTACTCGTATTGTGGGCTCTCGCAGCCTTTGCTTGATGATCTCGATTGACTGTGAGGGTGTTTTAGCGGAGTTACCAAAAGCATATGCGCTGCGACTCACCCGTTGTGTGCCGGGCGTTTGCAGACTGCCTCTCTCTAAGACATGCAGGGACATGCTCAAACGAGGACTAGCAGCAGCAGATACAGCAGGGCTGGGCGACTGGAAGTCCATCGCATTGATCGTGGCTGCCGAGTACTACGGTTTTGTTAGCGAAGTATAGTAAGGGAAACGACTCACCATGGACCAGCTTAAGGTATAGGTCATATTCCGCAATTTGAAAGTCTTCGAATAAAGCAAGAACAACTGATGAAGCTCTTCGGCCATGCGTGTGCAGGTCTCTGCTGCGGATGCCGTGATACTAGGCGGAGCTGCTGTTCGGACAGGAACAGCATTGGGCAAATAGATTCTGTACAGTAAAATCCATGCCGCTCGATACAATGCACTATCATGTCGTCAGCTATGTTGGCTTCTTAGCAGACTCACTTGGTGGAGAAAATGTGCGGCGGAGGACAATGCTCGGGTAGAGCGTGAACTTCTAGCTTCAGTCCGTTGGGCAGCTGATCCATCCATTCTAGCAGGCGCGATTTCATGTGCTCGACGAAGCGTTGACTCCGCATCCTCGACAGCCTGCCGTTGTATAGTCGCATGATGATCTTCTGAATAATCTCGCATAATTTGATGAAATGCTTGAAGTTCGAGGTCATCAAAGATTTTTGAGGTGGATAATTCGCCAATTCCAATGGCATCGCATCGTCCCAGAAGTATGGTCTCCATTCTAAATCGTCTTCGGTGTCATCAACTATCGGTCCCGGGGAAGCGTTCTGCCACGCGTTAAACGTCGGTGTCCGTCCCAAGGCTAGACTGATAATCTGTCACGAGGTTAGCGCGACCAATGAGCAGCTGACGCACCTTATCCCAAGTGTAAGCCGACCAGAAGAGTCTTCGGCGAATCTCTCGGTCCTCCGCTGACATAGTCCCAAAGCCAAATATCGGCAGACGGTTGCAGTCCAGGTGAATGCCCAGATCACTACAACAATATTCAGCCAGTAACTGTCAAGATCTTATGAGTCGACTCACCGCATCGCACGAAAGGCCATACTGCTTGATCAGCGCATGCGAATTCGCGTAACATACTCACCCTGTGTACTGCCAGCCTTGCGAGAGATTTCCGCAGGCGCACTCCCTTTGACCGAGTAATAGCAGACCTTGAATGGTAGGAACGTTGGAAGCCTGCGGTGTTAGCCACGAAAAGGCTGCTGTACACTCACCTTATCCATCTCGGCCGCCAGCAATAGTTTAGCTTTGTTCATGAAATCTGCTCCTAGTGCGAGAGCAGGCGTTGAAAAGCCATTGCTGGTCCCACTCATGTACCCACTAGCTTGCTGATGATAGTCGGAGTATCTCGTGGCCTGTAGACATTGAGTCAGTACAAGACATCGCGACGCACGGCGCAGCACATACATGAGCGCAGATCACATTCAACAGGAAATGATTGAAGTATGGACCGCCCAATGCCATGTCTCGAATGAAGACGGGACGGTACACCACGCAGTGTGACCCGTATTCTAAGCAGGTCAGCTTTACCGCCAGGCAATATCGCGACTTACGCCAGCAGAAATAGGTCTTTGCATCGTATCAGCCATTGCTCTGTATGCGCATTGACAGCGACTCTCACCTTCAGCAGATGGATGATCATCTTCGCGGTCGCTGCGTCAGACTCCAACTCCAACTTCGAGTATGCCACTTTGGAAAAGGTCAAACCTTACTGCTCAGCGAGTTTTCAGAACCACTCACAGCTCTCCCAGCCTCCAAGCATAGATGCGTTTGCCTTTAAAATTCCTGCTTCATCCTCGGGCCCAGTGGATATGCTCTGTTCGTCCGTCGCCCATATCTCATCATCCGAGTTTTTTCTTTGACCCCTATCGATTGCCAGCCTCGTGCCTTCTTGTTGATATGTTAAAGGCCGCTGCAGGCCGCTGCGATTGGAACTTTGGGACCGTGACAGACGCCGTTGCAGCTTCTCCACCACTGATTCAGAGGGTGTTTGATAGAACAGCGAGGTAACGCCAAAATGACCATTCTAGGAGAGATGTGATTGGGTTTTCAGCGCCTGAAGTTGTGATGTATGGGAAACCCACCTGACCGTCCTCAGCCAAGCTCATATGCATGAGAAGCTCGTCCACTTCCGAATTGCCCTCTGCTGTATCTTCCTCGCCATTTGCAAAAGACTCGTCGATGGTCTCGCTAATCACGCTATGTTCTCTCTTCGTCAAGTCTGAAGGTTCCTGGCGCAGCCCATGCTGGCCTTCACCGATTTGTCCAGGTACTGTGAAAGTAGGGATTTTGTTGTCGTTGAGGAATTGCCTTATAAGAGGACGAAGTGTCGAGTCGGATCGAGTGGAATCAGGAGATGAGATAGAACGTAGGAAATCGAATGTTCTGACCAGGAGGGGCACTAGATGAGGGGAAGGCTGATTACGAATGTTGCTACCAAGTCATCGTCTTTTAAGCTCTCGTTCTCGTCATACACGAGACTACTCACCCCTCATAGACGCACTGCTCCTTGAATCTGGAGCACCGTGAACACGCAGGTAGCTTTGCGTCACACTTCTGTTTTCTCCTCCTGCAAGCTACACAGGACGATCCATACCTTACATTTCTACTGCCTGACCCCTCTTGACAGTTTGCCGCGCTGTCTTCCTCGACATGAGAGCTAGATGATCTCTCGACGTTGGATGTGCTCATTACTGTGGGAGCTCGGGCGCGAAGTTGTGACTCTGTCGATGAGCCGTCCATCTGTGAGCGAGTGAATCTACAGGTGTCATTTTATCGATATGATAGACACAAGTGACGAAAACAAGAGCTTACATAACGATTCAAGACCGGCGTGTGATCGCTGATCTGATCGGAGTTGAATCCCGCATGTCGGTTATGACCGTGACCCGAGCAGCGTTGCTCTTAAACGCGCTGCAACAGAGGACATCTTGGCTAACTGCTTTCAATTCCCATTCGCAATTATGTCGCGCACCTTCGACGATCTGAAAAACAGGCAAGGCCCTCCATACAACGCTTGGGGGCTATATGGGCCGGACGATGAGCTTGGACGACTGAATTTGATCACAGAACAAGCTGTTAAACGGGGCAGAGATTCAATCCAACACGGTATTTGCGTGAATCTCAAGTAAGCAGTAATTTCAGGCGACTCTAGTCAAGTCGCTGACAGCTGATTGATCCGTAGCTTGCCGCTATCTGCACAACCTCTCAATCCAGCTAGAAAAGGCTTAGAACATCATATGTGAGCTGGTCTTTCGATCATGTCAGCCAGTCATCCCTAAGTACTTGTCATAGCATCCACCGAACGCATTGTAACGACGACCACGTGTCGTTCAATACTCAAACTTCAACCCAATGGGATGGTTTCCGACATTATCCATATCTAAATTACCCTGAGAAAGGATCCTACGTGTACTATGGCGGTCAGTCCTCGAATGATGCCAAAGATCGAGCGATCATTCGCAATGGGATTCAAAGTGAGGGCAGCGCGACACACCTGAAGGATCTCGCTCACGTCCTGCTGCAGACTACGTAAAGAGACCTATCACCTCGCGCGCTCATTTGCTAGACTTTGTCGCCTATCGATCTCGTCACAACCTTCGATCAAACTCTGCCTTCGACGGTAGTACCCCTATCACACTGGAAATGCTTGAAGCCTGCGCAAAGGAGTCGAATGTCTCGTTCCGGTCTGGTGACATCCTGCTTGTCAGGACTGGCTTTACTGAAGCTTTTCTCGGTCTTACTGAAGCAGAACGAATGGATCTGCCGAACAGGAAAGTGAGAGGATACTGTGGGGTCTCACAGACCGAAGATATTCTGCGCTGGCATTGGGAGAACGGCATCGCGGCCGTTGCTTCGGACACGTGAGTTCAAACGAGTCGTCAATTGTGCTGAAGCGAGGGAATAGCGCTGCATACGAAAACTATCCAGCTCCGCAGCCACCTTCAATACACGAGGTGTTTCTAGCTGGCTGGGGTATGCCCATTGGCGAGCTGTTCGATCTCAGAGAGCTGGCAGCGCAATGCGAAAGACTGCAACAGTGGACTTTCTTCTTCTCTAGTATGGTCTTGAATATCGAGGGCGGTATCGCGAGTCCCCCAAACGCGCAAGCGATCCTATAAGTACATGACAGCACAAAGGCATGTGTCGTAGATTCTCGTCAAATTGATCAAAGATACAGATTCATGTCGTACTCTGTCCAATCACTGATTTGACGCGATTTTTTCAGTCATCACCTTGCACTTGGCTGCACCTGCCTTCATTCCATTCAACATAATCGAGTTATCCGCTCCTGACATGGCATATCTAGCGTTGGAATGCAGGCCGGCGAACTTTTCGATCAGATCTGGTCGAGGACTGCAGGATGTGTGTGGTCAGTGACTACATTCAAGTGGAAGGAGCTGATTTGGTACATACTTGAGACCACCAATGCCTAATGTTACGACTCGACCATCCACAGAAGCCTTTTTGCAGGCTGAAGACACTTTCGCATAAGCATCAGTCAATCTTTGGTTATCATAATCTCCTGGAATGCCCATGCTGGTAATATTTCTGCGTCAGCATGCCAGCTCATTGTTGCAGTTTCACGTCACTCACTCAGAGGTCAAGTCGGAACTTCCGATTAAGACGATGTCGACTCCTGGCACAGCTGCAATATCGCTGCAATCATCATGTCAGCATGAGCGGTCAGCCTCTACAGGTGTTACTTACTCCGCAATCTCGAGTGCTTTCTCCGTCTCAATCATCACAATGACCAGGGTAGCATCGTTCGCCACGGGATTGGCATATTTCGCAGGTACAGATGCGTATCTGAGGATGGGCATTCCACTGGTCGCCGATCGTTCTCCCAGGGGCGCGAATTTGGCATATCGAACGACATTCTCAGCTTCAGCTACCGAGTTGACATGAGGTACTATGACCGCCGCTGCTCCTCCATCTAAAGCTCTGGAGATCCAGTCCGAGGTGTTGGCTGGGACCCGTACAATCGGCGTCACTCTGAGGAGATCGTCAGCAGGATTACCATGTTCTCAGCTGATGCTTGCTTACCCAACTTGCAATGCCGCACAGCTCAGCTGATTGGTACTTTCAAGACCAAAGCTTGAGTGTTCCAGGTCAATTAGGACGGCGTCGTATCCTGCGGCCGCGGCGTAGTGAATGATCTCTACATTCTTGACCAGCTTGATGGAGAATGAATGGGCTAAGTCCCCTCGAAGGATCTTCTGTTTGACAGTATTGACGACTGCAGCCTTCCGAGCGGCGATCAGCCCTTCGTCTTGCGCAGTGCTTATGCCATTTGTGATTGTCATTTTGTTGGTGGTTAGGTCACTCAAGGTGTATGAGAAGGAAGTTGATATCGTTCGAGTGATCGTCTGGCGCATCGCAGACCATTTTACACCAATTCAGTCACGATCTTTCATTCAGCCTTTCACAAGCATGGGCGGAATGTGCGGACCGGATCCTCACTTCGGATGTCGGCGTCGAATGACGACCACATGCTGGCAATGCCAATGCCGCTGCAGCATTGTAAGAAAAGAGGACAAGTTACCGCCAACACCGACAAAGTTGTCAAGGGATTGATTCCGAATGCCGATATGTTCACGGAATTTCTAGCGCGATTTTCCCAATGCCGCTCTCTCCTCACGCCCCGCGGGGACTGTGGACCTCCATCTGGGTTTACCTGTCAGGGTCACACCGTACTTTGCATTCTCTATCATAATCATCTCCTTTTTATGTATGAATATATAAGAGCACACCAGAACCAAAGATGCTTTGTGAAGATCAGCACGAGCAAATTGTACGGCCACAATGACGACCGAGATCGCCCCAATTGAGATGGAGCCCAAAGCTGCTATCGATCATCTCGATATCGTCGAAAAGACACCATCCAATCTCGATGGTACTACTGACAATGGCCCATCCTACACTTCTGAAGAGTCAAAGAAGGGTGAGTAGAAGCTATCAACTTCTGTTTGTGCTAACGTGGAGTTTGTCAGTCCGGAGAAAGATGGACTTTTACATCCTCCCCGTTTTATGTCTGATGAACATTTGCGCTTTCCTCGACAAAGCCAACATCGGTAATGCCAATACCGCTGGCATGTCAAAAGACCTCGGCATCACGAAGTCTCAATACAAGTCAGTGGCTCTGTCATCGACCTATAACTGAATTGTTCTAACGCATGGCTCTCCGTAGCTTCCTTCTCACTATCTTCTACGTGGTATACACGGTCTGCCAGCCCGAGATGTTACTCCTAAAGTTCATTCCGCCAAAGCTGTTTTTGACCGCGATCGTCACTCTTTGGGGTCTGACCTCTACTCTGCAAGGTGTCACTAGCTCCTACGGTGGCATGATTGCCTGCCGGGTCGTCATTGCGGCATTGGAAGCGGGTGGTGGTCCGGCCATTGCGTTCTACTTCACAATGCTGTATCCTCGGGAAGAATTCGGCCTGCGATGGGCCATCTTCCAGGCCAGTTCATGTATTGCGAACGCTTTCGCCGGGTGAGTCTTGACTCATCAAGACAGCTGGATACATTATTGACCTGCTGTGACAGCGCCGCCGCTTACGGTCTTGTACAAGCGAAGACTTCTATCACTCCTTGGAAACTTGTGTTCATCGTTGAGTCGACCGTAGGTTTTTTTTGGTCCACGCCAATAAGCGGCCAGTGCTCACACATACCAACGCAGCCCACCTTCTTGTCCGCGGCTCTCATTTTCCTATTTCTTCCGTCCGCCCCCGACAGATGTGCCTGGCTCAACACTCGAGAGAACGAAATCGCTCGAGAGCGTGTCGAGCGAAGTCAATCGAAAGAGTCCCATGGCGGGTACTCCATTGCTGGTTTCAAGGCTGCTTTATCCGAGCCATGGACCTGGATCATTGCCATTATCCACTATTGCGGAGGTATGGCCTTCAACTCGTGAGTTCGCCCCTCTGAATCCAGTAACGCATACTGAATACAAGCTCGCCAGGCTTTCGGTTTTCTTGACTGCCATCATCAGGGACATGGGATACACATCGATCAACGCCCAAGGTTACTCCGCTCCACCTTATATCGTCGCTTACATAATTGCCATCACCGTCGCCTTCTATTCTGATAGACTCTCCATTCGTGGTTGGTTCATCGGAGTCGCCAATCTCGTTGGAGGTGTTGGCTATCTCGTGATCGCATACGCAGGTCCAAGGGGGGTAAGGTATTTTGCCGCCTACATCACGGTGATTGGTGTTTACGTCGGTCAGCCGCTCATGTGAGTGGTGATCGTTGATGATTAGAAAGAGCTCTCCGCTAATAGCGCTCGACAGGTTCTCCTGGTGTGCGACCAACGCTGATACAACCTCAAAACGAGCGGCATCTTTGGTGCTCTTTCTGATCACTGGACAGCTGGGAAGTATCACTGGCTCAAACATGTAAGTATCAGCATTCTGGGTGTCTGCATTGGCTGAGCGACTTGCCACAGCTACAACGATGCTCCGAGATACCACAAAGGTAATTCCATCTGCGCTGGAGGCCTGTTCCTCTCGTGTATCCTATGTTTTGGCGGTACCTTCTACCTAAAATACCGGAACAAGAAAAAGGACGAGAAGTTCGGTGTACCCGAGCCTGGAGTCATCGTTGAGCCCACGAGCGATGGCTCAGATCATCCTGCTTGGCGATTCGTGTATTAGGCATAGCGAAACCAAACATGAGAACTGCTCACAAAGGCTGTTCGAGGTTGCGGTTTCCCCCGGAGGTTCATAGTATTCCGTATTATAAAGGTTCATGCACGACGTCGGTATTGTGACTGATCATGTGGAGGCTTTACTCGGCTTCATTGATGAACTACGTATCAGCCTATCAACTCAGCTTACAGCAAATCAGCCCTCCTCATCGGTCTCTTATCGGTGAAATCCGGCACCACACACTTTCGCCTAATACAGCCGTCGCTTGCATGTCCCCCATCTTCCAGACATATGCCGTAAATGCAAAAGAGGTGCGATACATTCGATACGACTCAAGCGCGGTAAGTTGTGATGAGAGACTCTGAGGACGGTTGTTGATGCGATAGTCATATCTATCCCGTCTGCTGCTCTTCCAAATTTGTTAAGCATTCCATTGCCTCCATCTCAACTAGTAACACTTTTCGTGCTACCAACGCTGCAGTCACAATGCCGTCCATTGATCCCGCTCCAGTCAAGATCGACTTCACCAAGTATTTCAGTAAAGAGTCAACGGGGAGGAAGAGGTCGCAGCTGAAGGAGCTGAAACCATACTCGGAGATCCCGGGAATGATCAGTGTGAGCCGCATCAAAAGTTTCATCAGACTGCATCGTCAATTGACACGCGTTTTTGTAGTTTGGAGTTGGTATTCCGCACCCCTCAACATGGCCAGTAAATGGAATGACCCTCTCCGTGCCATTTGCAGGGAAATCAGTGTATATACCGGGTCATGAGAGTGAGTGTCTACTCCACAACACTCACAAGGACAATTGCTGACTACCTTCCTCAGGCCGATCTCCAGAAGACATGCTCCCCCTCGCCCCTTATAGCGACCCAGTCAAAGGTGATCACTTGTTTCCCGATCTCGCAGGGGAATTGCAATATTCCGCGACCTATGGTACCCCTCATTTGTTAGGCTGGATCAAGGAGCACATCCAGCGTGTCCATGCTCCGCCGTATCAAGACTGGGTCAACCTCTGTACTGCTGGAAATACGGATGGTGTAGATGCGGTTATGAGAGCTGTGTTCGATAGAGGAGACTACATGCTGGTGGAGGAATTTGGTGAGTTTTACTTATCTCAAGCACTTCTGAATGCAGATCGATTGCTGACTTTTGTTTAGCCTACCCCGGTCTGTTGAGCCCTGCCGCTACACTCGGCATCAAGTGCCTCGGCGTACCACTTGATACTGAAGGATTAGTGCCAGAGGCTTTAGACGAGATCTTGACTCAATGGGACGAAAAGGAGCGAGGAGGACCTAGACCAAAAATGCTTGTACTTGTTCCGTAAGTCGTGAACAGTATTCTTTCTAGAAGCCCGCTAAACGTCCTTCAGAACATGCTCCAACCCTGCTGGTGTCACAATCCCAGTTCAGAGAAAGCGGGAAATCTACTCTGTCTGTCGAAAATGGGATGTATTGATTTGCGAGGATGATCCTTGTAAGCGTACCTCCTTTCCCACCAAGCGGTTTGTAACTAACTTGTCCCGTCGTACAGACTGTTTCCTCCAAATCAGACCCGACGGGGCAAACAGTCCCATCGTTCCCAGTTTCCTGTCCGTAGATACCGATGGACGGGTCATCCGAGTCGACAGTTTCTCCAAAATCGTTGCACCTGGAAGTAGATTAGGGTGGATTACGGGTCACCAAACATTGGTGGAGAAGATCATGAACACCAGAGAGAGTGCTACCGTGAGTGGATGGAGATGTAGCATGACCTGATTGCTGAACTCATCTGGCCACAGCAATGCCCGTCTGGCTTTTCAATCGCTGCCATCGCCGCAATCCTACGTGCGTGGGGATCGCATGAAGGGTTTGAGAAGAAGTATATCCCACACATCTCTGGTACGTAGTATTCTTTGCATCATCGGTCACATCACTAATCTCATTCCTGAAGATATATACGCCAAACGGTGTCTCCTCATGATCGATCTCTTGAAGAAACATGTGCCATCTGCTACAATTGAATTGCCCGAGCCAAGTGGGGGAATGTTCCTATGGGTACGACTGAAGATAGAGTCTCATCCTTCTTTCCCTTCGGAAGACGCGGAAGTCATCTCAAAGCGGGTGTTCAAGGCTATGATCGACGAAAAGGTGCTCATGGCTCCTTCCGAGTTTTTCAAAGCTCCGTCCATCAGCACGTGGACCAAAGAAGAAGAAGCCAAGCGAAACTTTGTCCGAATAAGTTTCTCTCTGCCTCCCCCAGAGCAGATGGAAGAGGGATGTAGAAGGATGGGCAGGGCTCTAGCCAAGGAATGGAAATTGTAAACGATTTGAACGGATATCCGGTATACTCAGGACGGATTTTATCAATGTATCACTGCCAGCTAGCCTGTTCGAATCTGGTGCGTATATGACAAGATCTACCAGTCTAGTATCCTTTCGAGGGATCCACTACATTCAGCGGGTCCTTTCCGGCCTTGAGCCGATCCGCTTGAGCTATCAGCACATCCGCTCCACCATCGAAGTAGCCTTCGAAACTCCCACTAGTATGAGGGGTAACAATAACGTTCGGGTGGGTGAAAAGAGGATGCCCTTGGGGTAGTGGTTCCGGATCGGTCACATCTAGCACAGCTCCCCATAGGCCTTTGGGCGATTCCAACGCTCCAAGGATGTTTTCTACCGCGTTTCATCAGCTCCCAGCTTGCTCGTCGACATACGACTCACCAGATTTAACCAAATCTCCTCGACCGACATTTACAAATATCGCTCCGTAAGGAAGGGATTCTGTCCATGCGATATCAGCTGATTAACTTCCAACTAGAGGATAGATTACCCACCGAGTTGTTCTTGGCTGATCATATATGTAGTCTGCGGTGTCGAAGGCAGACTCGCTACAAGCACATCACAGCGGCTCAAGAACGTTTGGAAAGACTGTTTATCATTGGTAGAGTAGAATTCTTCAGGGATCGATCCTGCACCGAGAGTCAGCCGCATCCTGGGGAGGGAAATGACCCAAATCAAGCTCACCATCTTCGTCCCCTGTTCCAGGTATTCTATACTGCAAAGCTCGAAGATCTGAGTTGATGAATCTCCAACACAATAACGCACTCACCCCTTCTTCTGGCCGTCTGTCACCTCGCGAGTTCGCTGCTATGATCTTGCAATTGAAAGCTTGGAAGAGTCTGGCGGTTTCACGGGCGATGTGACCGTAACCCTGCATTGTGTTAGTATGGGTGATACATCAAGATAACCTACTCACCAGCAGCCCGACCGTTTTACCCATCAAGAATCTGTTACCCGGGAAGGCTTCGCCACTTGTGCCGGCTTCCTTGACTACACGATCTCTTGCAGGCCATACACTTTGGGTCCTGGCTATATGTAGCTGTATTTGCAGCTTCATGTACACTAATTGAGGCTTTGAGCACATATCAGGTTCTACCGTGCAACACACTCACGGTTGATTACGTTGCAGACGATGTATTGCGGGATGGACAGCACATGCATCCCTGCGGAGTATGATCAGCAAGCATGTTTCGCATCCAAGGTTACAACAAGATCGACCTACCTGAAGAGGAACACACTTTGATCTGTTTTCTCGCTTCATCACTGGACAGTATCGCTGAAGAAAGTGCATTATTGGCTCCGGCTATCCCTCTTAATGCTCAGCGTTCCGTCCGCATGACATATAGAATTGGACACGAGCCCACCAGACGATAGCTGTAAGATCTTGGTCCTTGGAATCTGGTCCAACGACTTGACACAAGGAGGCAATCCAGCCCAATCTGTGTACCATATATCGGCGACTTGAAGGTGGCCCTCCGGCACTTGCTTATCTGGATGGTAGAAAACGGTGCTGTATTTTTGCTTGACTTCTTCGAGCTTTTCATCACTGAGCGCTACAGTGACTACCGCGTGCTCGTATGTGGGCGACATCGTGCAATTGAGAAAAAGAGGGCCGTGTGAGGGGAGGGGGGTCCCGGCTAAATGGACCGCGTTTAAGTCAAGATACGTCACGAGGTGAAGCTGGGGAGATATCCGAGATGACGGATCGGAATCGTTTTATATAACCTGGATGACCGATAACGATCCCTGCTTTTCTCACAAACAAGCTATCTTAGCGCAATCGCATTTACGTATCTGTAATCCACTTTGAACATGTGAGAATTCTCATTCGTCAAAGGTTTTGGCGTCGACACTACCTATCCGTCGCTTGATATCTCAGCACCACATGATATGCGATGATCCGACTCGCTCATCCGAGCGGGCGAGTCAAACGGCATCAGAAGAGAGCAACGCAAATGACCGATGTTCCAAGATAAAGCACTGCAAAATGCATGATATAATGGGTCAATAAGGTGTGGCTTCGGAACACCCCATCTTGTTCCAATACTCGTCATCTCTTATCCCCGCTTCACCAAAGACACATCAAACGCCATGACCACGACCAAACCAGATGACAAAGCTGTCGATGCTGACATCAACATCCGCGATATCGACTATGAACAAGGCAATGAAGCTGTGGAGGTGGACCATGATGATGGAGTCGAGGTTGATCAAGCGTACCTCAGTGCTCCGCGTTCAACGCGGTTCTTTCGGGGCACGCTGTTCCAGATGAGCATGTTCGGAGCGTGAGTGATAATGTCTATGCCTTGCATATTTCTTGCTGACGGTACCGTGCCAGGCTGTCGTTCGTCGGTCCCGCCATGACGGATGCGATCTCCAACCTAGGCGGTGGTGGTCTTTCCTCGCCCTACCTCGCAAATCTCGCCAATTCGCTAAACTATGCTGCGTCATGCGTGATCACCCTATTTGGTGGTCCTCTGATCAACAAAATGGGCATCAAGTGGGCATGCTTCATCGCTGCTGTCAGCTTTCCCCTTGATGGGTCGGGTTACTACGTCAATGCCAAGTTTGGGGTTGACTGGTACCTCCTCTTTGCGAGGGTATGTACATGTGTATTGTTCGGATCGTAATTCACACTGACCCATTGCGCTTCGATAGGTCATTGGTGGCTTTACCGGTGGATTTCTGTATGTCGGAGAAACCACTGCAATGTTATCCTATCCTCACGTACATGAGCGAGGTCGTTACCTTGGTGAGTGATCCCTGACGCACGATCCAAAGCGTAACACACACGCTAATCTTCGAATCAGCGATCTGGTCTGCGATGCGAAATTCCGGAAGTGTCATAGGTGGAGTTATCAACTTCGTGAATAACTACAAGCTAGATAGCGCGGGGGGTATAATGTGGTCCACGTACCTCATATTCATCGGTTTTGGTGAGTTCTCAGCTGAACGGCTACTACTGTATACAGCTAATCGCCTATCTCTAGAGTGTACTGGTGTATTCTGGGCTCTGGCACTGTCGAGAACCAAGAAGGTCCGCAGATCCGATGGCTCCAAAGTGCCTTATTCGGGTGATATCACATGGAAGAAGGAGTTCCGAGCATTGTACTTGCACATTCAGAATAAGAGGGTGGGTGCAACTCGCCTCGCTCATGCTTGGCTCGCTCGCTTACTCACGATCTCCACAGACTTGGCTTGTGTTCATTCCTGCCTTTTACTCCTTTTTCTATGGCGGGGTATACGGTACCTATCTATCGCTACACTTCTCAGTTCGAGCACGAGCTCTTTCTTCTCTCATCACTCGTGAGCTACATTGATTTCCACCACTACCAAGTACATGCTGATAGATCCACAGCATCGGCGGTCATCGTAATGGTGATGATCTATGGAATGATGCTCGACAACAAGAAAATGACTCAAAGAAAGAAGGCTTGGATCGCTCTTGGTCTGTGGGCGATCCCGCAAGCAGCCTGCCTGATCTGGACAGGTATCGAGTACGGCAAATTTGGCTCAAAAGATGTTGCTCTTGATTACGCCATGTACGCACTTATCACGGGTCAGTATTCCAGGATACAGCTGATCTCGCCCATTTAGTGACAAACAACGATGGGCTGAAGCATACTTGCCCTACTTCATCTTCTTCACGACCGGTTACTGGACCCAGCTCAGCCTGTATTGGATACTCGGTACTTTCTCTTCCGACGTCAAATCGTCTTCGAGAACCGGTGGTCTGTTCAGAGCTTTCGAGACTGCAGGTCAAGCGGTCTCTTACGCTATCAACTCCAATAGCAGTGATCCCAAAGTACCCGTTTACGTCCTATGCGCATTATGGGCGATCACTATGCCATGTATGGTAGGGCTCATTCGGCTTGTTCCCGAAAAGCCAGCTTCGGTGGATGATGTAGTAGAAGCACCGATCGAAGCTGTAGCCAAAATGGAGCAAGACACGATTTGAGGACGAAGCGGCCATCTGTCGGATATGATTCACACTGTATTGTCGTTAGGACATTCAGAGGAGCTCTGAACCTTAGGAAGCTAGTGATGTACCGCGTGTCGTTACCGTTGGCACTTGTAGCGATAGTATAAGGGAGAGATTGTAGGAATGTAAGCAGAAATCTCGAAGTTGCAGCACGTATCGTCGTTATAACGCATCTCGTTCAAATCACGACATGAAGGCGTGTGGCTGACATCAGAGTATTGGATATTACTCGTTTGCGCGTGCGGGGCATGCCAATTGTTTGCCCATTGGTGTGAAAAGCGATGATTACACTATGCATTTCCAGCCCGTATTTGCGGTATACTACAACAACCGTTACGACCCGGCAAGCCTAATCAGTCACGATCTGAGGGAAAGGAGCAGCGAAAGCTTTCTTTGAGCTGGCCAAGTCCTCGGTATGATTGTCCTGGAATTTCTTGATGGCATCGATATCTTGCAACGAGTCTATTCTCTCCTGTGTTGCAAAGAAGGGTTGAGGAAGAGGAGGGAAGATGGCGGCTGCTTCTGGAGTCTCAAACCCTATGCCGAGCGCTTCAAGCACGATAGGAGCAAGATGAGCTGTCGAACCGAGGATACGAGGCATTCCATGCCCAGCAAAACCGGCTGCTACGAAGTTCCCTTCTCTTCGGGGGACTGGTCCAACGAATGGGAATGAGTCGATACTGGAGGAGTAGACTGTTGCACAGAATTCAGCTTCGAAGATAGATTCATTGAAGCAGACTCACCTCCCGACCACACACCACCATCCTCGACCTTCTTCTCGAAGTCTGCGGGATCTTTGCCTTCCCAACCTACTATGTCTTTCTTCGGCCATCGAGAGTAGAACTCTGGAACACCATTGAATTGTTCATTCTCCTTGTCGTTGTTGAGATATTGCCAAGGATCGTGAACAGTCAGAGGCTTAGCACCACCAATGATGATAGTATTGTAGGGAGGGGGAAGTTGCAAGTGGTAGTTCTGCAAAAGACAGAATCAGCGTTACCGCGCCATTGGGGGGTAGTCGTATTTCAGCGACTCACATTAACGACCGCGTCCCAATGCTGAGCTCCAGTATTCTTGATAAATCCTTCCGGCGCCTTGATAGCTGCTATTGTGCCTCGCCCTCCGTAGATGAGATTACTGAACTCATTCATAAGGTGGGAAGCCCATCGGTTCTGTAGATATCAGCGACAGATCATATTATGTTGTACTCTCGGTCGCATGAACCACTGTTTTGGCTTTGATCTCTCCTCTAGGCGTTTTGACCGTTATCAGACCATCCGATCCTCGTCCCGAGATCTCCAGAGCAGGTGTGTGCGATTGCAAGTTGAGTTTTCCGGCATTCAGCAAGATGTCCAGTAAGGCGTGGACGAACTTGTACGGCCAGCTATCGACCGCCTGTCAGCTCTACGATCAGAGCAGTGGTTGCAACCCGTACACACTCACACTTGACCACTCGGATGCACTACAGCCCCAATACACCCCTTCATCTGAGTGAAGTCTTCGGCCCCTTTTGGATCCTCAATCAATCGACATTCTCTAATTATAGGTCCCTTCTCCCCATGATCCTTCTTCATCAACTCGTATTCTCCCTTCAGTCTATCCCAAGCTTCCTCCGACATGGCCGCATCGAACGTCTCACCCAATTTGAAACACACCTTCTCTGCTATACCCTCGCCGTTGAGCAGCTTGTCGAACGCTGTGAGATGCGCTGCTTCATGCTGTATGACTTTCAGCGCCCCGTCCGCACCAAAGCGTGTTGACCAGTTGCGATAACGAGAATAGAAATGAGGTCGCAATTGTCCACCTGTAGACCTGTCAGCAGGGTCATGATGATCATGATCATGATGAGTACAGCTGACTCACCATTCCGACCTGTTGCTCCTCCACATACATCCCTCGCTTCTAGCATGACCATGCGAGGTGTTTTACCATTGCTGGTGAACTATTTCGGCTTTAGCTTTCACCCTCCCCATTGGGTTTGATCTCACATGCCTTGTGCAGCCAGTATGCGAATGTCGCTCCGGTATATCCACTCCCCACAATCAACACATCTGTCTCCTTGGGCAGATCTTCCGTCGTGCGATGATTCCTCAAGGGAGATTCAGCACCTTCGATCCAGAAGGACTTGGTAGGGTTGTCAATTGGCAGAACCATTTTAATCAGATAAGCGACTCTGCATCAACGTTACACCAGTAAAGTGGGAAAATTGGGCACCACGACCATCTTATAAGGATTAGTTCAATTCATGACAACCTTGCTGTTGACAAGGTGAGAGGAGCAGCTCTTTCGGTTATTTGCGTTCCCCAAACAGAGATGCCGTACAAGCGTCGCTAAGATTTTGGCGAGCAATCCAGAACGTAATGCAACGCTAATTTGGGATTCACTTGAGCGAGTCCTCCCGTTTGTCTGAGCGAACTCTCCGGCTGCACATGGATGAACGGTCAATTGCACGACTGCAAAGTACTCAAAAGTCGATTTCCTCCCGAAGGTAATCTGTGTCCTATCGTTTTCGGGGAGTCAAGAGATCGGCTTTCGGGAATAAATTCCCCGCTCTCGATTCATCCGATCCGCAAATTGCAGCCTGCTCAGTGATCGAGAAGCCCATTCTACGATGCAAGTCATACATCAAGTACTCTAGACTGTGGGTGAAATCGAATGGACTATGCCCTGACTTCTACCCTCTTCCTCTTCCCTCTACCTTCCTCCAATCTCCTCTTGACCGCCTCCTCATTCATATTCTCCTCCTCATACAGCCCAGCAGTCCTCTCAGACTCCCAGCGCGATTTCAAGAATTTCAATGCTGCTAGATTGTATCCCATTATCTCTCTCTCCTTCTCCAATGATTCTCGTAGATGGTTTCTCAACGTCAATAAAGGAGTACGCATAATTTTGTTAGATATAAGTTGGTTCGAATGTGTGCGCATTAGGAAAAATAGTATTCTAGATATCAATACTGTTTGAACGCCCTACGTGTCAAATCCACCAAATTGAATCAGCTCTAGCTTGGGCAAAATGATTTAAGAGATGTTTGGCCGGATTGAAAATCATCTGATGGGACTCACCTTCAATGCCCATTCGTCTAAATATCCTAACAAGCTGATCACCTGCCTAAAGGGCAGAACCAATAATGCGTCCTCCATATTGGCAGTGGGTATCTTTTGGATAGTTTTCAAGACGAACTCGTCCGCATCGATATCTCCTGCAGCTATCAATTCTGGATTTCTCGAAGGACGAGGCAGTTCCAAATTGTTTTTAGATTTCTCTTCTTCCCATTCGCGCAAAGCCTCTCGATCTTGATCGGCAACATCTAACGCTTCCATGATTTTCTCTCCCGACATCAAAGTCTCGGTAGTCTGTTTCGCAACTCCCTCGACTTCTCCTGCTTCCCCGCCGTCCAACTCTGGGTCCCGGTTTAGAGAATCTAGGAGATTGGAATCGTACATTTGCTCAATCTCACGTTCCCTCTCTTCCTCCAGGAATAGGGGTTCGTCCGTCTTCTCCCATATCCTGATCGATTTATCGTGAGATCCGGTGACGACGAACTGGCGGTTGTTCGACGTGGCAAGTGCCCAGATTTCACCATGATGTCCTTCGAGCTTTTGTATGAGCTCGAACTGCAGGACAGGTGGGTATCAGCGACTGGACCTCAATCCAATTGTGTTGTAGTCGGAAATCCCCTGAAAACTGAGCTCACCTTATCACCGTCCCAGTATTTGACCATCCTATCTTTACCCACGGACCAGAAATTATGACTGTTCTCCGATCCTTGTCCCTTGTCAAATTGCACCGCCATGATAGAGTCATCATGCGCGAAGATCGATTTGTGACAATCCCCGAAATCCATACCCCAGATCTTGATGTTCTTGTCCGCCGAACTAGTGATGATCAACTTTGAATCTCGCGATATATCTAGTGATAAGACCGGTAGTTTGTGTCCATACAGCGAAAGGAAGAATTTGAGTGTGTCCGCGAAGAAGATCTTGACTGTTGAGTCTAGTAGTGAGATTGCCAGGAATCTTCCATTGGGCGAGTATCTGACACAGAGAATGTCGTCTGTCATTTTGAGGGTTCTGACATGCACCAGGGCAAGCTGCTTAGTCTTATACTACGGACCAATAAGTATTGCTTCAGCTCAAGTCCGAAGCGAATTTGTGGAGAAAGCACGTAACTCACAGTGGTCTCTCGCCCTAATCTATCGACGACCTTTTCGCCATCTCCATATTCCTTCAACTCAAAATCCCAGAATTTGACATCCTTATCCTCGCTTCCCGACACCAGACCCCTCCCGTCCGGCCTCACATCTATTCCAAATACACTCCCCTGATGAGCTTTATAGCTCGCCAGTAAAGTCGAAGCTGCGATATCGAATAGCAACAGTTCACCGGACTTCGTACCGACCACTAGATGTTTATCTCCAGGTAAGAATGTGCAGCATATGGCATACCCACATTCGATCGTTCGTATACATTGTGTCGTCCTGGCGTTCCATATTTTCAGCGTTCCGTTCGAAGCACTAGCTATGATCTGGTCGTCGTATGAGATGGCGATTGAACGTATATCCGATCTATGGCCTGGCAATTCCACGACGTTCGTTTTTGTAGGTTCGCTCGAGCTCGAGCTCGATGAGCCGTCGGCGGCGGACTTGGATTTCTTAGAATGCGAAGGGGACGGTATTGTGTATGCTTCGATGGAATTATTGGCCAGTGCGACGAGAAGCTGAGCAAGTGACAAGAATCTCATTAGCTACCTTGGGACCATTGATCAATTAAGACGGTTCACTCACCTGAACACCGCCTTTAGCAGAATCCACTTCCTGCTGCGCCAACGCAAAGCTCTTTATTTTCGAATTGGCTCTGACGACACAATGGCTTGTGATCCTCTCTTCCCATTTGACTTCTCCATCACCCGTCTCGTTGAGCTCCTCCTCCTCCGGGTCGGGTCTACCTTTCTTCTTGCTCTTCTCTTTATCTCGCTTCTTCCGCCTGGCCCTCTTCGCATTCACTTCTTCCTCCGACCGTATCCTCAGGGCGACGATGTTCTTATCATTCGTCTGAAGGAGGAGTAGAGGTGATGTAGGGTGGAAGCTGATCTGAGTGATTGGTTGTGTCGAAGAAGGTAATGGTAATATACACAGTGGTTGGATTAGGGTGGGAAGCTAAGAAGGATCAATCAAGTAAGTCATTTCGTTCATACAGACGACACTGATGAGACCTCAAACTCACTTCGCCATTCTCATTCTCTTTGAGTCCCTTATCAAGCATGCTTTTCTCCAAGGTCCAGACTTTGGCTTCACCGTCCCCACTTCCAGTCACGATTATCCATCTTCCCTTCACTTCGTCTTCTTCTTCCTCCTCTTCAGCTTGCCCGTGGCCGACCGAATCATCTTCCTTGATGGCTAAAGAGGTAACTTCCCCTCTACCAACGACGACCGTCTGTATACAATGCTGCGTACCCAAATCCCACAGCTTCAAATACGTATCCTTCGACGAACTAATCAGGAACCCTGGGTGGTTATTCTCCCCTTTTCTAGGGTGCGGTATAAACTTCAATCCGGTGATAGCGTTCTTGTGCGATTTCAATCTATACAGACCAATCTCTGCGATTCTATCCCACAGGACGATCTCACCCTCCGATCCACCGGAAGATAATCTGGTAGAATCCGTATCCCATTCCATGCAAGTGACGGACTTCTTGTGTCCGTTAAAAGTGACTAATTCGCTAGCTTCCACCTCGGGCAAAGAGGGATCGTACGACCATAATTTGATGGAACCGTCCATGTATGATACGGCGTATGTCTGAGTCGAAGAGGATGAAGATGCCGAAGATGACGAGGCAGAAGGAGAGGGAGTGAGGAAAGTTACTTGAGAAGTATGAGATGGAGAATGCCACATCGATACCTAAACAGGCAGTAAGTGAGACCCGTCGGGCGCCTTCAAAAGAGTAGTGAGAGGCGACGTACCATCTCCCCACGCTTGACGTCCCATACTAAGACGTCTTCCCATCCTGCAACATAGGCGTATCGACCATCGTATGATGAGTTAGCAGTGGGTGAATTGATGATGCCGAAGGCCTAAGTTTCTCTGTCAGTTTTGAATTCGAGAAGAAACAAGAGACCCCTCAGCTCACTTGCGTTGGCCCATGACGCATATATGACCTGACCATATTGTCTGGTCTGTTATTGGGCGTGATGAAAAGAGATATAGATGGATATATGAGCCTGAATGATAGCATTTTGACAATGTGGTTAACATGAGCTTCGAAATATTTTGCCCACAATCGACAGCGGGCGGCGATCGCCGAATACTGTATTAACGAATAACGTGGCATTTTGTCAACACCTTCAAGGGCTATGAATCGCAGGAATCCACCATGCATGATAAATATGTGTATTCGTATATTTAATGTATAGTATGGCATATCTCTTCTAAGCAGCTGTAGGGAACATGTCATTCTATTCGGTCGAAGATATATCGACTCCAATTCAAGATATATCGACATCATCCGTTCACATTGAGCAGATCTACTTTACAAGAGCAGATCATCGAATCCACCTCCACCAAGATTCTTGTTGGCGTTCTGCTGCTGAGCAGCAGCTCCACCTTGACCTTGCCCTTGCGACGCAGTTGGCGTAGGTCCCCAAAGGGAACTCATCGTCTTCTCCTTTTGTAGATCTGCTACAGTTTTGTTACCGCTTTGCTTGTTTGCGGTTGATTGACCGCCCATCGAAGTCAATGACGTATTGAACAGGTCATCGAAGGTGGATGCACCCGTCTTAGCTGGTGGAGAGGTCACGGGAGGCGAAGTCACCCCGCTAGAATAGGATGGTCTAGATGCCATAGAAGGTGGAGCTTGAGCTTGAGATTGAGGCTGCTGAGGAGAGAAATTGTACGAAGGTGGTTGGGTAGCTGAGAAAGTTTGAGTAGCCGCTTGAGGAGCGGGAACAGATGAGGTGTTGGAATTTAAGAGGTTGAACAAGTTGGCATTGTTCGCTCCGCCTTGAGGAGCCGTGGGCGCAGCTGGAGCAGCAGCGGACGATGGAGCTTGTTGGAAGTCATCAAAGTCGTCTAAATTTAGACGCCATGATCAGCTGAATGCCTCTATCGGACTATTGTGGATTGTCAACTCACCATCTCCACCGAGTGAATTGTTCGCAACAGCCGGAGCAGCAGCCGGAGCAGCAGGAGTGGGCTCATCGTCGAAGTCGAATAAGTTGACCTCTTTAGGCTTTTCGACCGGCTTCTCTTCCTTGGCTACGGGTTTGGGAGGTCTCGAACTACCGGTAGGTCTGGAAGATGAAGAAGCAGCACGACGAGAAGGCTGATCATCGAAATCATCCGCTCCTTCGTATTCGTCATACTCGGTTTTCGCGGACGTGTCTCTGAATGTCCTTGATGAGGATCGGTATTCTGTAACGAGCATCAGCTTCTAGGACGGTGATATTCGAATAGCTCACGTACCATCGCCCGCATCATAGTCTCTTCCACCATATCTTGATCCTCCAGCGCCTCCTCCGCTTCCACCTCGTCCACCGCCCCCAAGCGAGTCACTTCCGAATCCCCCATACCTACTTCCACCAGGAGTGATGAAGCTCATACCTCCGTCGTTCCCACCACCTTGGTATTTATTCTTGTTCGACTTAGCTTTTCGCCTTTCCTGTCGAATCTTGTCTACATCACCAAGCAAAGAAGCGATTTCCATAGCACGGTTTCGTACTAAGTAGCAAGGTACGACAATATCAGCTTTTTCTTCGTTTCGCGAAGAGAAACAAGGCAGCTGACCATTTATACCTTGATCTTTGCCCTTTTCATCGATGTAGTGGAAACTTCTCAACATCTTGATTGTGGACACGTGCGCACGGGCATCATCAACCACTCTTTCCGAGCCGTTTTTGACCAGAAACTCCAGCAGGGTCAACGCCTGAAAGTTCACGCATCAGCTTTTTCCCGCCGGTATGAATGCGCAAGGTATCGGTCAGCGGACCTTGTAAATTTGTCTCCATTCTCTGGCTTCTTTCCTGTATACTTTGTTAGCTAGGCTCAAAGAGATTCGTTTAAGACGGACTCACTCCATGAATCTAGCATAGATAGTGGGCATAATCTCGTTGAATTGGGCACTGGGGCATATCATCAGCTACTATATTTTTCGGATTCTCAGGTGATTCGAGTGATTTACAAGTTGTGTGTTCTGTCAACATGAACGTCAGCTGTACCGTCTATGCGAATGGACATACATGATAGCTCACCCATCTGCAATCTGTTGCATCAACGTCGAGCTCGCACCCCTACAATGACATAGGGACTGTCAGCTGTGCGCCTGAGAATGATAGAGCAATTAGCTGAAGTCGAAGATTGAGCCACGCACCAAGGATCATCGTTGGTAGCTTCCCTCACTTTCGCTTCCATCTCCGAAACATTCAAGACCATGTTCTTAGCTTGATTGTAGTACGACTTGACATCGTACATGGTCAGATTCTGCGCCTCTTTGGCGAGTTCTATATCGTGTTAATATCATTCAGCATTAGACCTTTACTCGAGCTAGAAGACCAGGATGCGTGTCTGCGGAATGATCGTTCATGATATCACGATAGGCTGATGAAAGGGGCTTTGATGGGTACTCACTTTCGATGTAATCCATCTTGACGGGTTTCGCTCTAGGCCAGGTCAAGCAGAAACGAGGGACAAGTTCTCGTGAGCAGCCCTCTGGACAGTCGCAAGCTGACTCGGATGGGAGTATGAATGAGAGAATCGATGATTGATGAATGGAAGAATGGATTGCTGGACGCGACAGAGTGAGTGAGAGAGGTGACGATGACAACGACACAAACCACCATAGAAACAAGGACTCGTGCGGACCACGTGGGAGTGACCCTAAATCCCACTTAGACGCAATCCTCCACCATACTAGTCCGTCCAACGACACTCCTTGATTATATTCTCCATCCTCGACTTCTTCGTATCACTTGCCATATCAGCAGCATTTGTCTCCTCGTCTGGTCGAGTAGCATCGCAACTCACCCTGAGCACAAGTAAAGTGGAGGAAGAAATGTCCCAAGATACGAAGCCGAATATCCAAGTCTCATCGTACGACTCCCCCTCCTCCTCTTCTCAAGCAGGTCCATCCTCATCAACAGAGCAATACTTCCCCTATGTCTACAACGAGGATGAGGAGCTAGAGATCTCCGAGAGGAAGAATAGCTCGTCAGTATGGGCATTGAAGATACCTAGGTTCCTATTGGAACGGTGGGAGTTGGTCGAAGAGAAAGGAGTTGAACTGGGTAGTTTGATCGTGGATAATTCGTGAGTTTCAGTTCACGTCGTACCTCTGAGAAAGAACACAGACATCGAGTCTCTCATCACAAATTCGAGAAAGGAGAACCGAGATATCTTTGGATGAGTCTCGATTTCCTGTATGACACCTACAAAGTCTTGATTCCTATCATCTCCAAGCTCTGCAACTCCATAACATTCCGATCTCTTGCATTCCCGACCGTCGTACCTCATCCTCATACTCTCTTGATACATCGTACATGCAGTACGACCAGGCTTCTTGTCCCTCATGTCATAGAACCCTATGTGATCAGCAATCGTTTGTGCCCTTACAGCAGCTGAATCCCTTGAGATTTGAACAGCACAACCCCAGCCAAAATCACTCTTCGCCTAGCCAACCCAGACGAAAAGCCTTCCGTAACCGATCGACCCTCATCCGGCTCTGATGATCCACTGAAGAGTCGATCATCGTACGACATCAGCGGGATACCTGATGAATATACGGTCAATGTTCCAGATGAACGGGCTAAGAACCTATATGTATTTAGCGAGAAGAAAAAGATCTACGGGAAAAATACGACGACGAGCGTGGCTATTTCCGATGCGGATCTCGAGGCTGAAGCTGGGAATACCAGCGGATCAAAGGCTGGTGGGAAGAGGAAAAGAGAGAAAGGTACGTGCCGTGTCCTCCTATCTCAAGATAATCTGCATAGCCAAATCCATTTGCGAAACATAACTTGTCTATTTCCAAGCATCTAAATAGACAAAATATCGAAATCATTGGGACGGAGGCTAATGAGCTTGTAATGCCACTCAGCCTATCCCAAATTGATGGCCAAGGTGGACCACGAATGTCAAGTCACACCTCTACATACGGCGAAATACCTGAAGATATTGGAACAGCGAAGATTGGAGAGTGAACAGTCGAAGCGGTGCGTCTACTGTTTGATACTACTTGTATCTTATTGAACTCACGGACCGCATTAAATTGACACAAACATTGCTCGTTGCACATACTCTCGATTCGCTTCGCAGCCCCGTCATGCACATGGACGATACCGGTATATCCCAAGCCGAGCAGAATCAATTAGCAAGTGGATATAGAAATGCCATATCTACTTTCGGAAGTAGGATGATCGTGCGTTTATCCATCTATCTATGTTCTGTCTGTTCGTCTACATGATCTATCTTCATCTACATGACTCACAATTCGCAACACGACACATACCATTGGGCAGTCCGCTTTTGGACATTGGGCTTTCTACTGTATCATCCTGACCTTGCTCTTGTTCTTTTCGTTATCCCGATATCATTCGCTGACCATTGAAGTCCTTATCATAGACCTCCGCCAAAGTGAACAACGGCGAACGTCACGCCAGATTAGAAAGGCACGAATTGACCGATCGGATATTCCAGCTATTCAAAGAAAAACCATATTGGGGTATACCCGCTCTGAAGATGACGCTTAAACAGCCTGACGGGTGGTTGAGGGAGGTCCTAAGGGATGTGGCGGAGCAGATTAGGGAAGGGAAATACGTGAATATGTGGCAATTGAAACGATCTTGGAGGGGTGAGAGTGGGGTTGGGACAGGGACGGGAGATAACAAGCAAGATGTGAACCTGAATATGGATGTGGATTTGGCGGAAGATGATGTGAAACCGGCGCTTGGAGGGAATGATGATGAAAATGAGAATGAGGAGGACGAGGATGATGATGAAGATGAAGAGGATGATTTCGAGGAAGTCTTGGCGTAGTCTAGAGATCTTGGTGTTGGGCTTGAACTTGATCTTGGACCAACCTTGAGTGGGACCGTGGACGTAGGGCGATACCGAATTTATATCATCACGGTATATCGTCTGGATATCCGTTATACGTACTGTAGAGCGTAAATTGCCAATGTCACTCTGTACGGTGCATGTTCAGCGAATCTATTGACGACGTATCGCTTCGATCTATATATATACGTGTATCGTACCAAACTTCGCGCTGTACGAGTATGATGTACAGTGAAAGTAGTATTGTAGATACTCAGATCAAATGCCCTTTCACTCTCGCTCGCACCCCACACCACGACTCCTAGCGTCCATGCTCAAGCTCACGGTAGACTGGAAGCACTGATTGTCCACCATTTGCCACGATATCGATATTCGGCTTTGAATCCTCTTCCTCTTCCAATTCCTGCCCGAGGCTCTGCGTGCCATGGGCAAGACATGGACATAAGATTATTTGATGCTCAAGAGGAAAAAAACCGTCTCTATGGTTCGTATATACTACCTTCGTCACTTTCTGTCTGAATCTCAATCTCATCCACGTCCTCGTTGCCAGGATAGACATATCCCATCTCCCTGAATTTGGCGAAGATCTTTGGTCTGTGGCGCTTATAAAAGCTGATCCAGTCCTTGTGATTGTACTGCAACGAACGATTACAGCATTCTCAGTCACCTATTCGATACAGTACGTTTACTTCGTAGATCACCAGACAAAGGAAGTATACTACCTCATCGAAGTATAGTATCTCCGATTCGGAGATACGTCGACGTGACTCACTTTGTCTCTGAATTCGGTCAAAAAGCAAGTCCTCGAGCATTCTAGCGGACTCCAAGTCCGCATATGCTGTACTAATAAAGTCACATTTGCGTCTATCTCCTCGGAAGTGGGGTTGCTCTTTCTAGGCTTGGATGACATGGGTGTACCCCCCTGTGGATGGCCAATCGGGTCAACACGCTGGCTCAGCTCAGCTCATCTCAAAAGATCTCCCCGCGTGCCGACAAACTTACAGTTGATCTACTCTCGTTCAGTGTCTGCTTCGACTTTGATTTCTTCTTCGATGTCGATGCCGCTGCTGCAGGAGGTGTTTCAACCTCTTTACGTTTGGCCTGCGTCTGGGTCTGAGGCTTCACTTTCGCCTCCGCCGAGAAAACGTTGACATTCCGCTGCCCACCTCCGGCTTCGACTTCCGCTCCGGCCTCTTGCTTCACTGTGATGTGCTGTGGTCGTGATCTCCTAGCTACAGCTCTGACAATATCCGCTTTGACCTCCTGCGGCGATGGTCGCCGTGACGGTGACGGTGACGGTGATGGTCTTCGCGGCTGACTGATACCGATACAGACCACGCTTTCATCGTCGCTATCGCTATCTTGGGCAGCATCCCTCGGTAGATCCGGAATATCCACATTTTTTATCTCCTGTTCATGCGCTTGTGGATCGATTGTCACGTTGTGACCCCGATTGTGGTCTGGGTGATTCACCACCTCATCGTCGGTTTCATTGATATTTTCGGTACTACCCGATGCTGTTGGGATCTGGGTAACGTCGTAATGATCATAGTCTAAGAACTTCGAGGCTTTCAGGCAGTCGTCAATCCATTCAGACGATAAAACCTTCTGCCAAGATCCTCTATCTTCAATTTCATCCAAGATTATTCTCTGTTCCTCTGTCACTGTCATTCTGGTCCTTGAATCTTGGGTCTGCTGTGTTTGGGGAAATATGAGTATTTGGGCCATACCTGCGTTCGCGCAAATCATTCCTCCTGCTGACTATCCGTCATATATACCGTACAATTTAGCTATGTTCCCGACGACAGCCCGGAAGATGCAAATTGAGTTCTGATTGGGGCTGGAGAATGAACACGTACCTTGATGCAGAACTCTGTGCTGAACTGCTCTTGATACACCCAAAAAGTCATAGGGACGCCCTGCGCCGTGAAGAGTTTGGAGATATCGGGGGCTGGTGTCCTTCGAGCTGGGAACTTCTTTGATTCTGCGGAATTCGCTCACTCTGCTCCTCTCATCTGATCTGACAGAGGTCTCGCGGAGGAACAGCCTTCGACGGTCCCCATAGGAGTAGACCTAGAGCGTGTGGCAGGATTCCCTCGGTGGACCCTTTGTGACCGACAGGGATGTCTTCGAGGAGCGGCTATCAACATTGATCTGGATGAGGGGAGCCGCGCTCTGTGCAGGCTCTGATGGAGTGCCCGCCTCTTTCACGTTCGATGATGTGTTTTGTTTCCCAGGTTCACTAGCACGTCCCTGCTTGAGAAGCTTCCTTGGATCTTGACTCGGTGTAGGGGCGATCGTAGCGATCGAGGGCTTGATATCTGGTGTGTTGGCGTTATCTCGGAATGCAGAGTCAGCGATCGAAGTTAGGGTCGGCGGGAAGCCAGGCGGTGTGCACCCTGGAGCGTTTTCTAAGATCGATGACACAGGTTGTTGGGCCTGACCGATCTCGACATTTGTATTATCTTCATTGCAGAGCGTGGTCGTGTCGCTTGTGAATTCCTTTGAGGCTTAGCCATATCGGATCTCTGCGTGCTGGCCAGTGGCTGTCACAGTGTGAGGCGACCACGTCGCCACTCGATTCGGACCTGTTTTCGAGCCCGTCGCAGCCTGAGTCTGGTCTGACCGAGGAGCGTCAGTAACGCACGCAGCCTCGTAAGCCTGCGTGGTTGTGATTGCCCATCTTGCTCGTTTGTGTGGTGGTCCGTTTTGACCATCGAGCGACGCACCAGGAATTGAGAGGGGTCGAGGCTGATAAGCTGGGTTCGGGCCGGTTGGTGCAGTAAAGCTCCTCTGCAGAGTGCCGTGAGGGACCCCAGGCCCAGCAGCTGGGGCGAAACAATCATGGCCGTGATGGTGACTGCCCCCGGAGCGCATCGATCGTTGAAAGTCAAGATGACTTTGATCCCTCCCATGGCCGCCCATAGCTATATCCTGGATCGGTGGCCCTTGTACAAAGTCGCTATACCGCGGGATCCTACATGTATAGTCGGAAAGAGGAAAATACCTTATCTTTCCTCTGTCATCCAAGTCTCAGCATGAAATTTCATACAAACAGTACATCACTTGGGCGTCAAGGACTGTGTCAGCAGATTATGTGCTGTGCCCGCCTTGTCACTTCCGTTTGATGGTGAGAGACAAAGAGGGAGACAGACTGACAGGGAAACAGAACATTGCACAGTGGTAATCTCGGTACGTACCTCAACAGTTGTCCACCCCACGCATTCTCGTCCGTTCCATCATTGAGCACCCTCCTTGCTCTAATTCAGTTCCTGATCCAATAGAACCTCAGGACAGGCTTTGATAACGCCTTGATGACTTTATCGTCCTCGTCTAAACATTCGCTATAACTTTCGACGAGCCGCGGGATATCCCAGTCCTTCTGGATGGCATGCACAAGGTCGAATTTGGGGGTAGGAAAATTATCAAATCCACAGTAATACTCGTCGATCTTCTCTAATCCAGCTTCGAGCATCGACTGATGCGGTTTCGACCTCGGCTTCAATTTCAGACTTGGTGTCGTTCTTGTTTCCGATTTCGGCTTTGTGTCCACGTTGATCGCTGCCTGCTCTTTGCTTACCAGTTTATTGCCCGGTTGGAGGTTAGATTCTTCCGATTTAGCAGAATCCTCTTCTTCTTCTTCCTCTTCCTCCTGGGGGAGGAGCGGGGCCGGATGATTCTTGTAAAACGTCCGAGCGTTGAGGTATACCAGACTACATTGATCCCTATCCCTGCCCTTGAGCTCTTTATCGGGCGGAACGAGGATATGGGTGAAGTTATCCGAGGGTCTGTAGGTGTATTTACCATCTTCGTTCTGTAAAGAAGAGGGCGTTTAGCGGACCGATCAAAGATATTAACCGTGATCAAGATTAGTCTAGTCACGAAATAGCGTTCATAATCATGGCAAGGGGCAGCGGCGGCAGGATTCGACATTGAAGAATGGAAAATGGACAATATTGGGTGATAGAGGCTCCAGAAAGGGAAGGAAATGCAAGGAAGCGAGATTTCCTTTTAGACTCGAAAGCGAACCCACCAAGATGCCCCGTCTTACACCCGTCTGCATCTGTCCATCACCTTGATAATCCTTTCCCGTCATATGGAGGTAAAATACCATACCGTCAAACAGACCCCGTCTGTTGTCTCTCATGGTGCACGAGTACCTTGATTGGTGACAGGACCGAGCAAGCGAAAAATGAGGCAATTCAAGCTAGCGATTGATACAGTACGAGTATGGTATTAACTTTTGATGAAGATGATCGATTTCGCAGATGAGCAGATGCAAGTGACTTTCGAGGGGCAGTCTGAAGTGCAGATACGATCAAAGCAATGCTGACATATATACAAGTGGAATTGATCTCTAGTTACTGATCGTACAGGATTGCGACCCGACTTGCTCGGACCTTGTGGGGGTCCTTGACGCCGCCTGCATTAGGTCGCAGAATCCAAAGCTCTGGTCGAGTCCTCGGAATCACGCAGGTGCTCAGAGGCAAAGAAGCGCACACTGCACCTTATATGTGTTGTCATCCGGCGCCAAGTGGGGAATGGGGATCAGCTTTTTGTTCTTTTCCCGACCCTCTTTGTACCTGACACACGAACCAAAAACAAATACTGTACAAAAACGCGTCGGTCCGAGCGTTTCATCTTGTCTCGTTATGTTCATTGTGGATTTTCCGCGTCTCCTCTTGCTCTCTTCAAATTGCATTTGACATGCTCGGTCCGAACGAAAGCGGAAAGATGGATGAACACATCGACATTGCATACTGTACAGTACAAATTACATGGATGTATGTATCTCCCCTGTCGGCGCCGACACTGAATCACCGCCACTAAGACTCCTCAACCGCAACCCCGATCATGTCGGATCAATCACGATCTTTCGGATCCCTCCATCTCCATCAAATTCCTCATCATCCCCCAGTTCCGAGCCCAAGCCAAGAACCCACGGCAAAGGCTCGTCGTGTCCCTCTCCGTCCTCTTCCCCATAACCCTGCACATTCACCTTCGGTGTCCCGCTCCTCTTCGTTCTCCTCCTCTTCGATACAGAGATATGGCCGCCGCCCTGGATGTGCCCGTCGTGCGTGTTCATTTGTGAGGCGATTATGCTGGTTTCGGATTGCTATGGATTCATATCATCAACTACAACCCTGACTCCTGAAGCGTCCTTGCCATTCTTTACAATTCAAGTTCTGACTTACCCGCTTCCGATCAGCTCGTACGGCTGCTTCTCTTCTGGTGTGTATGGCGGCCTCCGATAACCATATTGCGTACGACTCGTCTGTTAATAATCTCCCATGTCGGACGCAGTCGTCTACCCATCGCGAGGATAGCACTTTCTGATCCCTCATAAAGGCTTCGCGCAGTATCACAGTCTCGTGGGTGTTTTGGGGTGTCAGATCATGTCGACCTTCTGGTCGATGAAACAGAATGACATCTGCTTTTGCAGCATCCTTTATACTTTGGCCGCCATTCGTCTGCCAATATGACTTGAGCGTCAGCTGCATCATCGGTCATCTGGAAGCGGAAGCCGGTGAGCTTACCGTGATGGCTGAGAGCAGATCGAAATCGCAGCCCTCTGCATATATCCGAATAGGTCGACTGATTGTAGCATCCGAAAACAAGCCATGCGCATGTGTCACTTGAACATCGTTATCGTTGGTGTGTTCCTTGACCTTGACGGGTGAACTTTCCGCATACGTCTTCACGACAGGACTGAGCAGGCTGATCTCGATCGGGCTAATACAAGACGCATCGTTTTGGCAGATAACATCATTGCCCCTATCATTCGGGAGACGCTTGATTGTATCCTCCGAGCTATACTTGTACTCCGTGTCGTTTGTGCTAGATAGGGCTTCATGTTTCTCCTTGATCTCGTGTAGCCTAGGTATCGAACTCAATTCATCGAGCAGCTGTTCGACTCGCTTGAGATCGCTCATGTTGGGGATCATGCTAAACTGGGTGTCCTTCTCGTTCGCTTGGGCCTCATGCAAATGAAGTGATTCGTTCCACGCTTCTAATAATTGCTTGACTTGCTCTAGCGTCCGAATATATTCAGCTTTGTCGCTGGTTGTTGGAAGCAGAGGCAGAGTGTCATCTTCCGGATAATAGAGCTGACGGGATATGGCGCAGTCCAGATCTGGTTCGTGGGCCAAGGCAGGGACAGCAGCAGCCGGAGCAAGGGCAGGAGCCGGGACACTTGGGCAAGATGGTATGTCGACGATTGATGGTGTTTCAAGTTGGTAACTCTGCACTCGCGAGTGCGTCCTGACGAATCCGGTCTCCGTGGGACCTGTCTGAAATCGAGGTTCAGTAGAGTGTCGATACTGATCATCGTGTCCGGCATGTTTGGGCTGAGGTGATGCAGCCTGGTCCGAATTCATCTGGTGGGCCTCAACCAGGTCAGGAGTCGGAACGGGGTCGGGAAAAGTCTCAGGAGCAGGGGCAGCTCCGAGGGCTTTGGCTTTGGCTTTGGCTTTGGCTGTTCGTAAAGGTGGTTCTGGAAGCGTTGAAGCTACTTGAATTCGCTGCCGATTCAGTCTTGCTCGCTTTCTTGAATCTCGATCGATATCATGAAACCTGACAAACTCCCTTGGACTTGTTGTGGGGTTCGTGAATACCACTGGCTGTGGGAGAGGAGTCTCACGCGATCGCTTCTTATTTGACGTGATGCTGATTTGTACGATATCGTCAGCAGATGTATTACTGTATACTTGCACGGATCAGCAATTCCGTCAGTCACTCACTCGATCCGATGACCGCCCCACTCATACTTCTCATCCAGTATTACATCTTTCTGAAGACACTCAAGCACCCACTCGCTTTTCAATATCGCTTGATCGCCCCTGAGCTTGTGATACTCTGGCTCAGCCTCATTTATCGGAAGAAGTGGAGCTAAAGCTGGAGTGGATATTGTCGATCTCGTTTCTGCCTTTCTGCGAATCATCTGCGGGTTCTGACGTCTCGATTGATTTTCGATATCCTGTGTTTTGGCGGATGCTCTATTCCAAAAGCCGCTTGATGATGATGATGACGTTGACGTTGGTGGGTCCGTCTCGGCGAAGCATCCAGATGTTGATGACGGTGAAGATGAGGATGAGGATGATGACGGAATGGGCACGATAATATATTTGACTTGTTTTCGATTAGGTTCGTCGAATAACCATCCTCCGTTATCCTGCGACCAGCGTTTGTTTCAAATCGTCAGCACAATCGCGGCATATGATTTGATGTGATTTGATCACTCGTATTTGTGCAGGCGATTGTTTTACGCCATCACAGATTATGATATACTGTAATCAGAAACACTTACCGAGATTAGTCCTTTGATCTGAATAGCTAATGGCGTCCAATCCAAGCTTGTAGGAAGTACATGGAACCCCACTCCGCTGAAAAGAGGTCCGGGGTATATACGTGTAGGCTTGCTAAGTGATTTTCTCTGGTGTTGAAATCCATCTCCATCTTCGTGAGGCTCATCGGTGTTATGCAGTCGGAAGTTCATCCTCGATCCTCGGTCCTCGATCCTCGATCGTAAGGCTTCTCGGCGTATAGTATACAGTACACGGTACACGGTATCTGGACCGCTCTGTCGAAGTGGTCAGTACACGGTGTCTGGATCGCTATGTTGCAGTGGGCGGTGTATTCACAGTTGACTTCTGATAAGCTGTGCAGCTGTACTGACGATATTGGATGTTGAATTCTGGTATCAATCGCAATCGCAAGATCTACAGTGTCATCTGGCACTTGACATCTGAAAAAGAGACAATTGCAATTCGCATCGATTGTGAATTCGCGGTCAGAAAATCAGACAGAGCAATTACGCTGCGCTACAGTATGTCTGTGCTGTGTATCCGTGTTTTGTGCGGCCTGTGTTGTGCTTCCTTTCGAGGCTTCCGAGGGTTTTATGTCAGTGCGTGTCCGTGCGTTAGTTCCGCCATGATGCTGGCCCTGACCGAGTTGGTGAGTAAGTACTACTGTCAGCATGTGTATGTCAATGTCTTTGGTAAGTTATGTAGTATACTGTATCCATACCCTCCTTGTAGAATCCACCGGATCGTACTATTATACATACTGTACTGTAAAGTAATATTGTATAAAATGGTATCGCCAATCCAGATACAAACCAAACTCCTAACTCAATTCGTAATTATCCAAATGACAGCGGAACACTGCGAATTCTATATCAAACTACCTTGCTGTCCTTGACCACCATTACCATTCCCATTCCCATTCGCATTGCCATTGCCAAACATCCCAAATTGATTCATCCCTTGCCCGTGTCCTTGGGGGTTATTCTGTCCGGCAAATGGACTTCCCGCACCAAACGCTCCTCCACCTCCACCTCCACCGCCAAATGCACCGAACCCAGTCGATTGATTATTCAGCCCTTGCCCTTGCCCTTGCCCTTGCCCTTGCCCTTGCCCTTGCCCTTGGCCAGTCGAGTTAGGTCCTAGACTGCCAAACATACTCTGTCTGAATGGGTTCGGAGAATTCCCCAGACCACCCGTCATCTGCGGATTCAATCCCTGTTGACCTTGACCGTTGCTTAGGGGCTGGGTCGAGAAGGGAAATCCGGTAGATTGACTTTGCCCTTGGGCTCCATTCAGATGCGAGGGAGACTTGGTACCTGTTGGCGTCGATCCTGGTTCCTGGATTGGCGGGAGGGATTCTAACAATGAAGAACCGAACGAACTGGTAGGTTTGAATGGCTTTATCGAGGATCCGCCATATCCCGTTTGCTGGGGTTGCAGGAAATCAGTAGATCCGGTAGGATTTGAGGATAACGATGTCATGCCGGTTGGCTGGGATGATATTGACCCGAATGCAGTTGCGGATGTTGGATTTGTAGATGATGGAGAAGAAGGGCCGGTGTTATTATTGTTGGTCGTACTCATAGATCCGAATTGCGATAAGAAGTCGTCTTTCGGTTTCTCGTTGAAAGTGAATGCTGATGCTATATCCGACATTCCACCGTCCTGCTGTTGTTGAGCCTGACCGTTCTGCTGCTGTGCTGGCTGACCCCATGGAGACGACATGCCGCCCGTTGGGTGAGCCTTGTTCCCACCACCCATCAGGAGTTCGTTCATTGAGGGTCCTTTAGGTACCTGCGGAACAGGCGGCGGCACTCCACCGGCTGGGGCGAATGGGTTCTTGCTACCAGTTGCCTGCGCCGTCAGAGGTTTCGGTTCTGATGTCGTGGAGAAAGCAGGAGTTGAACCTGGTCTTTGAATCTGGCCAAATCCGTTGACACCCTGATTCTGCGTCTGATTCTGGAATGGAGACGATGGTTGCTGATGCCCGAACGGTGAAGACGGCTGAGACATGGCACCGGTCAAATTGGTGTTGAGCATCATACTTTGTCTGAACGGGTTGGCGCCTGTAGCTTGGGGCTGTAGGAATCCGGTCTGTTGCGGTTGTTGAGGCTGAGGCTGAGCAAAAGGAGTTTGTTGCGGTTGATGTTGAGCTTGAGCTTGTAAGAAGCCTGTCTGCTGGGGCTGCATGAAAGGTTGTCCTGTCATTTGAGGGAACATAGATTGCCTCTGATTCTGGTTCAAGCTCCCACCGCCACCGAAAGCCATCATACCAGTCTGCTGAGGTTGCAAAAAGCCTTGTTGTTGCTGCTGCTGAGGCGCGAAGCCTGTCATTTGCGGCTGCATGCCCATTCCCATTTGGCCAAAACCTGTTGCTTGAGGCATCATCATTGATTGTCGGAATGGGTTGAACTGGCCGCCGTGCATCGTCATTTGGTTGTAATTCATCCTACGAGACACCATTAGCTTGGTCAGAACATCGCGAAAGACTGTTGGCTTACTGCTGAGCAGGTCCGCCAAACATCGTAGGCTGCTGATCCGATTGTATACTGTCGAAGAAATCCTGTATCTTCTGCGATGAGCCTGGTGGTGCTGATGCAGGAGGTGGCGATGAAGGTGCTGCAGCAGGCGCCGGGGCGGATGAGGAAGAAGCTACTGGTTTGCTTTCTTTCGCAGGTGATTTACGGCCTACGATGATTTGGAGTCTCATCAGATGAGCTAACTCGCGATGATGATGGTTGGACATCACTCACCTGCAGGTGAAGGCTCCCTGCCTGACTTGCCTTCCACGACACCCAGACTCTTCTTGTACTCCATCCGGTTGTTCTCGAAGTTCGGGTCATTCAGGTATTCCTCCAAAGCTTTGACCAGACCCGTCGGGGCATGCTTGAGATTAGGCACAGGTACATTGACAACGTGATTGAGCTTCCTCGCTACCCCTAGGTAGTCGACCACTCTATCGGTCTGCTTGATGAAGGATTTATAGATATCGAAGGATTCCGTGGCATCGATCTTAGACATCTCAAAATAGTGCTCTGAAATGGTCAATCAGTGACAAATCGAGGACAGGAGGCCAATCGGACGGGACGGCACTTACCGAGAATGTTGCAGACGCCTTCGTTTCCAGCTTGAAACAGTACTAACAGATCCTTGACTAGCATCCTAAAAGCAAGAACAGTGTTCTCATCTCGTAAATCATCGTCGTAAAACTGGAAAGAGAGTATGTCAGCTTTGCTTGATACTGCTCCTAGACCGGTGGGATACCATTTATCACAAGGAGGAGGGAAGATCGGCTACTCACTCTGCACTGAACCAAACTATCCAGTATTTTCTGCACATATTTCACCTCTCTCAACAATCCCTTCTCGACCGATAGATGCCTCAACTTTCTAGCTTTGGCTATATATGTTGCCGTAGAGACCATTAGCCTGCCGATCCGATATCCAATGCAGAGGACTGAGTGGAAGTGTGAGTCATGACGTACAGTTCGCCGACAATCCATCGCTCTTCCTATTCGACTCGGTCTGCTGATTCACTACATCATGCTTGATCTCCCTATAACTCTTTATTCGCGAATCCAAGTACGCAGCGTACGCCGACATACTAGCTGGCGGTTGGAAGCCTACGTCCGGTCACAGAATCAGCTGAGGCATTCAGAACCAGTGCAGAGAGGGTTATCTGACGCCGACTTACCTTCCCAATTTTGACCATGTACGTTCCTCAATTTGAGAACATCCTGTTTCGATAGCAGGTTTAAGAAATTATCTGTCGCGCCGGATCTCATCATTTGATGTATTGTCAACAAGGCTTTGAAAACGACCTATTCAACAAAATTGCCTCAGTACTCGCAATTGACAGACATGATGTTTTGAGTGAAAGACCACTCACCACCGCATTGACCTCCCTCATCCGAAGGGATAGCGAGCGGACTATATCTTGCAATGAGCCATCTTCCGAGTACGTAGCTGCTATCAATACCCTATATCGCTATTGTCAGGCTCATGTCTCCCCAGCATGCTGTGAGGGTGCAAGAGATAGAAGGTGGAAGGACGAGCCGCAGAAGTTGGAACGTACTCGATGTACTAGAGGTACGACAGACTGAATCAGCAGGTCATCCTCTTGTGGATGATATTGATAACTCAGGAGTACCAGAACGCTCCCCACTGATTGTCAGAAAGCAGATTGTAATGACTCACTTTAGCTTTCGGCGGTGCATTCTTCGGCTTACAAGCCAACTTGACGATCTTATCCAAATTATGGGACATCTTGAACGCCTATCTCAGGTCCGGTGTGAGTGACCTGTCCTTGATGCAGTTTGAGTCTATACCCTCTCGTCTTGCAATAATAATTGACTCCTATATTGCTCTGCTTGGTAGAGCTCACGAGAGACGTTGAGTATGTAACGTTGAGACGAGCGATGAAAGACGCTTTGGGCACGATGCGTATTTGTGTAATCAAAAGGGTGGGTGGATGGATGATGTCGGCCCGGTGATTGTTTGTGTTGGTCGCGGGCGATGCGGGCGATGTGACGTATCCGCTTAAAATATCGTTTCCGAACTCTGTTCTCTAGGATCTCGACGAGGTCTCTCAGCGTGTCTGGGTAGATGATGTTGTCACACTGATTCTGAAGTCTTGTTGCTTCGAGGAAGAGGATGGGATTGAGGATGTCTAATGGATTATCGGCGTCAATGCGCCATGGTGGGATATGACGGACGGTCAAAGGGTCAGGGTCATCGTCATGGATGTATGTATGTATGCGGAGTAAAAGGATAAGGAGGCTTTTATTAAGGGAGATTAATTGCATGGCATCACAAGATTACGTATGACGCCCACCATCATCAACAAACACGTGGTGCACTCAACCTCCACTCGCTCGAATCATCCCAGTACAATGGATCACCATCACCATCATTGCTTCAACTTGACTATCACCTCTTACTTCTCCCTTCCCGTCCAACTCCCAAGTCTAGGGTCGATCACCATGGACTCCAAAGCAGAGCAGCAGCTCGCTTCAATAGCAAACATCTCGTGAGCTCAGCTGCCTTCGTCAACAAAGCATCATACCTTGACCCAGCTGACGCCAAATCCTTAGAAACCAAAAAGAACGCACAACCTCCTACCTCGCCCTCTTATCCACCTTATTCTCCTCGCAACCGCCTTCCAAAGATGCACTGATCACCCTCGGACGACATTTCGTCACTTCCATGTCTATGGCGATGGTTGTCGGACGCAGAGTGCTGGGATCATACGTCATTGCGTTATGCGCCGGAACATCGATGGACACAACTGGTACTGCCAGTATAACCCTTGATGATGAGGGGTCAGGAGAGAATCAGCAATTCATGCAAGCGGGTATCAACGCTTTCAAAAGTAGCGAGGGTGAAGAGGTGAGAAGAGATGTGGTGGAAGGTGTTTTGGCGGGAGGTAATTTGAGTGGATGGTGTGAAGAACAGGTAAGCTGTTTCGACGCTTATCTTCATGATGAAACGCAGCTGACATTAGCTTTGTCAGACTACGGTGCTCAGGCATCTGTATGCTCATCTGCTGCAACTTGAAGAAGATTGGTTGGGGGCTGCTAAAGCCCTTATGCAGATTCCTTTGGAGGGCGGCTCGAGGTGAGTTAGCTGTCATTCCAATGATTTTTCGAAGTCGCAGCTGATCCTACTGTAAAAATGTCAATAGGCTCATTTCGGATGAAGAGAAGTTGGCGGTGTACATTAAGATAGTGCGATTACTCCTTGAGGTGAGCTTTACATTTAGTCCTTGCCATCATTGGCTTTATCAATCAAGCTCACCTGTTGTGCGTCTTAGTGCGGCGAATGGGGACAAGCACAGACTTATTTTTCGAGAGCTTCGCTTCTGATCCACGTTACAAAAGACAAAGAAACCAACTTGTCATATAAGCTCTCTCAGGTCAGCTGTCTATCGCCCCACCTAGTCGAAGAACAGCTGACATTTTAGCTACAGGCTCGACTGTTCGATTTCTCTGCAAGGTTCAACGAAGCCGCTCAGAAATACCACGAAGTCTCCTTTGACAGCGCAATAGCTGAAGAAGATCGATTACAAATGCTGTGAGCTTGCTCTCCCGTGATACCGTCTTTCGCGAGGTGGTAAAAGCTGACGAGGCATTGAGATATCATAGTAAAGCAGCAGTGACCACCAGTATCCTCGCCCCAGCGGGACCACAACGATCGAGGATCCTAGCTACGTTGAACAGGGATGACAGAGTACATTCATCTCTTCCTCCTTCGCTCTCGACAATGCTCAGAAAGATGTTGTTGGAGTATATCGTCAGGCAGGAAGAGGTGAAAGAGTTTGAAGCGGGATTAGAAGATCATCAGCGGGCTACGGTAGAAGGTGGTGGCACGGTGCTGGAGAGGGCAGTGAGGGAACACAATGTAGGAGCTTGTGGGAAGGTGAGCGGTCTCTATTCCACTGACGGTCATCTGGAAATATGGGTTGTATCTCGGCAGGTGGGAAGGATAAAGCTGATGTGGGTTGTTAGGTATACGATAATATCAGTTTCGAAGCTTTGGGTAATATCCTGAATCTCGACGCTGAAAATGCTGAGAATACAGCTAGGAGGTGAGCTAGTTCCAGCGCGTCTAGCCTACCCTACCAGATAGGAGAAGCATGAGCTGATCTGGTTTATTGGAATTGTTTTAGGATGATTGAACAGTGCCGGTGAGCTAATACAGCGAGCCCGGCTGGCGAGTGGACTATCAGCTGACTGACAATTCGTCTTTAGGCTTCGTGCATGGATAGATCAACCACTTCATTTACTCTACTTTGAATCCCGTTCGTCGCACGATACAGATGCCGAAGCGCAAGGTACGGCCGGTGGACTGGGTATCGAGAATAAAGAGAAAGAAGTCGAGCCGAGATTATGGAGTGAGAGGTGGGATGATAGGATCAGAGAGACCAGTATCAAGGTGAGTCCTTTTGTAGCCTTACTGAACATATCGTTGGCAGGGTTTTCTGAGGGTGATACTGATTATGATGATGCCCTTGTCAGGTGGAAGCTCTGGCCGAGCAGATTCAGCAAAAAGGCTTGATACCCCCAATCCCGGCATGAGAGTGAGTGTGAGCGCAAGCGTCAGAAAGTCGTAGTTGTCAAATGCGATTCCAGGGTTCAAGCGCACGGACTTTGTACAGTACAGTATAAGATATTGAGATGATGTGCTGTGTATAGATATGATGCATTTTCACGATTGTACATGTACATGTACCCGTGAACGGAGCTTGGCTTCTTTCTATTGAGCTATATTTAGCGGTATATGGCATTCTTCTGCAGTTTGACTCCGATCTGGAAATTGTCGTGATTATAGATCGACAAGAGCTTCGGCAAGTACATGCTAGAGTGATTCACAGGTGATCAGCATCGGCAGCAGTACCGGGGGAAGCCTTGACATGAGTCGTCCTCAAAAGAAGTGGCATCTGGCACCAGGCGCGACTGAAGAAATCACTCACCACCTCATGCGCATCGTCCCCTTGAGCATCCTTAAACGCCTCGACATCAGCAGTCAAGCAGATCGTATGAGCGCATTCTCCCCCGGTGACGAAGTATGTCGGGACGGTGTCTACTTTACGTTACGTTACGTTGCGGTACATTACGTCGCGATGACTGATCCGTCAGCCTGATGTATGTACGATTGTACGTTGCCTGGCAGGAAGAGAGCGGGGGAGAAAGAGGGACATGAATGGAGAAAGGGCAAACTCACTCCCATCTGAATTGACGTAGTGCGCGAGTAATCGCTGAGAAGAAGGATGGAAAGTCCATAAAGTGCTTTGGGGATCACCTAGGACATTCGCGTCTCCGTCTCCGTCTCGTAGCGCTGAGCCTTTCCCGATAGCTGAAGTGGGAAGCTTGGAAGTGAGAGTCGAGGGGTTGAGGGGTAAATCCGAGATGGACCCGTGAAGCAGATGAGTCGGATCGGTATCGGATCCATCGGACTCATCGAGGGCTCCGGGAACGGGCAGGGATTTGATGGTATCTGAAGACGAAGGAAGTCCTTGGATAGGGTCGGGTAAGACGGATCCACCCGGTCTGGGTAAGCCAGAGAGGAGTTGTTTAGGGATGCCTTGGACAGTATCGGTATCTGGGGATATTGGGAGTCCAGGGATAGTTCCTGAGGTGGGTCGGAGGTCGCCTGACTGAGGCAGGTTGAGGAGTGCTTCGATACCCAGATGAAGTAGTCCGGAGGCGTCTGCACCATGTGTAATGAATATCAGTAACAAGTCGCTTGACCCCATTTGGGATAGTTCACCCTTCGATCGTTGAGATCACGCGACTCACCCTTCCAGCCCATTCCGAGTGGCGCGAAATTCCCATCACCTTGTTTGAGATCTGACCCGTTAAGTCCCTTGTGCGGGACAGCCGCTAACACCTTTCTGGGTCCATTAAAGGCATCGTCATCACCACTACCATTACCGTCATTGCCGTTATTGTTGTTGTTGTTCTCGCCACTTCCGTCGTTGCTTGGTCCAATGAGGAAAGGGGTGGAAGTAGGGTCGTTGGGCATGGTCATTTTTAGTGCCCCGTCCGTAGTGGGTGTATATCCGATTCTACCGGAATCAAGGAGTTTCAGCACAGGGCCTCCCACCACACCGCATTCTTGTGACTGCGGACGGGAAGACCAAGGACCCCGGAAGGCATAAATGGGCGCGTGCGAAAAAGGAGTGAGCTTGAACTTACAAGGGATTATCGCCATCGGGCGAACCTACTAAACCCATATCACTCCCATCTTCGGGATTCTTCATTCGCATAGCATATTTCTTAGCTGCGTAATCATTACCTTGATTGCCACTGGCATTGCCGATATCAGGATTTCCGGGTTCCGTTGGAATATCTTGATTCTGCTGTTGCTGTTGTTGTTGGGGATCTCTGAATTGAGCAGCATTGATCTGAGGAACTGGCTTTTCACTCCGCCTGGTTGGTCGTCCCGTCATTCGTCTAGTAGGAGGTAAGATCCCCAAACCACGTTTGATCCGCTCGGCGTTGGTCATCCCTTGACCCCTTCCGACACCTGCGCCTGCGCCTGCATTACCCCGAGCGTCCCCTCCGTTGTATTTTCCTTCTGCAGTGGTATCGGCATTGGCATTAGCGTTCGAGTTGGGTCGGTCGGATCCATTGAATTCGCCTGTCTGGCCGTGACTTGGCACAGATGGCACAGAAGGGGCACTGGGCAAAGTAGGAGAAGGGACGTTCAGCTGAGGAGAAAAAGTGGGGATGGGTGAAAATGTAGCTGAGCCTTGTAAAGACAGAGCGGGGGATGGAGGGGGAGAATCGAAGCCGACTGGAAGGGCGGCTGCTTGGATGGAACCTGCAAAAGCTAAGATTGGAAGAAGACCGACTAAGACCATTTTCGTAGACGCGATTTTTGCACAGTGTGCTGTAGATAGATGAAGGATTTCAGATGCGTTTCTGGATCAAAAGTCTTAAATGTGATTGAAGTATTGGAAGAAAGCGAGAATTTGGCAGAAGTTGTTTGGGGTTGAAATGGAAGTAGCGAAATCGAAGTTGGATTTGAATTTAGTTGAAGTAATGGAGAGAGCGAAGAGAAGTAAAGTGAATTGAATCGAATTGAAACAGGAAATATTGTTCAACCGGGTTCCATCACAATTTATATATAGATGGAATTATCCATGTTGATACGATACATGTGGATTCGTCAACCCGTGTTGACAAAGCAGGCAGGCAGAGGTTCCACGATGGAAATTTGTTGCTTGTCGCTTGCAAATGGTGGATTATCGAAATGGGAAATCAAGATGGCAGATCGGTCGGAAAAGGAATCGGTCGGTCTATTCAGTTTTCCCTTGTTCGGGCCACTCGATCAAGTCTCAAGGTTTTTGGCTTCCGGGCTACACTGCAGCCCTTTGACTTCTGAATCCTCCTTTCTGATCCGACAAATAGCCTGAAGTGAGTGGATGGTCCGTTGAGCGTCAGCTCAGATATGGGTAACCGCCAGATTAAGTACCCAATTGAAAACGGTGACACAATGTCAGATTGGTGGATATCGATCGGTTCCTTATCTTATCAACGTGAATTCATTCGAGATGATATTACGTAACGCACTTTGCACGCCGTCGCCACCGTGACGTGATGTTCTCGCGCTCGATTAACGATTTCGAGTGAAATGTCATGTTCTTCATCTTACTTATCCGCTTCACAACAGCGACGGGTGATCAATTTACCATGTCAGATCGGGAAGAACCATGACTCTTCCCATCCCACCTCATCTGTACTCCATGATCGTCGCTATACATAGTCCAGAGCCAGGCACATCCCCAGAAGAAGACGAATCCAACTCCGACCCAGATTGGAGATTGGGGGAAATCAACGTTGACTGGGTGGACTTCACTCGAGAGAAGTCCATTGACCAAACTGCTCCTACTCATCCCTCAGTATCCAATATGGCTACATCCAGTCGAACGCAGTCACCATCATCTTCCAAGACCAGATCGAGATCACAAGCAAACGGGCGATATGTCCCCGGATCTTCCCCTAAACCACCTTCCACTTCCGCTTCTTCTTCTTCCCCAAGGCACTCCAACGCAGACCCACACTCAAAGACACTTTCCAACTTAGACTCACTATCCCTTCAGCCCCTCTTAGGTCATTACCCCACTCCAGCACAGGGGTCAGGAGGAGAACCTAAACCGCTCGATGCGTCTTTCGCATCTGGTATTTCCGAGCTAGGTCGGGGTGTCATCCACCTTTTCAAGCATCCCCCCCCATCCTCATTGATAGCTAGTATAGACTCGCATCCGATAGGCGAAGGTTCGAGATCTACAATCAACAGATCGTCCGAAGAGTTGGACTTGTTAGGTGAGAAGGCCGAGGGGGAAGATGGGAGTCTGATAGCTATCTTGGCGGTACCTGCCTGGATGCGGCCTAGTGATTTTATAGAATTCATTGGAGGGTGGAGTAATTGTTTGGAAGGCGTGCGAATGATCAGGTGAGTGAGGATCTGGGAAACACCATATTGTGGACGATGTTGCCGCGGTGAAGCTACACCATCCTGTTCAACCTGGCACAACATCAAGTCACATGAAGGGAAACTGAGGCTATACTGTACCATGCAGAGAAGCGACAACGCCAAACCGCTCTATCGTCTTGCTCAAATTCCGTGACCCGCTCCAAGCCTCCGACTTCTCCACCATCTTCACCGGCAAAGCATTCTCCACCCTCGACCCGCGCGAGACATGCCACCCTATCCGCATCCATCATCTGATCCTGCATAAACTCGATAAGCCGGTTAATGGTACCAACAGAAGTACTACCACTGTCATTCCGGCATTCCCACCTTCCGTCTACTCCTCTCGAGCTAGAGAGCTCTCTTCACTACTGAAAGGCGTAGATCAGCGGAGCACGTACGAGCTTCCTTCTTGTCCAGTATGTCTCGAGCGGCTTGACTCGACCGTGACTGGTCTAGTGACTCTTCCGTGCGCGCATACGTTCGACTGCGATTGTCTGAGGAAATGGGGTGATTCGAGGTGTCCCGTCTGTCGTTTATCCCACCTCCTTCTTTCGTCCGGCTCAGCCTCAAACGGAACGCATTCGCCATCAAGGTCTCGAAGGGGGGATACGGATATAACGCGGTTGACTAAATGTTCGATGTGCGATTCGACGGAGAATAATTGGATTTGCGTCGTATGCGGTACAGTAGGTTGCGGGCGGTATGAGCCGTCAAAGGGTCATGCGAGGAGACATTGGGAAGAAAGTGGACATGTGTTGGCTATGGAGTTGGAGACGCAACGAGTGTGGGATTACAAGGGTGACAAGTGAGTCTCTTATATTTTAGCTGTACCATCGGAAGAGTAAGATCCATAATGGTCTATTTGAGCTAATTCTCTCTTTCCGCTCTTAAGCTACGTACACCGCTTGATACAGTCTCGATCAGATGGCAAGCTCGTCGAACTCCCCTCGGCCTCATCTCTAGTCACCTCCTCAGCAGTCTCTCGTCCTTTACCGTTCGGCGGATCCCACCATACACCGGACAGGCGTTCGGCCCAAAGTCACAACAATCAGAATCACACGTCAAGTCAAAATATGATGAGCACCAGTACACCAAATTCAGGGTCAAGTTCAAACGACGCTGGACCATCCTCAGGCGACGTCGAGAAAATGTCCACTATCGAATCTATAACCCTCGAATACTCTTACCTCCTCTCAAGCCAATTGGAAAGTATGCGACATCATTACGAAAATCAACAATCTACCCTTCTCTCCCGTTTGGAAACCCTCGAAACCTCAAACAAAGCCACGCAAGGGAAATTGAAAGATCTAGAAGATGCGCAGAAAGCACGGGAGAAAGCTGAGTCGAAAACTCATAAAGCTTTGGAGCTTTCGAGGGCTTTACAGAAGAATCTGGAAGCTGAAAAATCCATGTCGAATGGTCTAAGTGCAAGAGTAAAATCCTTAGAAAGTCAGTTGGAGGACGTAAAGACGCATTTGAAAGGAAAGACAAAAGAATGTGAGAGTCTGGAAGAGACAGTCAAGGATTTGATGTTTACCCTTGAAGCGGGGTTGAAGGTCAAAGAATTAGGAGGGGAAGGAGGGGAAGGAGGTGATTTGGTGGTTGTCCCAGGCAAGGAAAGTAAGGTGAAGAATAGAAAGGGGAAACGATGATTAGCGTCTTTTGTCGAGCTGAGCATCATCTTCGACTTGTGATCTCATTTGTATTGTACATCACGAGCATCTTGGAGCGAACGAAATCATGCTTGTCGAGCAAAGTCCATTCATCTAATCTTGTACAACATGTATCATATCACGCATGAAACCCAGAACCGATCAGCGAACCACGGATTGAGAAGGTGTAATCTACCTTACAGCTAAAGCTGATCTACTGGAAGCCCCGCCTGCTGCGCCTCGTTTCCCCTTGCCACCTGCCGCAGCAGCTTCTTGAGAGGTATTTTCCTTGTCTTCCGAAGAGTACATAGCGCTATTCGACCTTCGTTCGGTCCGCTGGAGAGTGGCAAAAGCATATCATGTCAGATTATCCGGCAATGAAAGATGCGTGAGGGACGAACGGGCAGGAATAGTAATGTGATTGGATTGGACTGGATGGAGTACATCAAAGATGAAACTCACCTCAACGATACTGGTACCGTCCCTGAACCTAGCTCTGAACAGCACATTGGCATTGGTGAACAACCCTTCTTTGAGGGAAACAACAATAAACTGAGATCCCTTGAACCGATTCCTGAAAAGCTGTCCGATATGTTGAGTGTGTTGTAAATCCAAGGCAGCGTCAATCTCATCCAGGATATACATTGGGGCAGGCTTGAATTGCAATAATGACATGATGAGTGATAATGCGATCAAGGATCTGGTCGAGAGAACAGTACTTGGTCAGTCTGATTTGCACTTTGCGACTGAAGAACGATTGAGGTGCAACGGACTAGGATGGGTAGATCATATGAAGACTCACCGTTGACCACCACTCAATTCTGTCAGACTGGCTTTCCACACGCTACCTAGACGAACTTTGACTTCGAGGCCTTCCGTTAGATCTTGTCCTTCTGGAGGCTGCAGTTTCGCAAAGTTTCCAGGTAACAGCTCGGCGAAGATCAAGCCGAAATCGCTAAGAACAAAGCATCAACATGATCAGCCGAGACTTCTTGACCAATCTACCCCAAGCTGCCTTTATGCAGCACGAGATAGACATACCCATTGACTTTTTCCCAAGTCTTCGTCAATGCATCCCTCTTATACCTATCCAGCTCAATGATTGTATCCTCAATCATAGATTTATCTTTCAAGACAGTGGCCATCATCTTTTTCAGAGCTTGTTCTTTCTTCTCGACACTGCATTTGCGTCGCCATCAGCATTCTTCTAACAAGTCATGTAACCCTGGCAAAGTGGAACACTCGACTCACCCCTCGATCATGTTCATGACTTTGGTATTGATCTTCCTGCCTAGACCCTTCTGAGCAGCCTCAAGCTCTCTACATTGTTCTCTCGCTTGATTCAGGTTGACTCCATGGAAATCATATGGCGTTCCAGGTTTTCCGAAGAACCTATACATGGTATGGAGATCATCAGAACCGCAAACCTCTTCGTGTATATCGAAGCGGAAGGGGCAAAGGGTACTCACTGATGCTCCTCAGTGATCCAGGTGAATTGCCTCTCGAGGTTCTCTTTATGCCCTTCCGCGGTAGTCTGTTCCTTCGCCACCAAACCAATATCGTGATCTAGCTTTTTCAACTTCAGCTCGGCATCGAGTATCTCTTGCTTCTTTGCCTTGAGATCATGCTCGAGGTCGGCCAGCTCATTGTCGAATGCAACAAGTACAGCTCTCTCAGCTTTCAGCTTGGCTTCGGCAGCTTTGTAGTCGGCCTAAGAGCACGTCTTAGTTGAGCAGTGAGATCGACTGAGTTCGCAGGCAGTGTGGCTTACTTGTTGCGCTTTGAAAGTCGCTTTCAGTTCCCCATGTTCAGACTTTGTCTTTTCTTGAGCTGCAATAGCTTCTTCGATTTCAGCTTTAGCAGCTTCCAAATCACTTTCCAATTGTTCTACAACATCGAAATCAGCCTGCTGTAGTCTTTGTAAAGCTAATGCAGCGATTTACGAAGTTCAAGTTCGGCTCCTTGTACCTCTTTCTGCCTCGTCTTGACTTGGGTGGTCTTCTTACCCAACTCTTTCTTCTTGGTTGCAATGTCCGCCTTATCCGCCCGAGGTATTAGCCTTGTCACGAATTATGCGCCACTCAGCTCACCTTGATCTCCTTCAACTTGGAATCTTTGTTATTCTTGAAATCGTCCATCTCCTTTTCGAGCCTCTTCACATCCGCGCTCGCCTGCTTCTGCTTCTCTTTAGCTTGATTGACCACTTCTTTCAGCTCCGCCACGAGTTTCTTCGCATTTTCGACCTCGGAGATGATCTAAGTCCCATCTGCGCTTAGCTCAAGCCTCCAATTTGGACATGACAACTCACCTTGGTCGCATTACTACCGTTTACCTGTTCTTCCAGGAGTCTAACCTCATGTTCTTTCAAGTCCAGTTCTCGCTTGTCCTTCTTGTATTGATCAATCACTTTTTTAGCTCCGTTCAGCTTTCTTGAGACTTCGTCCAAAGCCTTCTTGTGCTCGTTGATTTCCTTCTCGATCGACCGCAATTCTTGCACCTTGATCAGAATACCTTGTGACGAAGGGGCCGAGCCTCCGGATAGAGTCCCAGACGGATCGTAGACGTCTCCTTCGAGTGTGACAGATTTGACACCGATGTTCTTGTTGAAAGTCACAGCTTGAGCAGACTGTTTGTCTGAACAGATGAAAGTATCTCCGAACACGTATGCCATGGCTGCAGAGACATCGTCCGAGTATCCCACCAGGTCCAGTGCGAGGTTGGCTTTTCCAGGTGCAACGTGCTTGGCAGCGGCGAGTTTCTGCCAAGCCACATCATTTCAGCTGTGCGCGACAGAAATGCTCAGGAAGTTGACTCACCTCAGCAGACATCTTGAACGCGTTGATCTTGTTCAAAGGTATGATGGTAACCCTTTTCCTCAACTTTCCATTTTGCAGCAATTGCGAGCCAACTCTCTCATCTTGCACAACCACGTTGTACAGCTTTCCGCCAGCACAGATTTCTAAAGCGGTAGACGACTTAAAATTGCTTTCGTCAAGATCAATGAGGGTAGCCACTAGACCTTTCACCTTGGATCGATCGAAATCTGGCTCGGGATCCGAGTACTCGAAATCAATAGCAGCGAGTCTAGATTTCAACATGTCTCGTCGCTACAACCAGAATATCAGCATAAAACACCTCATTTCAAGGAGAGATTTGGCTCACCTCCATGAGCTCCTGAATTTTTGATTGATGTTTAACTTGGATATCCAGCAACTCCCTTTCCTTGCCTTCATCCCAATCCGCGCTTTCCACTTGCTTCCTCAATTTCTCCACCAGAGCCTTCTTACTAGCGAATTCCTTGATAAGTCCTTCGCCTTCTTTCTCGGCTTTCTTGGCTCTCGGCTCTTTCTCTTTGATCTCTTTTTCTGCTAGGCACATCTTCACTTTGGCTTGCTCGGCTTCAGTACCGGCTGCTGCTAACTTCGCTTTCGCTTCAGCCAGCTGACCCATATATCCTCCTGCGTTCTCGTCATCTTCTTTGTTCGACGATAGACCAGTGATCAGCGATTGGAGAAGTTCTTCCAGCTTGGTCAATTCCGTTTGACCTGCGTCGTAAGCCGCTTTGAGTTCTGCGAAATCAGATGCATCTTTCGTTGTTTGGGCACGTCGATCTTTGAGCGATTGCTCGGTCTACATTCCGCTGTCAGGTGTTTTTCCGAGACTGTATACCATCGACTTACTTCTTTAGCAGTTTTCTTGGCTCCTTCCACCCTGTTCACATCATCCTTGAGCGTTCCTTCGATAATCTCAATCTGCGTTTTGACCTTGACAAGCTCTCGGTCCAGGTTGTTGACCGCATCTGTGAGAGCAGAAACCTTGCCGCCTTTCATCATTTCCTATGCGTGAAAACGTTAGGCTCCAGGACACGAGGAGATCAGATATCAGCTTACCTTCTCCCTCTTCTTCCTTATCTCTTCCAAATCCTTCTCCATTCCTTCGCATTCCCTACCCCCTCGCTCCACATCTTCCTTGGCTCCTGCAATGTCCTTTTTCTTCGACTTCAGATTTTCACCAGCTTTCTGAGCCTTTTCAACCGATAGAGTCCATTCGTACGCCTTGACCAGCCGTGTCAGCCGCTCAAGCTCAGAGGTAGCTTTCTGGTATTCCAAGTACGATCGCTTCTCCGCTCGCAATTTCTCTAGTTTAGGATCTATCTCCTCGCGCAGCAGCTACGGTGTCCGCATATGTCAGTCGAATCCGTATCATGACAGTCGAGCAATGGAGATGGAAGAGATGAGTCGATCCGGAAGAGAGCTACTCACACTTTCAATCTCCTCCACTTTCTTATCCTTCTTAGCCATGGTCTTGACAGCTTTATCCTTTCTTTCCTCAAACATCCTGGTCCCGGCCGCCTCTTCAACCATACCCAGTATTTCTGCAGGCTTCATATTGAGCACTTTCGTGATTTTACCTTGCATAATCAGGAAATTGGGGTTATTGATGTTGAGTTGCACAGACTGGAAGAGGTTTTGTAAAGCTTGAAGGGTAGATTTGTGACCGTTGAGTAGGTATTTCGATACGTTTCCGACTGCTATCTGTAAACCTCACGTAGATTAGCTGTTATGCTCCGAATACCATGACTCGTCTCATCGTTCTGCCCCTTATCGCGAATGACAGCGCCTGTATCCTGCAGCCTTCCTGTTGATCAGAAGCCTCCTCCTTTTCCGCGGGACATCATTTTTTCCCGCTATATTGCGCAACCCTGGCATCTCGATCTGCCCTCTCTTATAATATGCGCTCCTTGCAACTATCATGTCCATATACATGCCTGACACATGAACAAACTCACTTGTCTGGTAACCGTGATCTGAGGTGTGTTTTCGAAACCTAATGGCGACTTTGTCCTATCCTGATTATTGAACACGATCGTCACACTGGCTTTCGTCACTCCTGCTTGGCCTCTGGAACCAGTTCATTTTTGGTCAGCTACGGTACTATCACTTGGTGACTGTGTATCGGAAGCTCACCGCTTATATATCAGATCCATCAAATTATTCGCTCGGACCTGTACAGTCAAAGGGTGTCAGTTGCGATATACACTTGCAGCCCTCAGGACATCATACGGAATGAGGAGTTCAGGAGTAGTCCAAGAGAAAAGATAGATTGGGTTTGATATATGACCCACAGATTGCATATTCGTTATACCTAAGACGAAACAGATCGCATCTAGTATATTCGATTTTCCGGACCCGTTCAACCCCGTTATTGCATTGAAGGACTCGTCGAACCCTAAGAGCATTCGATAGTCAACATTCATTCTTCTTTAATCGTTACCGGACAGTCGCAGTGATGTGGTCCAGGAGAGATGGATGATCGCTAGCTTACCCGATATAGTGGTTCGGACGGGGTATGATTTGAAGCCTGCACATATACGATCAGCTTAATCGAAGATGACTGACAGATAAGAGAGGTGAGGTGAGGGGACGGGTATGTACCATCGAGGATAAGTTCCTCTATCCGCATTGTGGATCCCGTCTTCTAAGGTGATCGAAATGCTGATCTCCAATGAGCGATGAGCGCGGTCTTGCTTCTCGCTCCGAGTAAGCCTGTTTCTTGCCTCTGGCTTCAGCTACAGTTGAAGCTTCTCGGGTGTGTTCCTACGGAGCAGATCGATGTGTAGTTCGTTATTTTTGCTTGTTGATATGTTGACATATTAGGAAGAATAGAGGAGAAGACGCGTTAGTTTGATGTTATTTTGTTATTTTGGTTTGTTTACTTACGCGAGGCCCGGCTATAGTGGGTTACTTGAATAGGTAATACCGATTTTTCCGCTTGTTTGGTTCCATCTACATTTGACATGGACTCGATACATGCATGATACAAAGCGATTTGATGCCCAATTATCAAAATGAATATACAGCGAAACTTCGACAATTACATAGGTCGAAACTAACTCAAATATCAGTGATCATCTGGATTACTATATCAAGGTCAGGCTGCTCATCCCTTTATCCGGCAATTGTCATAGGAACGACACTTCTCATCCTTGACTACTTGCGGGCGGGGTCATGAAATAGACCCTTTCTGGAAAGATAAGATACCCTTCCAAAGGAAGAAGCTCGTCCTGGTCTACACAATGTAAAACCCAATCTTCCGAGACTGCCATTCTGCCCGGCTGGTTCCGCAAATGATGCAAGATCTTGAGCATCCCAACATCTCGGATATCCGAGTCACCTTGAGAAAGCGGAAAGACGTAGATTGATGCGTACGTGCACGAAGCTAGGATTCCACCGCCATTATTCTGCAATCATCCAAAATCCATCATTTAGTACTCTCACTCAGCTGACGTGCGGAAAAACGGAACGGATGATAAAACGGGCAATGTCGCGAGTCCACTCTTGACTGGGCATTCTCCGGGGACATACGGAGATAGATGCACGACTCACAGATATCAAGATTTCAGTCGACCTTTTCCGTGTCCCCGTCCCGTGTACGCAAAACGACAAGGGAAATATACCTCTCGCAAACACTTTCTTCTCCGGATGTGGTGCGAAAGTGGCGCAGCTCGAACTCGACGGATCGTTCTTTTGCCCGGTCGGGTTTCTCTCCTTGTGAAGGCTTGTCTCAGTGATGTTGGGAGGTCGCTCGGGCACGAGATGTGTCTGCACGCGTAAGTTGGATTTTGCTTTGGGTTCTGGATTTAGCACACTATCGATCTCTATATCTCCATCGCGGACGGGCGTCTTTGACTGTTCGCGAGGTGGAGAATCTTCGAATCGTTCTGATCTTCGACATGACTCTTGTCGCTCTGTTTCCTGATCGATAATCGCGCTTTCCCGCTGACTGGTCTCCCCTACGGCATCATCGAAAGAGGAAGGCCGACTTACATAACCAGTGATTTGAGTTCGATCTCAGTCACTTTTACTTGTAAGAGGATTGGTCTGACTCACCCATCGTCGATTCTTTCCTCCTTCACCACTTCCGATTCCGACTTCAACTCCATATCGCTAGAAGCCAAGTTGGTGGCCGAGTTCGTATGCAGTCCAGCTGGGTTCAAGCTCCCCTCGCCGGATGTTGCGACAGACTCTTCTACATGTTGACTCAGTGGACTTGCCACCAATTCACTTGTGCTTGCCGCAGGAATGGGCTGGTACCTATCGATCAACTTCTTTCTAGGGTCTTTGGGCTTTTCGAAAACAGCTTGCTGAGGGTTTTGGAAATTGTTCAATGCAGGCGTTACTGGCCGGGATGGAGTATAGGGCCGCGATGGGTGATGGGTTCCAGAATGTGAATCGCCGTCATTATCATCTTTAGCTAAGTTGGGATCGTGTGTACCTCTAATACACATAACTCATATCAGCGAATTTGCTACCTCGCACTGACCATCAAGTATGTGAATTTCTTGTTCTCAGAGGAGTATAATTTGATGTACTCGCCTGATCTCCCACCCTCCGTAGCTTTCTGAACTGTCAACGACCCGCCTCTTTTCGATGCATAGATCTAACCACTCTTCCCTGACTACAATCTTCCTCGATGGATGACTCTCGTTCGAACCGGGTCCTGCCAATCTCGCCAAAAATCGGATGATCTCGTTCTGCAACCAAATGCATTCTCCTCGAGGTCTAAAGTTCGAACTGCTTCGATCTCCGATATACTTGACCATATTCTTGGGGGCATTGTGCGGGGTGAGAACGATGATGTGAGTGACGTGCAACGCATCTGGGATAGCTGATAGAGCGCCACCATGGTGCTAAGGCATATCACATCAGAGTAAATGTGAGCTGGTATGCTGTGACTAGGGACCATAAAACATGAAGCTTGGACCGCCAAGAGGATTGTTACAGGATTGCCACACTATAGGCAAGATGAAAGGTAAAGCTGATGCTAGCTCACCCTTATGACGATCCTCAACTCGTCGGCCACTACCTGGTCGACGGACATCTTCTCAACATGGAGATGAAATGTCAAGCCTTGGAAGAGCGTACTGGTACTGGTCGCATAGCCAGATCCGGATGATCGATCCTTCAATACCGGGCCATGGCGATGGCGACTCGGACTTGAACTTCGGCTTCTTCTTGGACTCGAAAGAGATCTCCTCCTTCGAGTCGGTGGACAATTATCCGTGTACGTAGGACGATATGTGTCGCAGCTTGAGAAGGATGAGATGTTTGAGCGTTGCCCGACGTAGTGATAGTATCCAGAAGGTGGAGAAGATGATCTCCGGGAGGATGAGGGAGGCGAATAAGTTCGCTCTCTTTCACGTTCTCGTTGTCGATCGAGAGTCGTTCGATCCCGGGGTTGGTAGGATCTCGAAGGGTTAGACATTGTTGGTCGGAATCAGAAGGAAGGAGACGGCAAGATGGCTTATATGATGGTCTGTTATTGCCGTTCAAGTGTAGGAATGTTGACGATGATGATCAGTGATGTTAACCAATGTCCGAACAGTAGGATGAAGCAGAAGCAGAAGCATCTTGTTGATGTAATATTGGTTTATTGGCAACGTGTATTCATACACCCTTATTGATGGATCGCACGGACTTCATTCAACATACCATACACACGCACACACACAGCTGCAAATTAGAGGGTCTCAGGCCCGAGCGTCAATTGTCAAGCTAAATCCATGCACTGACTGTACTCTTTGTTCATTTTTCATTGTCCCTCAAAAGGCGAGACAAGACATGTGAGATGAAGCAGTAGTACATGCTCGCCAACTAGACCTACCGGACCTGATTCCCCAATGTCAAAAATGTTCTGCACCCTACGATGCCTCCCGATTCCTCTCCGCAATGATGCAAATGAGACTCATAGGCAAACAGCACTGAAAACATGTCGATAATGCGAAATTGAGTGAAGGACAACATTCGAATCGCATATGTTAGATATGTTTAGCATTTCATTCCATTCCATTTCAATTGCTTGCGATATGTTTAATATAGATCATCCCTTTACTTTCCTTCCTTGCCTTTCCTTCTTAATATCGTTTTGGATTTTCCCATTACAATCATTCATCTTCCGTCATTCTTTCATTCTTATCGTCCTGGCGATCCTGGCAGGTTTTCGTTTTTACCCTACAGACTCATTCATTTCATGACAACTCCTAAATGCCCTTCAAGTATCGAGTATCAATTTTCAGCTTCCTGCCCGTTCTTTTCGTTGGATGTCTGGATGTCTAAGAAACCACCCTCCTTGGTGATTCGCCAGCTAGCAGATAGAGTAGAGTACAGGTGAAACGCAAGAAAACTTGAAAAGTAATATTGACAACCAATGAACCATGTCGATTTTGATTTTGATTTTGGTTTTGATTTAGGTTCCTTTCCGAAAGATGCCCTGAGGGACCAATCCAGCTGGAGCAAGTCGATGGAGTTTTTATGTTTATATAGCTTCAAATACCGAGACTTGAGTAGTGTTCACACCCGACAATTTCTCATCGATTTCTGGTGCAAGGGGACGCTTGATGTCGTACTGTGTTTGAGGTAATATCATCGGTTCTTGACACTGATCTTGATCTTGATCTTGCGATCCGTTTATTCCAGGCCTTATCGTCAGTGCCGCCTGCAGATCCATTTCCGTTGTTGTTCCGCTGCCACTTCTGCTCTGATGTTCACCTTCAGATTCCAGGGTGTTTTTGTTTTTGTTGATGCCATCGCCAACATGTGGCTCATCTCCACCATCAACGTCGCCATCGGCTTCTTGATCTTGATCCTGACCAGCTTTCGCTTTCTTGGCTTTTGCTTTTCTCCCTGGTCGACCTTCATCCGGTACACCAGGCTGCACAGTCCACCATCCTCCTTTCCCACCTGAATCATCCGGGATCCCATCGGGTTTATTTACACGGACGAACATTTTCCTGAGCGAATCAAAAGCAAAAGCAAAAGCAAAAGAGACATCAGTGACCGCTCTACTCTTCTAAATCGGGATATTCATCAGTATGATCGATCAAACTCACTTCAAAGACAAATTATGCCTTATACTGTTCTGCCAACCCGCCGTCTTCTTCTCATCTAGAGTCTTGAAGAACGGGAACCGATCCGCTATCGAGCTATAGATCTGCGACAGCTGGAGTCGACAGTCCGGAGCACTCTCGATCGCGTGTCGGATCATCTCATGATACGGGTAAGGTGGTTTACAATCGTATCCAGGAGCATCTCCTTCCGTCGGCAATTCATTCACCTTTCTTCCTCCTTGACCATGACCGTGTGAGGTCGTCGAGGGTCCAGGTCCAGCAATAGAAGATGATGGAATGATCGAAGAGACAATCGACGATTGACTCGTAGATGACGAAGTGGGTGCTCTCCCTTTCAATGGGATCGAAGTGGATATCGCATCTTCTTCTCTGTAATCCTCTTGGTCATGATTGTGAGGTTGAGAAGAAGACATATCGTTAAGAGGTACAATATAGTCGACTTCTTGTATAGTCGAAGGTAAGAACCCGCTGAATTTGCCCGAAATAGGAGGTGATAGTGTACCCCTAGATAACCTGTTTTTCCTGTACGAAGAGGAAGATGATGATCCCATGAGCTCCCTTGCAGATCCGATCCCGCCGATTGTGCGCCTCCGCTTGTGTCCGTGCTTTTGGTTGTGGTTCAGAACAGACGTTATAGGTGTACCCTCGACAGCTTCCGCAGCAGCGAGCAGGCCGTGCAATTTATCCGGAGTCGATGCTCGGCGTCGATGACCCACTTCGAACTCGGGTGATTGACTGGCATGCCTTTTCCGATTCCCTCGACTCATAAGCCCACCGTTGAGTTCCTCCACAGCGGAATCGAGCTGGTATTCGAGATCCATATCATCCTCGTCCGGTAAAGACTTCGCCTCGAGTGTAGGGGTCTTATCTGCCAGAGTCGCTATCTCGGCGAATTCCTCAAGGACAGATCGAGCGGGAGTATCTGGTAGATGTCTTTTCGAGCTTGATATTGGTGAAACCAATGTACTTTGTGTCGGCGAGCGCGAGGTTTGCTTGGCACCGTTGACGTCCGCTTTGATCGTCGATGATACTCTGCGAGTGATGGGACCGTTGGATGATCGGATCGGTGGTTTGATGGGTTCTTCATGCTCCTCTTCATCTGTTATGTCTTTACCGTGCCATACCAGACCTCGGATATTGGGCGGCTCGGAAGAAGTGCCAGTCGGGTAATCCCATTGCGAATGGGGGAAAGCAGCTAGGACAGCTTTCGATATTTCCTCTACTTCCGGTGCGCGGGGAAACCGTTCAAGTAGAAGATGTCGAATCCCGTTCAAAGGCATGCATGGTGTAAGGACAGTGTGCGGGGGAGGGAGGTGGTGAAAATTGGTCCGAAGCCTGAGTCAAGAAGATCGGATTAGCATCGAAACGAACAGCGATGTATGATTGAAGATGATATATGGGAAGAATAATAATGTCCGCACCGACCGAAAGAACAGCGGAACTGGGTGTCAGAACGGCAGGAAGAAATGAAGACTACTTACCATGAAATCAAATCGATACTAGCTCCATTCCTAAGTACCATCTTCGCCTGAAAAGCCGGTGCGAGCGGACTACTTCCCTCTTTCTTCGGGACATCATTCACTCCCAACCTATTCTCATCCAGCTTCGTCGCGTCTTCGGCTTTCTCTTTCATAGTACCGTCGACTACGCCATCGTCGTCGTCGTCATCAAACAACTTCCGTTCGATCTTCGTCCGATCACTTGCCAAACCTCTTTCCGATCTCCCGTACTCGCCTGGCCGGTAGGGCGAATAAGGCGTATACGACTGGTTGTGATACCTCGACGAAGGGTGATTCGGGTCGAAGGAAGGTGGGAATCGTAATGTACCAATGGTATTACCTCCATTGATACCCACTCCTACTCCTACTCCTACACCGGCGCCGGCTGATGTCGAGATTGATATAGTCGATGCTGTAGATGGGGACATCGAGAGTGGGGTGGGATATAGCTTGTTGATGGACGTATTTTGAAGGAGGTTGTTGTTGTTGTTGTTGTTGATTGATTTTCGAGGAGATGATCGGGTTGGTGAGGCCTAATTGAACCATGTACATTAGCGACATGAGCAACATTGTTGGAATGCCAAGAAGGGAGTGAAGTAGAAGTGGCCGAAGATGAACGCACAGTAGCTAAACCACTTGTTTTTGGATTTCCTGAGACCATGTTGAACACCTCTCAAGGTGTGGACGTGTAAGGCTTCAGATGATCTGGGAAGGTTTTGGTTGTGAGCCCGAAGCCGCTATACCCTTTTGAGTTTTTGTCTTTGTCTGTTGATCAATCATAACATGGTGAATGATCAGCTAACCAATGGTAACAGTTGAGAAAACGATAACAACAGCGCTGAGGTTCAGACGAATCATTTGTCACAGCGATAAAGAGCGAGTGAAGGGTGACTGCATGGATGAGACAGTACGCCTAAAGGGATGAGGAGCTGATGGAGTATTTGATCGCCATACGATGGCATTAAACAGTTATACAGACGCAGAAGAGGCTTTGTTTTCCTCTCTTGTCTCAACCAAACCTCCACTATTCACCAGTCCGTCCAATGAAAATGACACTTACCTTGTAGCAATTATCGACTGTTCAAGGTGGATTGAGTGGATAGTTCGAAGGACTGTAGGCAATCAGCTTGATCGTAGTAGACTAGGTCGATAGTGCACGGAGTATGCTGGAATGAGAGAGGTTTTATCTCACATACAGTTGACCGTACACAGGACAGGACAGTACACAAAGAAAGGGAGTTTACCCACTTAGTCGGTCAGTCAGTTTCGTTTCTTTCGATGTGCGAGAAGTAGGGCAGGTAATAGGTCGATAAGGATGAGGATGAGGATGAGGTGGAGACTATCCAAGTCTTTTCTTTGTCCAAGCTACGATATCAAGATATGGGATTGACTATGTATGATGATGATGAGAGTCAGCGATGAGTGAAGTCTGGATTTCACTCTGTAGGCAGGTTCAGGGTAAAAACAAACAAATACTCGTACATAAATAAATAACAAAAACAAATAACATTTACTCTACTCCAGGCTGACGTAGCAATCTCAACTTGACACTGCACGGCGACACTAACTCATATGAGAATGAACTGATGTATCAGACAACATATGCATAGAAGCATCTTCAGAACAGTCCTAACATGCAATGCACAAGACATAATCTATAGATACACAGAATACAACACATGAATCAGAGTATTCTACAAAAAGCAAAATGCCACGATCGATTGATCGAATACGAACCAACTACGGCGTCACCGTTATCACCACACCGCAAAACCCACGTTTTAGCCATACTTTTTCTTTCTTGTCAACAAATCTAGATCTTACACACGACGTCATCAGGTCTCATAACCCATACCTCATACTTCATACATGGGGGATCAAGTAGGTTTCTCATAATCCTTGGAGAAATCAATACCCTACAGAACGAGTAAGCAGTATGTCAGCATGCAATGCAGCATATGCATATGCATATGCTCAAAAGTTCCAGTGTGCTGCAAGGGAAACGACCAGGCCAAAAGCTTACCTGTTCTTTCATGTGCGTATTAGTGATTTTCAGTGCCCTAGTAGTCTTCTTCTTCTTCTTGACTGGTCCAACGGGGACGACCTTGGTAGGAGCTGGTATAGCTGAGCTTACTGTGAGCTCCTCTGTAAAATGGGGTAACATGAGACATCAGTCAATCATTACGTTCTTGAGGCTCTCTCAAATGGTGCAAGATCATGCTCACGTTCCGCTAGGAGTTTGGTCACGTCGTCTGTCTCTGCCATGGGCACGTCGGCCCATGAAAAGATGAATTCTACAAGCACCACATAGGTGATCAGTGAAAGCTCCATTCTCGGATTGGTAATAAGAACACTGAACATAGGATGTGAAACGTCGCTCATCTGAGCCCAGCCGAGCTGGAACTTGCCCAAGTATGTGTGAAACGACAACTCACCCTCATCAACCCTCTTTCCAGCCAGCCCTTTTTCCCTCTCATGATCCCAAAACACCGTCTTCCACCTCGAATTACCCCCTTCTAGGATACCTACACCGTTCAGGTTTTTCCTGCCTAATCGAGGCAGCGGTATATCCTTGAACGGTCCGGTCAATCCCCGCATTATCAATATCTCTCCTTTACTCTCGAGCTCTCCCAGGGGAGCGACACCATTCGGCATAGCCTCTCGAAGATGTTTGACCGGTATACCGGATGTAGGGGTTGAGTGGACCCGTATATGGGACCGTAATTCGGAGATACTGTTCAGCGTGAGATCGGGCTATAAGAGTGGATAACATGTGTTAGCAGGGTGAGAGAGATATTCGTGCACCAAAGCCCATGCAGATCTTCGAAGTGTCCACCAATAGCAAGGTTCGATGCATGGATTATGGCGGCAATTCGACTCACGATATACATGAATACGTCATTCACTTCCTTGTATTCGACTTTATCCATACTTTTCAGCAATTCAAGCGCTTCAGCAGCATCAAGACCGGGAGACGTCTCTTGCACTCTGAAGTAAGCATCGTGACCGGACAGCGTGGATGCTCGCTGTGAATGCGAACGGATCGGCGATCAGCAGAGGGATTTATACAAAAGTAGCAGTAAAATCTGGAAATCAGAGTGATGTTGTGAGGTGAGAGGCGAATAGTGGAGGGAGACGAGTCACGAAGGGACGATTCGCTTACCTTCAGCTGATGGAACAGATCCAACGCAGCAGTCCTGACATCTTTGTACATTCCATGACTCGCAGAATATATCGGTCGACCATCCGCGCCGAGAGGTACGTCTGTGCAACACTTTAGCGGTCAGGACCAAAGGAAGGGAAAGAGCGGTCAAGATGGAGGAAATTATTAAATCGCATGTGAGTCAAATGCTGTACCAGAGGGGACGTACTGGGTTTTGATCGTTTACTATCACCCTCACTATTGTTCTCCTGCTTCATACCAGGAGTACTTGTGCTCGAGGATCTACCATTTGGCTGAGGAGAAGTCGAGGCCCATGAAGGCGTTTTACGCTTACCCGGATGCATGTTCGTAAATCGTGACGCTTGAATCAGTCTTAGTATGTATGCAGTGCTCTATCCACGAGAAGGCGAAAAAGGGATATAAGAATGAGTCAGATAGGTTCAGATCAATCAGTAAGTTGCGAGGAGGATGTAAGATACGGTGAATTGGATTGGGATTGCGTTGGTGTTTTTAAGGTTACTTATAAAGCGGGATCAGAATTCAATAGGATAACTCGAAAGGACGCACGGACCCTCCGACGAACATCAAATAACACAAATATTCGCATATTCGCATATCAGATACTATATCAAATAGCTTGATCCTCTCATAAATCTTGCCTGCAAATCTTCTTGTTCTTGGCGATCCCGTTCCACTTTCACCTCCGTACTGCCCAGCTGTACTTGTCTATCTGCAAATGCCACGCAACTCCCGGCTCACGTACAAAGACCCTCTTATTGACTTAAGCCTTCGACAAAGAATATAATCCGAACACTTGGTAGGATGCAACCACGATGCTACGAGACCGTATAGGACCACCAGCAACCTCTACCTTCCGGCCCGCCCCGCCTCCTCAGTGTACACCTCTAAACATACAAGATCCGAGCTCGTCTTCCTCGAGTCATTACCGTCTAGCCAGTGGCATAAGTAGGGGAGATGATCGATTCAATGCCAGCCAGCAATTCCTACCTACTCGTCAGCAGCAGCAAGAGCAACAGGAGTCATACTCACGATGGGTGCGCGAGAGATCACCACCATCAGTTCCAAGACAGCCATGGCGACGAACACGTTCACGCTCACGCTCACGCTCACGATCACGTTCATGTTCGCCCAGAAAAAGAGACAGAATTTGAGATGAAGAAGATATATTACGAGATTGGGAGAGATATAGGCGATTATCGCCTGACAAGCAAAGTCGAGATGAGAACCAAAAACCAAAACCAAAGCAGAGGTATACACATGATCGTAGCTATCCCTCCCGGGTCAATTCATTCCATCAAATAAGCAAGAGCGATTTAAATGGACTTTACGATTCCGAGCATTCTGCTAGTCGTCCATCGGGCAAAACGCCTACTCATTCCAGGTTCTTCAACGATTTCACGTTCTACGTTTGCAGTTTTGGCGGAGAAGGAGACTGGCGGAGCAAATATGAAATTGAGCGGATCATCAGAATCATTAAGGTGAGTGAGTGATGGGGAGTCCTCTCAATGATCGACATGGCATCAATTTGGCCTGGCCTGCTCTGGTCTGCACGATCTGGCTACGCTTCTGTCATTTCAGTCCCATATGTCTGCTCCTTCGTCCGTCAGCTGATGCAACGACCCAATGATGGTGATCTAGCGGCATGGTGGATCCATCTCCAGAAGTCCCTCATCCCATGAGGTAATCCACATCATCCTTCCTTTGAATCCCGGGTATCCGCAAGACGTCGTCCTGCAAGTGGATGCGTTCGGACCGGACTTGATTTCGTTGGAGCACCAGCAGGAATGGACGGATAACGATATCATCAGGCATTTTGCTCGTACAGCAGGCGGTAGCTCCTCACCCGACAAAGTAGCGGGATACAAAGGGAAGAAGAAGGTGGTTCTACGCGGAGAATGGCTGGACGAGTGTGAGCGGCAAGATAGAGTGGTTGGAACGTTCGATGAGTATGCGGGATGGGAGATCAAGTGAGTCATGGACCATTGAGTATCAGCCGCTCATCTTTCTTCGCCTTCAACCCCCCTCTTCCTGTGACGGCATACAAACTCACAAAATTTTGATTTTTCATCCTCATCGTGATCTGTGACTAAAGCTAATGTGGTTGAATTTGTGACCTAGAGGTACATATGGTCCCCAATTCGTCAATATCACCCCGTTTGGCGAGCCGCATATACCCTTTGAAATGAGAAAACTCAGATCCACCTCGGATATAAGGGACGCGCTCGACCTCTCGTCTGCTCACGAGCTCAGTCAATCGAGTCCCTTCAATCACCTTGGCAGTAGTCTGCGGCCAGTCACGATCGATAAGCTGCAGAGGACGGGTGATCCTAGTGATCCTACTCATCATCGGGAAGAAATGATGTCAACTGCAGGACATGCCGAAGTCAACGGGGACAGTGCAAGTACAGAGCTTCAAGTTACCGATGCAGAAGAGGTCAAACCAATCTTGACGGAAGACAGTCGTCCAAATACTCCTGAACTGCCTGCGGCTCATCTTGAACAATCGGCCCCCTCCATGCCAGCTCAAAACGCTTCGTCCTGGGCATCTGTCGTTCCTTCTCAAGCTGCTACTCCTCGGTCCCAGGTAGATCAGTCCGACATAGCTTCACTTGTGCCATCGCCGACTAAACAATCAAGGCTATCTTCCGTTGATACACCATCAATTTCCTCTTTCTCTCAATCGCAGACACATTTGCACTCAGGCCCGTCCGGGACAGCTGCTGAACAAGAAGCGGTGTTCGCTAGCGGTATATTGCCTTTACCTTTAGGCTTTCATGTAGTGGGAAGCTCGCGCGAGAGGCGATCGTTGGGAATGCTAATCATGGTGAGTGGATCAGAATAAACTTTGCGAATCTTCATGGAGACATGATTTCTAGGTGGTCGGATCACGTTGTTGACTTCACAATGATCTTCTTTCAGCATACTGGTGGCGGCTTTATTGTTCCCAAATCTGAAGCGACCATCCACGTCCTTCCGTTACCCATGGAAGAGCGTGTATCTGATCCGGCTCATCTCGAAATCATCGAAGAGGTTGCTACTAAACCTACTCAAGCTGTCGTTTCGGAAGATTGGGTGTATAATTGTATCTCAAATAAACATCTTCTATCGCTTGACGAATATAGATTACATAGAACGGATCCTCGTCTGTCTGACTGATTTGTGCAGTGGAATTCTAATCAATTCAATTGACCCTCATTGTACGATACACATACACACCACGCACAATCCGTTGTTCTTTTCTAATCGTTGTATGAATTCAAGGGAGGACATCAACACGTGTTGTCATCTCCATCAGTCCGTGCGGTATGTGAAATGAAAAGCGTGGAGTTGATCGATCATTCATCATTGCGTGAGTAAATATGGATGAGGATCTAGATCCTTTGGGTTTTGATTGATTGATCGTTGAACAATCGAATGATGGTACTAGTACTGTACTTGTATAACGCGAGTTGATGTATGCGCACAGACCTCGTGTTTGATACTGTATTCTTGTGGCTCGATGGTTCTAGCGTTACAATCCATCAAATTGATCAAATTGTACGGCGTATTGACACATTGACACATACGAGAATCTCGTGTTTTGTGATTGGACTCTGAGGGATCATGGTCTCGTCAGCTCACAGGTCTGAAGTTATGCATCAGACTGTAGATAACTGAGTAATCTGCGTAGATAAGGTATTCATGCTTCTGTCCAGTATTTCATCCGATCCAGCTCCCCATCTCGAAATGTCATATATGACCCCGCTATCGAATGCGAACATCATCTTAGCTTATTGAAGATGGAAGGAGAGGTGTACCAGAACGAGATTGAGAACGAGAACGAGAGGGAGACGAGGTCGTTCTCTGGGAAACGCTTTTGTATCCCTGAATACCTGATGGCCGGTGAGATCGATGACGAGGTCAAAGATGGAGAAAATAACGATACAGATATGCACCTAAGGGATTTCAAGAGAGATAAAGCATTGCTCAAGGAGGAAATCATCGTGAGCTCAAGTAACATTTCTGCGAATGATCGAAGTATGGATGGAGGATGCTAAGTCGTGATTTACCCCTCTGGTATCCTTTGGTGTTATATGACAGTCACATGGTGGTCAGATCATTGAGAACGACGAGACTGTGTCGATCTATGATATCGATTATATCCTCATTCATCCAGCGCATCTCGACCACTTGTCCGCGGTGGCAGGAGGGAAGAAGAAAGAAATCGAATTTCAGCTCTGTGCTCGTAAGCACGACGCAAGGTACAGAACAGTTGGACAAATCATCGTTGATCGGCGGTTTTCTACAATAATACCGCCAAGAAAGGGGACCACACTGATACTGAATGTATCCAACCCTTGTCACATAGCTTGACAGTGAACAGGTCGAAGGAACCCGTGGTACTTCATTTTCGATGGGCCAAAAGCTGTATCAAAGCTGAAACGATCTTGGACGAGAGGTACGGATTAGACGGCTGGGCTGGTATGCGACTAAAGTGAGTTGAGATTTCTACAAGATCAATCTGTCTGGTCCAATCACACCTGATGTTTCAGAATACTGCACAGCTTACAGTTTCGCTCATTCTCTGTCCCGAAAAACAGGTCTCAAGTCATACACGAACCGATACATATGCCTTCGGTCACACCCGCGAAACGGCAAGAAGGGCTTTCAATCTTCGAGAGGACGCCGATATCTCCTGAAGCCGTGCACGAACATTCGAGTCCAGCTGTAACAGCACCTCAGAAGATAATGATCCACGACATTGAGCGCAAAGATGATGATCTTGATTCTATCACTTCGTCCCCTCCCTTACTGTCGGAAGCTGCAGGGTTCCCTCTCATGGCAATTGATCAGCCGATCACTCTACCTTGCCCCGAGGTTCTTTTCGAAAATGACTCGCCGAAAGATGAGCAGCACCGTACGTTGCTTCACTACAGAATATATCTTCACGACAATGTATGCCTCTTCAAGCCCATGATTGAGGTAAGCATCTGTCCTCGTTCTCGTCCAGACAATAAATTACGGAGTTGAACCAAATGACTTCACTCGGCATACTTCGTCTCAGTCCCTCGGACACGTCGCGACGACGCGTCAAGAAGCCGATCTGATCGTTTTCACCAGACTCGACAATACCAAATACAGCCTACTGGCTCGAGATAGGTTGGAAGGGGATATCATTCTACACAAAGCCCCCTTTCAAGATATTATCTCTTCTCAATGGATCAGCCAGTCTTGCGCCGCGGGAGAAACCCTCGACCTGACAGACTTTGTGGTGACTCCTTCGGAAAGTCAAGGCAGATCGATCACATTGTCCAGATCAGCCGAGGGAGAAACCGGCGATGGTGAAGTTCGTCCTCAACCTCGTCCTCGCTCATTGACCCCAACAAGCGAAATATTTAGTGCCACTGGTCGACCCAAGCGTCTCTGTGCTGGGAAGCCACTTCCGCCTTTCCCCGACATAGATGGACTTTGTGGCATCGGCGTCGACGTCGACGTTGGCTTCAATATCGGCCCGGAGATCGGGAACAAGAAGCTCACCAAGAGTGAGAAACAAAAGAAAAAGGGAATACCCAATAAGAGGGAAGAGGAAAGAAGCTTGAGGCGGAAGAGGAACTTCGATCATCTAGTAGAGTTGCTCATGAAAAAGCCGAAGGACGTATCAGTGAAGACGTACTTGGATAGATGTCCACCCTTGGTAAGTCCCGAAGGTTCGTTGCTCTCATCCTTTTCTGTCTCACTCCCGTGTGACAGAGGGTGGTGCTGAATCTGCACGAGATACTTTTTCAGTGGGATGTCAAGCGATGGTATATCATTTACAGGGCCAATGCTGCTCGTATGCACACGATTGACCAGAAGGTGAAAGAACGACGGGACGGATCGCAGCAGGTGTTTGTGGAAAAGGAGAAGAACGGGGAAATAATTGTGATTTCTGATGATGATGAGGAGGGGGATGATGGCGATGTGAACGTATATGAACACGGACCCGAACATAATGGATAAGACTAAGGCAGTGACGGACACGAACGAGGTAATCATCACTGTGAGATCGACGTCAAAGTCATCCTGGTCACCAGTATCCCCTAAGACGGAGCAGATTCAGGCGGACATGCTAGTCGTGAGCAATCTCGTGACGGGAGGTGGAGGACGCACCAGTAGGAAGGTCTCTCTGTAGTATTTACCTCAAGGAAAGGAGACGCTCCACTTTGGTGCTGATAGTTTAATATGGACGCACATGCGAATCAATTATTCATGCCCAGTTCTTCCTCTTTTGTATTAAAGAGATTGCTTTCTCCGTAGATTACATTGCGATCCTCAAGGAGGAGGCTACTACATATGCGACGGCCTCGTTGACTGAAGATCAGGTCGTGCGGAATGCTGCGGACAACGAGAAGATCGACACTCGTACAGCCATCGATGTCCATGCAGATACAGTTGCAAGTGACGAAAGGCACGATACATCAGCAGACAGCTACCATTCATACATGCCGACATTCGTGGAGACAGCTTACATAGCTTTATACCGAATGATTAACTGATCGAGGTGAAGTGGGGTAAATAATACGATTGATTGGATTTGATGGTGCACTTGTCGGTTATCTGATGGAAACGTTGCATCAAATTCCTATCTTCGGCGAATATGATGGTTGATGAGTGATGTTGAACATCCTTTGGGTGGGGAAAACATTAAAATGACTACTCTACTCTACTGCAGAGAATGATCGGCTTATGGGACTATGAAGGAAAATGACAAATTCATCTTCCTCCTCTCAAATGGTAACATACATTGGTCCAGTCTCCTTCACTGTTTTGCCACAGCAGGTGATATTTCAAGATGGACAGCAATAATCTATTCTCAGGCCTCAGGTTCTCCATCCCGATTTCCTTCGATGATGCCGAGGAAGACGAGATCAAGAGTGATGGGGAGTACGAGAAGGAAATTGATTTTAACGTTGCCCTAATCAAGGTGAGCCTAGCCTCACTGTACCTATACGAAGTTATGTTTACCCCTCGGTATCTTCTATTGACCTCTCCCAAGCCATGATTCACTCAATCGGGGGGATTTCTGACGCTTGTGGATTCCTTTTATCGACAGGCTCACGGAGGAAGATTCGTTGGACCCCCTTCCGCCAATGATGATGTCGATATAATCCTCATTCATCCCAGATTATATAAGAACGCAATCGCCAAGCATGGTCAAGTCACCGTGCTCATCGATGCGAACGATATGACTATCGACACCAACTGGGATGAGTATGATAATGGTTTCAAACCTTGGACGTTCTTGAAAATTGCGGAATGTTTTGGTTCTGAAACGAATGATGAAGGAAGAGAAAGCGGAAAACCGGTTCTCCTTCAGATGAGATGGGTGACGGAATGTATTTCGGTCTTAGGTCTGATCGATGAGGACTATAGACCGATTCCATGGGGCGGTATGAGGATCAAGTGGGTCATATTCCTTTCCCTTGCCTTCTGTAACGTGAATCTGAATATCTCCGTCACCTTGACTTGAACGAGCTGAGCTGATGAGCCGTTGTCGTTTACGCCAGGGCTCAATGCGTGGTTAAAATCGATGATTCCGACGAAGAGGAAGAGATAGAACAAGTACATCAGCCCCACCAAGCCATGTCAATCCTCAAAGGGGATCTCGATGCATCATTCAACCCACATTGTACTGAACCAGCCAGAGCGAAATGCAAGCTCCCAACCCATTTGACCGAAGAAGATCCAGCCAATTCGCCACTCCTAGGAATTGACGAAGACCAGGAGGAGCCTAACGAGATTGAGATGTGAGTTTTCCAGTTGACTATTCACATCCGCGTGCTGACTATGAATATGGTAGAGTCCTAGACACACCACATCCTGTTGAGCATCATGCCGGTACGCAAAAGCAAGCTGCTACTCCTTCCATCGACGACGACTTTGAATACCCGGGAAGACATGTTGACACGGTTCGTTCAATCAAAATTTACCTACACGATGACGCCTTGTATCTAAGCCACCTCGCCACGGTAAGTCCGTACTTGTATATAGCCCATACATCGCATCAATTCGAGCATATCGCTAACTGAAAGTGTGGTGATGTTTCCGCAGGCTTTGGGTCTGCAACTAGCTGGTCTGAATGAAGCCGATCTGATCGTCTTTAACAGGATCTGCCACGACGTATACAATCTCCAGCCTAGCAATCCGACCGAATCACGAATCATGATTAACAAGCCCAGCAAGCAGATAGCGGTCTCCTCCAAGTGGCTTATGGAATCCGCCAAAGCAGGCAAGAGACTCGCCATTGACAGCTGGGTTATTGCTCCACCCATTCAGTCATCTGTCCCGCCATTCGATCGGTCAAACGCTTCCACTTGTGGCATGATTCACAGTTCTTCACACGTCTCACCCAGCAGTATTCCGAGACGACTCCTCAAGGGCGCGAGACAAAAGTACAGTAGTCTCGGAAGGCCCATCAGACCAGTCATCAAATTCGACAACTCGACCCGCAAGTTCCGCATTCGAGAACGCAGCAGGCGAGCTATTGGAGCGAATCTCGGAACGTGGGAAGAGCAACGAAGAAGCAAGATTATGCATATCGCAGAATTGTTGTTGAAGAAGCCTAAGAACCAGAAGACTTTGTCGTATCTCAGAAGATGTCCTGCTTGGGTATGTTCATTGGTCTGTTGGAATAATGAAAAGTAGAGCGCTGATGAGTCAAGCGATTGCGTCAAATTAGGGAGGTGTGGATAATTGGCAATGCTCTTATACTGGGCTCAACGCTAAAGGCGAGGTCAACGAGATGCTCAATAAGCTCAGAACACATCGCTCATAAATATCGCCGACCGCCGCATGGGGGTCGGGGCAAAAATGATAGATTTCAGAGGAGATGAGGGGACGATATGTTGAAAACAGGCGAAATATAGGAAGACTGACACCCGGATCTCTACGTGTACAGTCAAGTAATGTATTATAGGAACAACGAATTCATATTTCCCCATTAACCTGATTACTGCCTAATTACCTTTACTTGACTTTTTGTAACTAGAATATTTGCTAACAAACAATGCAATCATCGTAAATAGTAATGAGACAGACGGCTGACTTCGTCCCGCATTTGAATATCAAATGGTCCAATCACTCGAGGTATGACATCGGATCGAAATTACTGTCTTTCCTCGATGACTTGACCAGTCCGGGCTGCGTGAGCTCGCTGGACGTCGGTGATGTAACTCTTCATTCTCCACGGGGCAATTCCCTTCTCGTACATCTCATCCAACTCAGCGGGGTTTCTCGAGGCAACTTCAGGTAAGAGGAAAATGGTCAAGATCCACACGAGGGTACCGAAGCCCAGGAAAATGAAAGCGGTGTTGTACGTATTGTTGCCCAACCGTTTACCTCCGTCCACTGCGGAATGAATCGTCAAATCGGGATGTCAGCGCAGAGCTCCAAAGCGACTGAGCGGATAGCTGATAGAATCGAGATGCGCAATGAGGGGAAGAAGAGGACTCGAACTCACGAAGCATGATAGGTACGGAAGTGTTGAAAGTCAGACCGAAGATGACTGCGATACCTGAACCGAGACCGGAGGTTCTCGCTCGTAATTTCTGAGCGGCGACTTCACCGGCGAAAGACCATCCGAATGCACCGACTACCACAATTACGCAAAAATCAGCTCATGTTCCCATCCAACAAGGAAAGAGGGCGGAGGACACGAAGAGTATGGACTTACGACCGACGGAACCGGCTGACCAGAAACAAGCAGCAGCGATCAAGACGTCCTTGGTAGCTTTCGTGTGTGGTACGTGGCCGAGTATACCGATGACTAAAAGCATAGCGCAGCAAAGCCCTCCGAGGTAAAGTACGATATTCCTTCGGCCGAACCTATCTGTCGTAAGAGCAAATACGATGACGAAGAAGATCTTGATTCCGAATAAGATCGACGTGATCTCGAAGGCATTGGTGAATCCCGCTTCCTTAAAGAACAGGGACGCGCATCCAGATAAGAAGGCCAATCCGGTGAGCTGCTGGCATGATGCTGGAAGAGCCGCTGCCAAGGTTCGTTTGAAGTTGGATCCCTTGAAACATTCGACGTAAGATCTCAAGACCGCTCTCCAGTTATGCTCTTCCAAACCCAAGGCAGCTAGTCGTTCTTGTTCCTCGACAATGATGTTCTTGATGATTTCGTATTCGCCTTCGACGTTGTATCCTTTTACGTTACCGTTGACTCGCTTGAGGACGGCTACTCCTTGGTCGTGTAATCCCCGAGCTGCGAAGTAGGCTATCAAGAACCAAGTCGTGATCAGTCAGCTACATGCGATCCGGCCTGTAGACCGCATGACCTACGAGACTTACAAGGGGTTTCAGGAAGGTAGATGAAAATAGGCAACATGATACCCAAGAACGCCCATTGAGTAAGAATCGGGATTTTGTACTCGTAGTCCCCAAGTGTCTTCTTGCAGATGAACAAGATCAATGGTCCCATGAATCCACCAGTGTGGTTCCAAGCAGAGTACGCGAGGAGCATACCTATTTGGGGAGCACCGTTAGCCTTTTCCTCAAGTGATATATTTACGGGCCATGAAAGGGGAAGTTAAGCCCCTATTGTATGAGCTGAAGAGACATGAACGGCAGACTCACCACCTCGGATGTTCGCTGGCGCCCACTCCGCTACGTAGATAGGAAGGGTAGCCTGAAGACAACCAATACCAGTACCAGCCAAGAACTTCGCTGCGGCCCATTGAGACCAGTTCGTAGTGAATGTCTCAATCATGATAGACTGAATGAAAAAGGTGTCGATATTATCAGCCGGCGTCCATGATGGAAATATCGAGCTGTGTGCTATGGTCTACTTACGGCGAAGAGGATCAGCCAGAGAAGGTATAACATGTATTTTCGTCCGATCCGATCAGAAACAGGTGTCAAACCCCACATGCCGACAAGTTGACCGCTATGTACGTCACACACAACATCATGATCAGCTTCTCCCTAGTGCGATTCGGAATTGAGCCGAAGCAAAATCTCAAGATGAAGCTAGCTCACAATGATTGTACGGCTCCCCACGTCGCGGTTGCATGAACCGTTAAAGCGATTTTTCCTGCTGCATTTGGTTCCCCTACAAACCCTTTCAGTGTCAGCCATAATTACACCATCACTTCCCAAACGTTCCCCTGTGATCTTGTGATCATGAAAATGTATTACCCACCGACTCGATTGACGAATCCCGGATTGGCGATGATATTACCGTTCAGATTGATCTATGAAAACGTGATCAGCTCTTCCTTCCACTTAGAAAAAGGGGTTGACAGGGACTCTGGTGCTTACCTGGTATCCATCGCATGCGGCTGCGAAACAGATCATATTACAGATAACGATCGCCTTAAATATGATATTACACCGTGTCAGACCTTCTGGCTCTCAACGAAGAAGGACGACCGGGCAATGAAAAGCTCACCTTCCAGAATCTCTTGACGGTTTCCCATCTTGTCAAATTATCGAGCTCGGACTTCAGGACCAAGGTCTTGAAGACCTCGTCTTCGCCTTTGGGATCCTCGATATGGGATTCGTAAGGCTTGATATCGTGCGTTGGTTGTATCGTCGTCGCCATCTTGTTATAATTATCGATCAATTGCTCCTTAACGGTAATACCAGATGCCCTGAGGGAAAGTCTCACCTCCAAGAATCTTTCACCTCGATATATATATACTCGCGGAAATCGACTAGTAGGCCAGACCATTTTGAAAATCGATCGTTCTGCAATCGTTTAGACTGCTTTGTCAGGTGTCTGGCGCTTCGGCCTTCATTGTTGATGGGTATGGGTAGATCATTACCCCGCCTTCAGACTAAGATCTGGAATGGAATATCATCTCTCCGTACGATATGTCGTCGTGTCTCGCCGAAAGGCACTTGGTCTCAAGAGGGAATGACGGAAATTGAAAGGTGAGGTTGTTCGGAGTTTGCTCGTACATTTGTTATGGATGGATCCCCATGGAGGAAAGTGGGGGCGAGGGGGCGGAGCTAGTTGTATGCCGATGTGTTGTGTCGTCGGGGCAAGCCCACAGCTGGGTCAGCTGAATTTATGGAATGCAATCGAGCTATGTGTTTCGATATACGCTAAGCCCGGAACTAATTTGTATCCATGGGTCGAGCAAGCAAGAGATGCAGGAGAGAGGTGAAAACACACACAGAAACACGGGGTAAAATCACTCCATGAACTAAAAGTAAGTTCTTGGCGTCCATCTCAGGGTCTGATTGGTGGATATCCACTTCTATTAAGCTTGATCATTCCTCCCTTCTTACGCCATCACCACCAGAATAAGGCATGTGACTCTGTGAGACCCACCGGGGAGTCTAGAGGTTTTGGACCGGTTCTCAAAACCCGAAGCACACGCTTCTAGAGTTCCCGTTCGGAAGTCGAGTCCGGTAGATGGTTTGGTAGGTTGAGGTAGCAGGCTTCCTGCGACACCTAGATCTATCTATGAGCAATGAGTCTTCACGACTCCCAACTGATCGCATACCAAGAAGATCCATTTCGTACGAAAGACATGCCGCTATCAGGGATCTGCAAGGTAAGGCAGACCCACACTCATCGGATGGAAATGCAAAAAGGAACGATGGCAATCATTATCCACTTGGCATGCCAGTCGATCAATCTGCAGGGCAGTGCATTGGGCCGAGGGAAACGGAGAATGATAGTGCATGAGTGTTGCGCGTTGATCGAGCTTCAGAGCATACTAAGAGCCACGTTAAAGGAACCGAGATATATCACAATCATATCACTCGACTTTCTCTCTCACATCATTACGCGATCTGGCTTTCTTCGCCTCATCCTCCCCAGAGGACTCGGACGGATCTTCATATATAACGCCATCATCTACCACTGCTCCTCTCCTGGCAGCGTTCTCATCAAATGATCCGCCTGACCGCAATGCAGCGGATGGACGGGAAAAAGCTGCGTTCGGGGTGAGTATCGGGTTGAACGGCGACGGTGACGATGACGGGGGGATAAGGACATTGATCAGATATGCCGTTGAGAGACCGAGGACTAAACGCGCATATTATGAATCAGTCAATGACTTGAGCAGTGACTGATGGCGAATTCTGAATTATCACTCACCAAGTCCCGATAACTTTTCTGGTGGATTATGGAAGTAAATCCCCGTCATCAAGATCATCCAACACCATATACCGACCAATCCGCTTGCCACTATACTTGACCACCTACGTATAAGGCTTATAGTACTGTCATTGTTCGTTGCCACTCTGCGTCTCCTGCTACTTGTCGCAGCCCAAGATCTCCAGGTCTCCGCTAACTCTCTACCCAACACCATGACACTCAGGGTCAGAAGGAAGGCATGGCCCGAGATATCGAATCCCCGATGCCATCGCGGACGCGGCAAGGCTTGGAGTGATTCATGATTCGAGGTGGCTTTCAGGTTGGCGTAGGCAGGTATGAGGGAGAACAGTTGAGGGAAAGTGTTGACTGTCAATGGTGTACCGGAGCAGAATTGATGAGGTAACGGCACGTATATCTTCCCAGCTTGATTCTGCGTGACCGTTCTTGAGCTTTCTCCAGCTGTGAAAAGCGTAGGGAAGATATCCCGGGCAGCTTTGAGATCGGCATCTTTAGGTAAGGGAACCGCACAGTTGCCTCCCGTCAAAGCTATAATCCTATCCCCTAATCCAGCACCGAAGAACCAGCTGGTGAACAGCAGCCAGGCTACAGTAGCCAGAATCCAAATCCCCAGCTTCCTCGCTTTACCGCCTGGTCCACTCCTGATCGATGAGGGAGAGGATGAGGAGGCGAAGAGATGTACCAGGTATAGAAGCGATGTCCAGCCCCAAGCTCGCTTGACGAAGACGACGTTGAGTATATTGGATTTTCGCGCAAAGTATGCCGCTCTGTGGGGAAGGGAATGATGATGGATTTCAGATGTGTCGAGCGATGTGGATTGAACAAGGGAGTATAAGATACCGCATCTGGTGGCTCTTGAATCAGTGACGGTCTTTTGCGAAAACGATTCTTGGTGTCGAAAGGCATAATGGAAAGCCGTTTGCAGGAGCTTCGAGTGGAGAAAGACCTTCCACTCACAGCATTAGAGAGGTCACTAGTCCCGCTAACACGAGCTGCTCGTTCTCGGTGGCTCTCTCCCAGAAGGTTTGAGGAGTCAGCGAAGCGGATTGAGAGGTCGCGGTCATGCTCATCCGCCTTGCCGCCGAAGATTTCGGCTTGAAATCGATTGGAGACGCATGGGATGCCGAGTTTGTCCGTCGATGCGGCGTCGTGATTGTTGGGCGAGTAGACTTGGGAGTGGAAGGAGGCTGAGGCGACGCCATGGTATGCTGTGTGCTAGAGTTCGGCTCGTGACTTCACACACAGGTCGAGCTGAAGAGGTCAGCGGAAGAGGTGTTGGTCCAGCCGATGTGTGTTTGGTGAGCAGGACAATGCGAAGGCAAAGGTAAGATGGGTCAAAATAGGAGCTACACTGAGTGCTTGACTGTCAGCTGGCCCTTCAGTCCCGCAATGGGAGGCATGGGACTAGTGAGTATGCGCAGTATACGATGCATCGCCTGGCCAAGACAACGAGGTCAGAGGACACTCGACTACGACTACGACGCGTCAAACGGGACAAACGGGTCTAGCGGCGATGGAAATGACGTAATTGATCGCGAACTCGCTACTTCATGCACTGCATCGATTTATATATACGGCATTTATACATGCACCTACCTATTCGATAGCTAATTCATGAACACTTCGAACGCAATGAATGAGTGATTCAAAACACCGCCGAGTAACCGCATCACTTCCAGCGACGCTACATGTCTGGCACCTGGTTGCCGAGTCCCTGTCTCGGCAGTTCATATGAAAGTCTCTTCCGCGATCACTGGAGGATCTACTCAGTGCGGCTAGGATCGCAAGCAGAACAGGACATCAGTCGGTGTATGCTGATCATTAGTCCCATCACTGAATCAACTCCGTCCTCATCAAAGGTATGGCAGTCTCATTCTCATCTTCGAGGAGACCAACGAGTATATCGAGGCTCATCGATCCCCATTCTCACGAAGCGGTCAATCCCAAAGTTACTTATACTTCAGTCTTTCTCACGTATCGATACGCGTTACTGAACTTCCTGGATAGACTGGAGCTCTCCTTTCTGCAATTATGGTAGTCAAAGGACCTGGCGATCTCAAACAGCCATTGCTTCGTTTCCCCTGCCTTTACCTTTATCCACCCGTCTCGTTAATCAGGCTAGTATACGTATCAGCCTTTTCGTAAAGGATGGATTGACAAAGGGAGTATCTTCTGGCGAGGAGGAGTGATGAGGGTAGATAAATGGCAAGTGACTTTGATCAACTCCCAATACCCCCTCCATCTTTCCAATTATTAACGCTTTTAGAGCCAAGATCAACCGAAAACAAAGCCCAATATTTGCTTTATTCTCTCTTTTACTTTGTCGTGAGAATCTCCTCCTCAGAGGATTGATCGAATATATATATACTGCGCTTCTCAGATAGGAAATTGAGAAAACATATCACCATTATCCATCTTTCTAATTTCACTAAATCACTTTCACTCTTTCAACTTTGCCAAATACATTACACAGAACTACCTCATCTTCGCAAGGTACTTAGCCAAGTGCGAGGCGGTCGATCATGCCGAGCTTCTTCTCCCTTCCCTACGTCCTGGGATCCCTCGTGGTCCTTGGTGTAGCCCAAGCTTGTTACTACTATGTCTACCTCGAGTCTCCTTACGACTACTACTACCGATACTGTAATGCTGGAGTAAGTCCTCCCTTCTTCCTTGAAACAAGTTGTCCCTCAGCATGCTGATGAAGTTGTACTCCATATAGTGTGCTGGTATGGACCAAAACGACGAGAACTTCAACCAATGTTGTCTTCCCATGACCTCGGGTCAAACTGCTCCCGCCGTCTGTGCTACCTTGTCCGCCTCCTGTGCCGCTGCCGGAACTGTCTGTACTTGGGGATCTGCCGTGCCTACTTCCGACGCGCCCTCGACTTCCGGTCCTCCCGCCTCTTACACTCCGCCAGCTTACAAGCCTCGAGATGCCGCTCCCACCACCGAGACCGTCTGGGTGACCGAGACTTCCACCACTCCTTGCGCTACTCCTCCACCCAAGACTTCCGAGGCTGCTGCACCCACGTCTGCTCCTGAAGAATGTGTCTGCGAAGAGGAGGGCGAGACCTCCGCTGCTGCCATTCCGACCGGCAAGCCCCCCAGTGAAGGTGCCGCCAACGATGGTTCCGTTGAAGTCAACCTTGATAACCGAAGAAGGAGAAGAGGTATCATGGTCCGAAACAACTGTGTCTGCCCAATATCCTCCTCTGCTCCTCCTCCCCCTCCTCCCACTTCGGCTCCCCCGCCTCCTGAGACTTCCGAAGCTGCCGCTCCTACCTCGTCTGAATGTGTCTGCCCTACCGGAACCCCACCCAAAGAAGGCGCTGCTGCGCCTGAAGGCTTCCCCGAGGAACAACGACGAGACATGGGATCGAACGGCGAGTGTGTCTGCCCCGGTGAGATCAGCAACGCCGCTGCCCCAACTACTGCCGCTCCTCCCCCTCCGCCCGAGGAGCCAGAGGAGCCTTGTGTCTGCGATGAAGGCGAGACTTCCAACGCTGCGGTCCCCACCGGTAAGCCCCCCAGCGAGGGTGCTGCTCCTTCTCCCGGCCAGGGCGGCCTTGACAACAGAAGAAGAGGGCTCCAAGTCAGAGGAGGTGAATGTGTCTGCCCTACGACCGGTAACGCTGCCGCTCCTACCTCTGCTCCTCCTCCTGAGCCGGAGCCATGTGAATGTGCACCCACCGCTCCACCTCCTGGAGAAGGTAGTGCTCCTCCCTCGCGAAGAGGATTCATGGTCCGAGATACTTGTGTCTGCCCGACCTCAGATGTTGATGCTGTACCCACTAAATCAGCTCCTGGAGAAGGTAAGTTTCTTCCAACATCATCATCATAGTCATGATCATATATGTGTGTTTGTGTGGACCATATTGATTTTTAATGCGCTGCGAACAGGTGATGCGAACCCCACCTACAAGGAGGCCGACAACGAAAGAAGAGACACTCCGCCTGCCGATTTCCCCGGGGAGAAGCGTACTCAGCTCCCAGGCGAGAACCACAAATTCAACAAGAGAGAGACCAGCCCCACCCAAACCGTCACCTCTACCACCACTGTCACCACCGATGACTGTGCTATGCAGACTGCTCCTCCTGCCGGAGAGACTTCAGCTGCTGCTGCCCCCACTACTTCCCCTAAGCCAACTCCTACTGGAAAAGCTCCTTCTGAGGGTAAGTGGTGTAATTCTTAATCAAAGCCTAAAACCTCGCACGACCAAAAGACATATCTCTGACACTGTATGCTAATGACTGCATTTTATAGGTGACGCCAACCCCACCTTTGCTGGCGGCGACAACAGAAAGAGATCTTACGGCAGATGGAGAGGTCTCTAAGCTTCTCGGTTCAAGATCAAAGTCAACCTTCGCTGTGTTCCTGAATTCAGCACACCCTGTGTCACCAATGAAGACCGGCTTATGCACTGAAGGAATGACATGGTCTTTTTGTTCAACTGTGTAGATGATGACAGAAGAGGATGAGAATGATCAGCACACATATACCATACCTTCCTATGACCTACCCATGCCAAAAACAGAAAACGTCTAAAAATATGTCCCTATCCACCCATCTCCTTTGTAATTTATACGATTTGTCGTACATATCTCTGTGTACACGTAAAATCGTATTTGACATAGATATTCTGGACATTTATCTTGCTTGTTGTACCTTCTTTGTGTATACGCGTCAACGGATGGCATATGTCTCAAACTACTTTTTGACTTGATCGAATACTGCGAACATGTCTGTATTCCCGGGCATTTGTGCTTGTGAACTATTGCCCGCCGAATAAGGAGAGAATAAGAGCATTTACGACCTTCGGGATGGATTTAAAGCGGTATAGGCAATACCGAAATAGTGGTACGAAGATTTATGCGTGCCCTGGCTAGCCAAGCCACCCTTGCTTGACCTTGACCTTGGCCTTGGTGTTCGCTTGCAGGGGCACTCCCCAAGAGCAGGGTGCAGGGTGGGTCCGCAAGGGAAGGACATAAATCTTCGTAATTGTCACAATATGGCTCAAGAGAAAAAGGACATGGCAGCCCATTGTTTCCGTATTCCTGCCAAAGGATTTGAACACCTAAACGCGAATGATACGCCAAAGCTGCGAATCCGTTGGAACAGTTAGTTGTCTAATGAGACTAGGCACTTCGCTAGCTGGTCGATCGTTCACGATGATCCAAGCCACTGATACTAATCCGAGTCAAGACTGAATGGGGAGGCGCAGATCTTTCATTTCATCCGAGACATGAGCTACAGACTACATGATGAGGAAAGTAAATTTTGATGTTGAGCAAACGACAGTGCTCGGTCCTCTTTCTGTTCCGCCTCTCAGTGCATGTCCGAATGCACATCGCGCCAGAAACTTGACCAAGCAGTATATATGTCAGCGCGATGAGTCATTAAGATGCTGACAACTGGATGCTCATGTGGCCCTGTGAAGACAGATCTTGAGCAGCAGGCACCACTGGCGGACGATATGTCTCTTTCCATGGCTTGAAATGACGATGGTTGGATCGGTTGATAGATATGGTAGGGATCACCGAATCCTTAATTAAGGAGGTTGAGGGAGGAGTTCAGAGCTCAAATATTTGAGTTCCTGTAAATTTACTTACAAACGGTTTTGCCGGTTAAAGCAAAAACCAGACGAGTTGGTGTGGTGAAATCTGGCCATAGACCGGCGGTTACGTTTTATTCTCAGGGGTCAAGGTAATTTACTTTTGAGTTTCTGGGATCTTTGGGAGTGTGTACGTCTGTACATGTCCTTGTGGGCATAACATGCTTGCGAAGATCGACGTCAGCACAAATAACCAAGAAGTAGCCCGATTCGAGAAGGGTCTTCGGAGTATTGGGCATAATTAAGTCTTTGCGTCATCCCTGTATATGGGAGATTTCGCTTGCACCACAACACAAGCTGGACAGGAAGGTCCCCTATCATAACGTAGAGGAAATACGGAGCTGTCGCTGATGCTGGGGGCTACAACTGAAGTAAATAACCAACTTACGTGAGGGAGAAGGAAAACATCGATAATTGGATTAAAGTAGTGAAGAACCCCTAAAATTGTTTTGAGCTTTTCGATCGTTCAGCCTCGGCCGGTCAACACACACATACACATTAATACATACATAGATGAAGTAGATGAAGTATGCATCTTCGTTTTCTACGAATGTAGTCTGATACCCCATTCTCGTCGCTCATGATCCACTCATTAAAATCATCATCATCAACAGTCATCATCATCGACGTTCACTGCCAAGCATCCTTTAGACCCTTTTTAGCGTCAGTGCTCGACGAAATCTATCCTCCAATTTCCGCTCCACCCAAGTTACACAAATACAACTACCAATCTTCACAACTACTGAGTCTGAGCAAAAAATATTCCACACTTTGATCAAAGGCAAGCATCATCAGCGTCCTCATCGACATCGCGAAGTTTACAGCACAATAAACAGCTAGAAGTGTACGACCCACGTAGAAACAGACCGCTCGGATTCAGTCACCGCGCATTTGTTCTCTCAACGAAGAGACGTGAACAGCATTTGAAGGAAGGAAATAAACGATGTCCCGATTTTGCTAGATGTGCGGATATTTCAGTCTTCAGACGTGTGTCTCAGGATAGGATAGGATAGGATAGGATAGGATAGTTTGGAGAGTTTTACATATCGAGGGATCACCGCAAACGATGTCGGATGTCAGCGAGTGGGTCGACCTGGCCTCATATGTGCCCAAGGCCATATATATGGGGGGACGCTCTTCCCACTATGGCCTGACAGATGCCGTCGTCAGAGTGAGTCTTCAGATCTTATTAAATCATTCACGACAGGATTACTACAGTCTCTTCCTCTTTCCATCTTCGCATCTCGTATCTCGTATTTGCTGCATGTTTCGCACTGCTCGCTGATTCTTTGTCTATTTGCGACCCCTCAGAACTCCGGTATAGCAGCCAACGTAGCAGCCGCATTCAGTCTAGCGACGACCCTCGGTTTCCTGGGAACTTCAATATGGGTTTACTCATATCCCACTTGCAGACATACGCTGGACAGAGTGTCTTTCAGACTATTAGTCGTGGCTATGTTTTGGGAGTTCTGGTATTCCTTCATCTTCCTCATGCTGTATATCAATGTAGGTGATAATCACCTCAAACCAAGATAAGCGTCTACATCGAGTGATTGCTAACTTATCTCTACCTCACCCGTCATTTCATTGCTGTAGGATACGATATATCTGCCTGGACATACTCTCGGTCCGCATATGTGTACGACGGGCGTATACTTTCTCGTCAGCGCAATGAGCACGTAAGTGCAGTCACATCCTTGAACATATCAACCCTCAATCAGCTTAGCTTATTGTTTATCTGTCATGCTCAGTGTCGACCTCTTAGTCATGTTCATCGCGCTGAACCTTTTTCTCACTATAAATATGGGTATAAACCCCGTCAAACTTTGTGAGCGTCCTCCTCCTGCCTGGAACCATACCATGTTGAAGGCTGTAATAACAGACACATCAAGCTGATCTTGGTGGACAGACCTAGAAAGATGGTATATCGGTATATCGTTATTACTGGGATTCATGATCCCCCTAGGCTCAGCTATAAAGCAACATTTCGGATGGGACTACGCTCTCGGTACATGCTGGATCAACGGCTATGGACGACATCAGCGACTGGTCTATCTCCTAGAAGGCATATACATCACACCCATCATCACCTGCACCGTGTCCACTATATGTGTAGCAGCCGTCCTGGTCGTCCTTTTTCGACAGGGCAGAGCTACCAGTAAAGCTCTTTTTGGCGGTGTGGGCGGTAAACAACAGATCCACGACAACTTGATTGAAAACGAGAACGATGTTGAAGATGGTTCGGCTATTGGAACTATAGATTTAGATCCTCTTTCCACTGCATCAGGATCAGACCCTCTTTCTTCATCGAATTTCACATCGACCATGTCGCCCGATTCGAATGGCACTGCTACAACGACGATGAAAGAAGGTATAAACCGACGTGATGGTCAATCTAAAGGCAACAGGACTGGAGTGCCAGTACCCGTGTTGTGGAAATTGAAGGAAGAGATGAATAACTTCGCTCGTGGGAAAGGATGGCATACGACAGAAGAACTCCATTCGAGGCAAAGGCAAAGTTATTTCCATTCCTTATCGGATAAGTTCCTCAGTATCGCAATCAAGATCGCTTGGTACCCCATTACCCTGCTGTTCATCAATGCCATTCTAATGAGTGAGTGAACCAGTCCCGACACCTCGTTTTGTAGTACTGATTGGACCATACGCGCCGAAAAGCTGACGCGATGTATCGCGTGTTTTTTCATAGTTGGAGATCTGGTTATTGCCGCTCAAGGAGGGGCCAGAAGCAAGAAGACTGTATGGCTATACTGCGTCTACTATTTCTTCTATGGAGGGAGAGGGATCTGCATCGCTGGACTGGCTATCATAATTGATCCGAGCTTAGTTAGGGGTATGAAGGCCGCTTGGAGAGAAAGGCGAATCAGCCGAAATACAGACTCGCCCTTACCGACTACAACTGCTGATCCGGCATCAACTCTTTCCCCACTTGATGATACTCCTACGTATGGCAGAACACCATACCCAACTATAATTGATCAATCTCAAACTCAGACACAAACACAAACACAAACGCAAATGCCTTTGAATTCCGGTCCGGGCCAGGCGGACGCAATGATGAGCACAAATACGAGAAGCCGAGTGGATTCAGATGGCTCGTTCGACTTTGCGACCGCCTTAGCATCCATACCTAAACCACCGAACGCGCAAGCGCGCGGTCGTGATCGTGGCCGCGACTCGATACCTGCGCCTACGCCGACAGCAGCACTGCCCACTGTGGAAGTAGATGAGTCTTACCTATCCCAGGAACTGGATACAACGATCTTGGATGGCCCCAATGCCGACGCCGCAGCAGATGCTGCACAGCCCCAGATACCTCGAACACGTACTTCGACCTCTTCGTATTCACCTTCGACGACAAGTAATCGACCGACAACAGCGAAGAAAGCGAGCATGCTGTTGGATCGTTTTCCGGCGGCTGCTACTACTTATCGACCTTTGCATAGCGGAGGCGGCGGCGGTGGTGGTGGTCGGACCAAGATGCGGATTGCCAAAGATCCAAGAACGCTTGATCCGGAGCAATTGCGTCGAAAGGAGGAACAGCGTAGAAGGGAAGAAAGGGTCAAAGAAATAAAGAAGAGGTTTGAAGAAGTTCAAAAGCATCTGTAAAGTCAACCATAATAGACTTGCTTGATGATAGATATATAACAGTTGTATAATAGTATGGTCAGCCTCACAAGGTTGTTTGATTGCATTTACGATGGTATCAGCTCAATTGGCGGCAGCAGTGCTCGATCAGTATTGGAAAGGGGCAGCTGTGCGATACAAAGCATGGTGACTTTTCATACGATTCATATTTCATATAGCTACATGATACCTAATATGTCTTCTCGCATTCTGCTCAACCAATCGAACCCTAAACGACTACGACCGAAGTATGGCGGATGTCGATAAAGGAGAGTGATTTATTGCTTGTTCATACCAAGAGCATCCTTGGCCTTGTCGGCGATGGAGGATTGGTTTTCGTTGGAGTTACCAGAGACGGCATCTCCGATCTCTTGGGTGTAAGACTTTTGGGATTGGGGTTGGGCGGATGAAGCGGCGGACTGATAAGGAGTACGATGGGCGTCTCGTCAGCTCAAGTCGTGCATGAGTAACGGAGAGTGCAGGGGAAGAAGAAAGAACTCACGTCAGCTTTACCGGCCAGCATGTCTTTACCTTGTTCGAGGTATGTCTTCTCGGAGTCGGGCTTGAGAGCGGCACCGGCCTCTGCGGAGGGTTTTAGGTTAGTTTCGAGTAAACACAAAAAGCAGAGGGAAGTTTTGTTAAGTGGAGAAGCGGTAAGACAATGGTATCTCGGTCTTCCGAGTGTGGGAATAGTGAGGGATGTGGATCATTGAGAGGGGGAGTGACGATACTTACTGTCAGTGAGGGATTGTCTACCAGCGTCGGACATTGTGTTGTATTGGTTGTTCGTTTGTGTTGGGTGTCTAGAGTAGAAGTCTAAGTTGTATTGATGTTGGTGTGGATGAGAAGAAGAAAAAGAACGAAAGGAATCCGCTGAGCGGCAAGAAAGGAGGGCTTATATACCTTTGTTAGGACTGCAGAGTACACGTTCTCCTCCGGGTAACAGCTGACTTGATAGCTAACCGACAACGAAGACAAACGAGTGACGTTAATGGTAAATCCTCTCGTTTGTTATGACGACATTTTGAATGGAATTGGGCAACTGGATGGACCAAGCTCACCGTACGAGTACCACTGTACGACGGCAATAACGCGGTGACGTACTGATGGTTCCTGAAGTCTGACCTCATCACTGGAATCTGAAACTTGTGCCACAGGCAAACTCTTTCAGCGGGATCTAATTTGTTCCTTGTCTTTCCATTGAAACTGGCACGTGATTTGTCCTTTGATCGGTTGAGTATGACGTAGTTGGTTAGTACTTGTACACTTGTGCTAAGCATTTGCAGACCCCGACCAGCACCACATCGAAATTTCTACCAACTTGTCTTCGTTCTTCCTAACCTATACTTGATATTAGACTAATTGCGACGATTATAACGAAGTTTCCAAATTCACACTCACACATACACACAGCGACACGTCCACGAAAACACATACAGTGAGTCACCCGTTTCAACATTTGACTAGCTCACATTGATCTGCGTGTTGCGGTATGCCAATTGTGTTGTGCTGACGATGGTTCATCTGACTTGACCAGATGTCTGACGCTCAAGCTATCGAAAAGCAAAACCCCGGTCTCGACACCAAACACGATTCCGCTGGTGCCAAGCACCCCGCTACCGGTGGATCAGGTGAGTTGCTCCCATCTCGTCTCTTTCGTGATCGAGCCCAGTAGACGATTGGGTGCTAATCAAGCTATGTCGTCCTTTGTTCTCGCCTTTTTCGTTTCACACCACACCATCAACAATGACTGCCTTGCTACATCAATGGTCCTATCACACCCTTCGAAAATACATCTCACCACCTACCTGAACACGACCCGCTTTGTATACTATAGGTAACCCTCAAACCGGGGAACCATTCGAGATCGCCAAACCCGATGCTCACCAAAGGCTCGACGGCAAGGACGAGCGATCGCATCCCAACGCTCTCGAGGATGCCAAGCGAGTCGAGAAGTTAGAGAAAGAAGCCGAGAAGGAGCACGAAGATGCCCTTCGACACCCTACCCAAGCCGCCAAGGCTCACGGTAACAAGCCTTCGGCCGGTGCTGTCAAGGACGAGAAGATCCTCGATGACGAGGAGGAGGAGCTCAGAAAGAAAGACGAGGCTAAGAAGCAATCTGCTGAGGCTCACAAGCCCAAGCACCATTAAGCGGTAGCAAAGCCTTTCCTGTCTGCACGGGCGGATGACAGCAATTTTATATAACAATATAGTCAATCAAACCAAACCAAATCAGATCAATTCATGCATTGTAGCATATATCACACTGTCTTGTATATCCAGACGATTTTGCATTGCCATACCACACACGCGATCACATATCGTTTTAGAAATAGGCCTGTGGTATGGATAACCGCGTGATGTTCCCGCTGCTCGTGCCGTGTGGAAGGAGGCAGTTGGGTTCCATATTTTACCTCCACTTTGAAAGTTCGTCGTATATTCCGAAAGTCAGTGCGAAAGATAACGATAAAATCAAACGCGCTGTATCCGCATTCTGCTTTCCTCTGGCCAGACAGTGCGATGTCCTCATTCAAAGATTTGAAGAAGAGCCGAGCTGCTCGGCGAGGCAAAGGTCATGGGAATGGGAGCTCAACGACGTCAAATTTCACATCCATCATGAAGAAGGTGAACGGCTCGGCGAACGTCAATGAAAAAGGGGCTGCGGACGAGGACGATGATCAGTCTGAAGATTACGAAGATGAGCATAGCGAGATCGAGGAAGACTTTGATAAGAAATCATCAAGTCCAGAAAGGAGGAAGAAGCGCGGAGAGGATGAGATCTTAGCACAGGGCATTATATCGAATTTCTTGGGAAGACCATTCGGAACACGTTTCACCTCATCCTCTTCAAAGCCAGGGTCAACTTCTCTTCCACCCGCGTCTAGGCCTAGCTTGAATTCTCAAGAAGAGAAAGGGGCTGTATTGTCCTCGTGTTCTGCTCCCGGAGATATATCATCGTCATCAGGATTGTCAGGTGGCAGAGACGAAGCTTCGCATAAGATGTACGGGAAGGAGCTGGACCAAGCGGGAATAGAGGTTCGGCACTTATCAGGTAGAGGACGGGGCATGATCAGTCAGAAGAATGTACAACCTGGTATGTGTATCTTCAAGGCGCTCCACAGAGCTCGTTAGACCCGTGGGATATCTGACGAGGAAACATGAAGCTGATCAGATCACTGACTTTCTCATTCATTCTCACTCTCCCTTTTACCTCGATATTTACTCTTAACAGGCACGGTCATCTTGAAAGTACAACCTGCAATCTCAACTCTACAAAATCCGCATTTCAAGAAAATCTGTCATGGGTGTTTCCTCTCTGTCGACGAGCGGAACATAGCCAATTCCAAAACCGATTACGACCGTTTCGAGAGTAAATTGAAGTTGAATAGATGTAGTCTGTGCAAAGTCTTGCACTATTGTTCTAAGGTGAGTGCCATATACCACCAAGCTGCATCTCCCCGTTTTGTTCCGTCCTACTCTACACCGAGCAGGTGCGATTTGGTCTGTAATCATGCGGCCCCGGCTATCTTGTATAGCTGATACAGATGTTTGTCATTGCACGATTCGGGACTTTAGCAATGCCAAGTATCAGATTGGCCTTTACATAAACACGAATGTATCGCCTTTCAACGGCTCCGAAAGATGTACCTCAAAACTTACCCCGACAAGGCGTCTTCTTTAAATTCGCGAACAACGAATGAGGACGATCTGAGCTTCGCCAATCAGAGTAGCGACACCATCCGCGCGTTAGCCAGAATAATATGGCGACGCAGGGTCGAAAGGGAGAAAAATGGTGGGAAAGACGGAGAGTGGGTAAGTCATGCCATATCATATCAAGCTTCGACCGAGCTTCTAGATACTGCTACTTCTACATCTAACACCTCGCTGATCATATTGAGTTACGTCGTTCCCCCTCGTAGTGGAAACAGATCGAATCGCTGGAATCCCGTAAGTACCTTCCGGAACGGCAGAGAGACCCAGGCATGAAGCTGAGCACCATTATGTACTGGTCATGTCTCGATTAGACCTGCCAATCTCGACTGAGAAAGAGAAGATGAAGCTCGCTCAACAAGCTCAACACCTACAATACTACTTATCCGCTTCGATCCCCTTATCGAACGACAAATTAGCACAGGAAGATATACTACAACCTGTGAATATGCAGGATTTCGGATTCGCAAGTTTAAAAGAGTTGATGCATTTCTGTACGGCCGTAAGTGTTGTATGAGAGGGTCAGCTTCATCTGGCTCAAATCACCTTCACAACTTGGGGATTACTCAATATCAAACATAATCGGCATCGGGTACGGACGCCTGCCAAATGGGAAGCAGCTGACTGATAGTGCTTGAATTTTTTTTCGGTTGATTTCTCAGTTCCACGTCAATTCGTTCACACTGTCTTCCCCCTCTCTTTCACCTATCGGAGTAAGCAACTCACCCTTGATGGCACTCTCGAACCATTCGTGCGATCCGAATGCTATCGTTGTCTTTCCCGACGGTGGACAGAATATGGAATTGATAGCTATAAAAGATATAGACATCGGCGATGAGGTGAGCCAGTCAAGCGAGACGCAGGTTAGGGAATGTAGACTGACCGAGTGTTGTTCGTTCGGATGACAGATCTTGACTTCATATATTGACATCTCTTGCCCATACGACATACGTCAAAGGGACATCAAAGACCGATATAGGTTCTCGTGCGAGTGCACATTGTGCCTTGAGAGCAAAGACACAAGTTGGATAGATCCGCGATGGTGTGTCAAGCATCCTGGATGTGTCAATGGCGAGAAAGGCAGGGCCAAGATGCCTGGTACGTATTTGGTGTCGCCTACGTATGACTTACTTCACATGTGCGGCATTGATGACTGATACTCGTGTTATATCCATTTGAATTGGAAACGAAATAGCTCCAGGTAACGCTCAACATGTGAAAGTGCAATGTGACTCATGCGGAGAAGAATTCGGCATAGATGCGAAGGAGGTGTTGAGGAATGTTCAAAAGGGTGAAAAGATTTTGGAGCAAGGTGAAAGATTAGAACTTGGTATGTTTTCTCTTCATCTCTCTTCTCGCTTCTCAATCCGAACTCCTTCCGCAACATTCTCCGCTCCTCGGCTTCATTCGCAAACGACTCCATTTGATCTGATCTGCCGTGATAATCGATTGAATTGATCTGATCCCCCGTGATAATCGATTGGATCTTGAGCTGAACTATGTATGATTGGCATTTTTGCTTTTCTATAGATACTCTGACTGCCAAGAAAGAAGTAGAAGCAATAATCCCATCACTCGAGAAATACCTCCCCGACCACTCATACCCCTTATTATCGTTATTACGCTTATCGACACTCTGCAACACCCCGCCTCAAACGCCAGAAGAACTAGATACTGCGATCCGACATTCGAAACGAGCTTCCGAAGCTTCGTTGCATGTTTACCCGGAGAATCATGCTGTAGCTACAGTGACGCTCTGCGAATATGCTAAACTCCTCAGTCTGAAAGATCCGAACGATAGAACGGCGGTGAATATAGAAACGATAGATAAGTTGAAATTCACCATGGGGATTTTGGAGCGAGCGGTAGATAGATGTTGTTTATCCTGTGGCAAGGTGAACAAGGGTGGAATTGTAGGGAAGGAGATGAAGAGTTATGTGGATGGTTGTAAGCGGGAATTGGATCATATGAGACGATTCAATGTGCCCTTGTGATCAGGACGGAACGAAGATGGAGATCGGCGGATCTCAAAGGTGAAGGATGGATTTTTCGCCTTCAGGAAATGGAGAAAACGAAGAGAAGAAGTGGTTTCTTTCTGTTCACGAGTACTGAGATGAAGTTGGGTCAGGTGGACGAGTCGATACGAACGAAAAGGCACGAGGTGAGGCGAGATGGGACGAATTGGCGCAAGACGAGATGACATGGTACGAAACGAAACGAGACGAGACGAGTCGGAATGAGACGAGAAAGGATAAAGTCATACTGTATGATCTTGAGTAAAGGCATCTTGTATTGCGTCAATTGACGGTCAATGAAAATGAACCAATGCATCTATGCGTACTGTACATCTTCGCCATCTGATCATGCTTACTACCGTAATACGAAGCATGAGTACCGTTAAACGCTATGATGATCTATAATCTCCTCCCTTTGAAATCACTCCCCCAGCCTGTATCGGTATCATCGTCCGCCAACGGTCCGAGGGGTCCATATTTCTTGGCTTGCTGATTATTCACTCCTCCCGATCGTTTCTTCGCGTGACCCGATCCTTGAGGTCTACTTTCGATCGACGACGAGACGCTATCTGCCGTAGTTGGCATATCTGGTGTTCTAGGTCCGGTGTTACCATTGTACCCATTGTACCCATTGCCATTCAGATACGCTCCATTGGACTGGGACTGGAAATCGTGTTGATGTCTATGAAGGGGTGAAGGGATATTATGATTTGTCGTTCTGAAATTTTGAGGAGGATTGAGGTGTGAGGGCGGATCATCGAAGCCTTCATCTAAAATAGCAGCCATCTCGTCCATCCCCAACGTCTCTCCCCCGTCATGGTCGTTGTGATTGTTATAGTGGTGCGATTGAGTGGAGAGAGCCATTGGCGGAGGTGGGAAAGCAGGATTGTTCTCGTTGTACTACTCAAGAAAAGGATCAAAGAAGTCAGTAAGTGATCCAAAACCATTGAGCGATGATCACTTCTGAAAGGAAGAATAGAAAAGACCACTCAATACTCACCCCGCCAATCTCCGCACCCCATACATCCTCTTCACTGCCAAACACACTCCCAGAATCACTCTCGTAATCGCTCCTGGTCCATGCTGCTCGGGGCGTAGGACCCAGTCCCAAACCATCGTTATCTCCATGGAACCCTGCGCCGAACTGCCTCTCCATCTCTCGGCGCTTCTTCTCGTCTCTCCGCAATTTCCGCAACCTCGATTTTTCCCAATCCTCCCACCTTCGCAGCGGTACAGTCGTTCCATCAAAGACCGCAGTCTTGTCGTCGTGCGCTTTCGACCTGACTTCACCTTCGACTCGTCTATACAAAATGCGTCAATCAGCGTGAATGATCGATATAAGGATAATTGTTAGATAGAAGAGGATGGCGTTTGCTCACCTAGTTTCACCCCAAGAGAAATCATCGAAATGCCAGAACGAGTACACGGGAAGGACGAAATTCCAAATGGGCAAAGCGATCAAGTAGCAGACCATCCAAGCTACGTAGATGACCTTGCGCGTGGTGATCAAGATCAAGATTGCCGGCAGACCCAATACAGCACCAAGAAGCATGAGCGGGATAGCTTCCTGGAACGAATTTGGCGGATCGATGATCGAGTTGATTATCAATGCTCCGGTCAAACAGATCGCCACTGGGAGTACTACCGTTCCGACCAGATCCATGAAGACCACAAATTGCATCGAGAAGCAGAATGTCCCACAGAGATTCCGTACTCGGACTAATTCCATCAGGTTGTGTACGGTCGAATTGATCCATCGTCGTCGTTGGGACAGTAACACCGAGAAAGTGTCAGGAGCGACTGTCCGACATTTCGCTTGAGGTAAGAAAATGTTTTTGCGCCGAGGGAAGGTTCGTAACATGATCGTTGACAAGAATCGATCTTCTCCGAGTAACAAGAGATTCTTCTGATGGAGGGTATGTACTTCCGATTGTGAGTATTCGGACACGATCTCAGGCTTGACCAGGATGGGTACCCAGTCGTTATCGGTGTCCTTCCTAGCCTTGATGCGGTACATACTAAAACAACCTGGTAGACAGGTCACACCACCGAAAACAGATTCGAAGGCCTTGACGTGGTGATGCGATATGAAGTATTCGTATACTTGAATTGCCGTTACCCATGATTGCCTTTTGTTTGCTATTCGAGTCTCTCCACAGACTCCCATTATCATGTTGTCTTGATGCATACAGTTGACGAGGTATCGTAGAGAGTCAGGGTAAATCTTCGTGTCGGCATCAACCATTAGACACGTCTCGAAGTAATCCGGTGTAACTCCCATGAGGGTCTGGACTTTTCTGAAGATGTCGAAATCTAATGGTGACATCCGATCATTGTATGTGACATTGGAGAAAAACTTCATCAAGATCAATTGCGAATCTCGTTTCCCACGATTTCCAGGCTTCTTGTCTCGAGCTTCGGAAGGCATACCACACTTGACAACGATGATCGTCGGAGTCCTGTGGCCGTTCTTGGAGACTGCAAAAATCGACACGGAACGAAATCAGTACAGGCGGAGTCATCAGAGCGTGATGACCGGATTGCCTGTACTCACCATAATGCCCAGCATAGACCATAGCCCTGTTCTCCCTCTTCGCTCCGCTTCCGACCGCAATATATCCCATAGGCATCGGGTTCCCAAACCTTGGATCGGCATCCATCAAGCTAACACATATGTCCGGTGTCGAAACCTTTTCTCCGTGGCCAGTGATCATCCCATCACAGACTACCCAAATCAGCTTTCTTGAGTCCGAGTAATTCGTTGACGCTATCGAGTCTATCGTTCCTTTGATACTATCCTCTCCCTCTGAATAGCAGGTCACCAGACAAACGGTAAACAGCTCTGCGCCGATCTTCGCCAGGGATATCAACGGCTCCGAATTCTGGTTGTTCACCAATGTCGTTGATGAGGAATTGAGTAAACCAGTACCGTTGATCTTCTTGCCATTCTTGAGTCTCTTGCCACCATTCGCATTGGCGGAAGACCAAGGTGCCGTACCCGTCTTGTTATGTACCGACATATTCGCGCCTTCAGGCATGACTGCTGGACTGATTGCAGTTCTAGCCAAGTCACGCGGCGGTCTGACCAATTTCGCAGACATGAACCAGTTGAAGATACATGCCATGGCGAATCGGACCAATACCACACCCAGAATCACACCTAGCGAAGTGTAGAGGAACAATGAGGCGACGAAGCATCCAGGAGCGACTTTATCAATTCGACCAGCGGCGTATCTCGCTTGCATGCAGGGTATCGAATCTTGCATGACCTTTCGGTGGTAGAACAATCTTGTTGCGTCTTTCCCCGATGTAGCTTGATTCTCCAACACTTGTCTGATGGCTGTATCCACCTCATCTCCTGCTATGGCTGTTGGGTTCGCTTGCATGTATGGCGACATGTTGAGAACTATTCCGTCTAGTACGAGGTAATTCTTCAGAGCCGCGACCTGCTCCCAGCTGTATCCTTCTATCTTCGAGGTGTTTTGTATGGCCAATGTGGAATAGGTAGAATCACCGGGCTTGGTCAATGGACAATCCGGTAATGATCCGCTAGCAGTGGATGAAGTTGTTGTCGAAGTGGCGCAGTAGCCCATGCTGGCGTATTTAGCTGTAGATGTACACTGAGGATAATCTGCTGCTGTACGAGTGAAGAGGTTCGTGATGTCTTGTCCTGGCATTTGTTTCGATAGGGCGTAGAAATCCACTGTCTCTTGGGTCTTTGAGGTAGAAATGTTGAAGACGTATCCCGATACACTTAGCGTCACTAGTCGAAAGAAGCGAATACTCAATCAGCGCACTTTCCTGTGAATCTGCCGTCAGATCCAGTCTGCTGTTGCCCTTCTGGGATCTGCCTGGGCATCTCGCCCTCCATCTCCCCTCCGCACATGCTACTACTGCTGTACCATCTATCCAATCTCTCTTCCTATTTTTTCAAAAATACTCACGATCATTCTCCCCCAGGCGTTCGTACAGATGCCCCGCATTCCCTCCATCAGGACACAAAGCCTTCTGCAACCCCATCGTCACAAATCCTACTATCCCACCTAACAAAACCGCTATCCAGCAGAGCGTGATCTTCTCCCTCCAAGCTTGTCTACTCTGTTTCTCCTTGATGCCGAACCAGCCAAGCACCACCGGCGGCGCCCACCATGTCGTGGCGTACGACCACAATCTCCACCAATCCAATCCCCCTCCGAATCCACTACTCTCCGGGCCCGGACTATTATTCTGCGCCGAAAAATGCGTTGGCGGAGGGGCGATAAGCGGAACAGGCGCAACATGTCTTTCGGGTCGTGTCAACGTCTTGCCCCGTTTCAGCGTCGGCGCTCGGCCGTTGGAGGCAGACAGTGTCTGCCGTCGGGTCGGAAGGGGTGCGGTGGATGTGAATGGTAAGGGGGCGTCATCGTATTTGCCTGGCATTGTGCAGGTGCAGGTGAAGGTGAAGCGGAAGGGGTGACCGGCCGACTTGTGATGTGTATTGAGCTATGCGATGCGATGCGACGTGGTGTTCGATACTATGATACTATACAGTGATTGTGGGGTGTGTCGGTTATGCTTGAAGAGGATGTATGCCTGCCTGCGATGACATGTCCGTCGTTCCAGCGATGTGGGGTACGTCTTCTTCCAGAAGATAGCCAAACGAGCTTATCGAACTTGGGCAATTTGATACAGACGTAGGATCCAGGTGAGATTGCTGCGAGTGATTTTCAAGCTACTGAGAGGGAAGCTCGATCTGTGCTTGGAATACCCTAAGTGCGGACGATGCGTCGTGAAGTGGGAAGGGGAAAGAGCGTGACGAGCGTAAGAAGGCGTGAAGGGCGTTAAGGATGTCGTTGTGCGGCGTTGGATTGGTATGACACCAGCTCACTTGTCGGTCCTGTCTCGAGCTGGGTATGAAGATGTTGAGCGATAAATTGATGATCCGGCGATGAAGTCGAAGGTAAAAGTGAAAATGTCCAGCACGGTTCGTTCGGCGAGGGCGAGATGGGTGAATTCTGGAAAATCCGTTTCGTTTCTACTCGCACAGTTCCTTTGACCCTTTCTCGATCAACTTGTCTGGACCGATCGTAAGTAAAATCGGTGTGTGATAAGATGTGTTCGGAATACGGGAGTTGGTCGTCAATGAAGAAGATGTCGTTGCATAAGATATGCTGTACGAGTAGCGTTGCTGTTGCCGGTGCTGTCGCAAGGTGAAACGCGTCGAGGTAGGAAGTAGGAAGAATAAAAACGCCTGAAGCCTTATAAACTAAATCCGTCAACCCTGAATATCTTACGCAACGCAAGGAATTTCAATGTACTCGAGTATAGATAGATGGTCACATCGGATTCATGCTTCGATACAGGTCATGAGAGCGATAACGCTCACCCTCAATACAACAGACGATGCTGCAGATGGTCAATCGCCTCGCTTGACAAGCGCAAACGCCCATAGTCGATCACTGGATCAACAACAGACAACAAGAGGTGGCAGCAAGTCGACTTTAGCGTATTTCGAATCATCATGTTCTAATCCACCAGTACCATTGCTGCATGCTTTACTCTTAGTCTCCCAGGATATGAGATTTATAGGAGGACCGTCCCGCAGCTCAATATTGCGGATCAGAATAGACAGCGACTCTCCATCCGCAGTCGATCTTTGCCTACCCTATGGCTTGAAGACCAGATATGCATTCAAGGGCCAATCAAACCGAGAGCGAGGAGCTCGTAAGATTAGATTAAAGATGACATGCAGAACGAATGTTACATACACAGAGAACGTCATATGCTATGCCTGAAGAAAACAGGGAAAGAAGGGAAAAGATTGTCCATAAGCCATGCCGGTGATCTGTCTAACGATGACCTCCCGAGTGTCGTGTTTGGTCAATCATCAATCAAGATCCGATGGGATATTTACCTTCTCAATATACCCCAAGCCGATAATACGGTAATTAGCAGACTGGCGAAGATAGCCAACGGTATGGGTTGAGAGAAAGTTTCGAAAGCGCTTGAACAGGTCGAACAGGTCCAACCATCTGCAACAGAATCACGACGATATTAGTCTCATCCATCCTTCGGCCAGACGCTTCCGCATTTCATCCCGACCTGAATTTTGATGGCAACCTCTCCCTCGCCCAACTTCTCTTCACAGCCCGACCGCAAATTGAATCAACTTTTGTGCGCGATCAAGCAAAACTCACCAGCTATACTAGTATATCCCCCCGGTCGATACATCATGAAATTGGTGCCGGCATATGGACTGAGATATCCTCCTTTGACCGCGGCCCCATCTCCTCGTTCGTCGTAGATCTTCAGGACGTAAGTAGCTTCTGCGAAGGGTACCTGACCTGGGATCTGCTCCCAGTCGTACGGGTTCCAAACTACTTGAGTGGTATTTCCTGGGAAGACATTGGCGGAGGCGTTCCCTGAGGGTGTAGGATTCGGTCCGACGGGGTAGACGTTTCCGTTGGCGGAGCAGGATGCTACGACTGTCAGGGATGTCGGGGTGACGCTGGGTGAGGTTGGGAGGTGGAACGGGAAGAGGGGTAAATGTGGTACGTAGGTAAGGCGGGATGCGTCATAAGCAGATCGAGATCGATCATATAATGAATGAAGGAAGAAGCGGAGAGTGAGCAAATTCAAAGTGTCAGCCTTGGTACATATGTATGTACTAGCTTATCACTCGACCGGAATGTGGTCGATCTGACGACGATGAGGAGCATGAGGACGAGGACGAGGGTGAGGGTTAGGATGATAATCGCGTATATAAGACAGTTCAACTCGACTCAACTCACTATAAGCTAGTCATATTCCATCCAAAGGTGATCCAATTATCTTTCGCAATCTTGTAATAACTCGCACTGGCCGTCGACGGCGGCTGAGTAACCGTAATACCCCCTGCGGCAGCTGTGGCCGGTATACTGATCGAAGTAGTGGACGAAGTGCCATTCCTATTTCCTGATCCCGAAGCTGATGCTGAGCCCGAGGCATTCGGTCGGGGGGTTGCTGAGGCTGAAGCTGATTGGGACATTGTTCATGTATCTCTCGCTCTCCTGAGCTTCGTATCTCAGTGTTTCAGGGAAGAGTTTGAATAGGTGTGGATGGGAGACCAAGCGATCGATTCGGTTTCTTGATGAGGATCGAGATGTCTAGGACGACCTCTTCGCTTCTGGGTGGGAGGGAGTTGTTTCTATCTTGCGGTCAGACTAGATGGAGTCACGGAAGGATGGAAGATGAAATGATAGACAAAGAGGACCTCGTAGATGGGAGATGTTCTTTTTTAATCGAAATTAGTTGAGATCGTGCACGGTCGTCGAGCGTTAGTTGTGCGTAAATACTAATGAAAATGATGATGTTTCGTTAATCGATCGTGAATGATGATGATGATGATGAGAATGTTAAATGTTGATGCTATGCGATTGAGTAAGAGAAATACCAAAGAGAGAACGAGAAAGAGCAAATAAAGGCAGGAATGAATGAATGAATGAATGAGTGAGGTTGATGTGAAAATAGCAAACACATACAAATATACAAAAGTCCAGATGATCGAACCGTGCACAGCCCTTAGTACGCATCTCACTCCTTTGTCTGTCGACCATAGATTCAACTTGCAGACGTACCGTCAACCCGTAACACCCATTCCGCTCCATGCCTTGCAGCTTCATAGTGGTTGCTCTTCTGTGGATCCGTATGCATCCTTGAGCTACTCGACGACGATCCGCAAGTTTTGTCAACGAATGCGATGCTTGCGGATTTTACTTCTACTCTAGCCCTGAAAAGATGAAACAAATCTCGCCAAGCTGCAGCTGAATTTTCCTAAGTGCTCAAACGTGGACGTGGACTTGATCGGGTATTATACTTCCGGTGAGTTTACGTAAAGCCTTCTTCCACCCTCATTCCTCTTTCTTTCTGAACTGAACACTGACAATGCAGATGCAGCAAGAGGCAAAGTAACAATACATCGAGTTGCATACAAAACATTAGCATATCTTCTTGTCTTCTTCTTCGACTATCTAACAAGTCTGCATCTCGTCTAACAAATGACCAGGAAAGCAGGAAAGCAGCGTGCTGCACATAGCTGTGTTGACTGTCAAGTGTTTATTGGATTCTGACCTCTTGATCGGCCTCTGCGACAGGTGATCACAAACTCAGCATCAGATCAGACTGAACAGTATCGTAGTCTGTGAGGGGTAGAAGGCTTAGTGAGAAGTGACAGAAACACTAACCGATGTTCTCTACTACATCATGATCGCCCGAGAAATCTGTCTGGAGAGCTGAGAAATCTGATTCGGGCAGAGAGACGGTGATGAAAGGGAGGACTGTCGCCGCGAAAGATTGGTCAGTAAAAGCAAGAGGTACAACATATGTATTGACGATCATGGAAGCCATGAGATGACGGACGATGATGTCGAAGGGTTGTTTCAGGATGTCATTCTAATTGCACTCACTCTTCGAGTTGATGTTATCCTCGTTCACTATAGTCGCTCCCTTTCCCTTGAGCTCGCCGATGATCCTTTGCCTCTCGTCAGCCGAAGAGGATTTCTTGAATTGTACGATTACTATAGTAAGACACGAGCGGAGCGAGTCAATGACAGAACAAATTCGTATTTGATACTCTGACTGGAATGAAGGGTTGAAGGGATGCAATCGAATTATGGTTCAGGATGTGAGGTAGTAGCGTGAGAATCGCATTATTGTGACTCTCAGAACTGTGGAGTATAGCGCAGCGCAGGGCACTAAGGATGTAGGAGGTGGTATGGACATACCTTGTTTAGTAGCCATATCGTCGGTACTGATTTCGTTGACGTTATCGACTATAGTCAATTGATAGGCTGATACAGAGATAGAAAGCGATACGAGGATGAGTACTAAGAGTGACTTGACTGATAGTTGCATTGGTGCTGTATCATATGGGGTGGTTGATTGATGTATAGAAAGGAAGGAAGGATAGTGGTGGCAACAGAGCAATCGCGTGTTTACTCGTATCGTATGAGTACACGAAGAGCGGTCTTCTCCGTTATCCCTCTGAAGGGTATTGTTGTATGACGTCAGGACCAAACAATCAGGTCTGGTCTCGGAGATTCTTGGTGTTTTGCTCCTCGGTCATGCTAATCATGAGACTAGTTGCTGTCTCACCAAGGAGTAATTTTCTCACGGTTAGTATGGTTGTTTGAGCTATGTTCTCGTCCCCTATATTTGGGCCAGAGTGCGCTGTGGTCCTGGTCCGGAAAGAGCAGCAATTGACGATGGATGCATGGATACCACCTTGCCAATGCCGCGCAGAACAGAGCGTGAGAAGTTGATGCATCATAGCATGGAAGGGTGCCTTTGCGGCACTTCAAGGGATCTTTTTGGATCTTCGGTTGCCAAGATTAGAATAGACCTACGACCTTGTGACCATGCAACCGATATATAGTGAAGGAATGCACAGCCTATATACCAAACATTCCCCGGGACAGACGTAATCCTATTTCCTCCATACAAATCAAATACACACCTTCAATTATCCAGACCAACAGAGAACTCAGATTCAAACTCAATCCGTTGCCGAGGTGACTACTTGATTTATCCATACTCGGGATTATCATCAGTTCGGCCACGCATACTCGCAGCAGTAACATTTTCTGAATCGCCATTACATCAATTATCTTTTATGACTACATCCACGTTTGCATATCATACAATTTGAACTGAGTGAGAACAGAAACCAGAGCAAAGATGTCGCCCCATCGGCAATTATCGATCTCCTCGAAACGTCATCCAACCCAGATCCAAGATATCTTCATCGGTCTAGCCCTTTCCTTGGGAGATCAGCCCTCGGAGCGTAAATCAGATGGATCAGATCCCGGTAGAGACCTAGAATATTCGGCGGTGTTACACGATGGGACTGGTGTAGTCGAGTCCGAGACTTTCCACACCAAGTATTACATTGATGGAAAGACTTTCGACGAGGTCACGGAGGAGAATAAGAGGATCGCGAAGGAGATACTGGGGTTGATGAGGAGTATCCAGACTGATAAAGGGATGAATGTGAGTGAAGTTATCCCCTGTACAAAGTCGGACATCGTCTTCGCATCCATATCCCCTGGTCCATCACCATCCTCGCACCGTGGTACTCCACTGCTACTTCACCGTCACTCCGTTGAGAGACGCATTCGACGCAATGATGCGCTGTGCCGAGAAGGGTGATGATGGGGATAAGGCTATTATCGGAGAATTTCCCGCGTGGCATCCCTTTGGCGCGAGTCGTACCCCTCCTTTGGCCCCGCGGCGCGCGACGCTTGGTCAACAGTACTAGATGAAGTCGATAAATTGGCTGACTGTTGACTCTTTTTTGGCAGGTCCGAATGGTAGCTGTAGCTGAACCTGTACCTAAAGAGTTCAAAGGACATCAAGGCGTACAATTCTTCTCCACACTATGGCTCCACGTCGACGTAATCCCTATCTTAATCAATCCCTCAACTTCAATTTTCACCAAATTGCCCGCTCCTTCCACATCAGCCAGTGCGACCGCCGCCATCTCCGCCGGTGTCAAGCACCTCCATCCCGCCTCGCACAGCGCTACCACGGCAGACGTGGACCCGGTAGACCATCATGTGCAAGTTGATTGCAATGGACAGGTCAAATTGGTCAGTATTTTGCAGTACCAAGAATCAACTTCGGCGCCACTTTGGGCGAGGTTCACTGCTTTGGCGAATCATCTCAAGAAGAACAACGTCTCTATCGCCTTCTTCTCGGCGACGCCGCAAGGAGGAGGGGTCGCCCTGATGAGGGTACGACTACTAGCCCTAGCTAAGCTGGTTGGAGTCGATATGAAGTGGTTTGTGCCCGAGGGACACCCCGCGGTATTTGACATCACGAAGGGGAAATTTCACAACGTGCTACAAGGGGTTGCGGAGCAAGACAAAGATTTGACGGATGAGGATAAGAGATGGTTCGAGCTCTGGACTGAACAGAACTACGAGTCCTTCTGGTCGAACGGTGCGATTGATGCCTCGGTAATTGTTATCGATGATCCTCAACTTACGGCTTTGATACCGATTATAAAGAAGAAGAGACCGGATGCGAAGATCATTTTCAGATCGCACATTCAAAGTGAGTAGGCAACACGTCTCAGCATCATTCACATGCAGTCTAAGCTAGCTGACCCGCTTCTCTGTGAACTAAAACAGTTCAATCCAACTTGACCGACGACCCATCAACAATGCAACACCGCACGTGGAATTACTTGTTCAATTTCATCAAAGACGTTGACTTATTCGTGGCTGTGAGTGAGCGCGCCAGCTATTGGGCACACATCGCTGAATACAAATGCCGACTGCTAGCATCCCGTCAAGTTCTTTGTGCCTAAGAATGTACATGAAACCCTCCCGGTACTCTACATGGCGCCTTCCACCGAGTGAGTCCAATCCGTTGTCTAAGTGCCCGTGGGGCAATGCGAGACTCGGCAGCCAAAGCGAAGCTGATGATTGACACCTGTTTTCCTCAGTCCTCTAGACGGTCTGAACAAGCCATATGGACGAGCGTCCGTGCGATACTTCCGACAATACTTCAACTCCCTCTCACTCCAGCAATGCGGGGTCAAGATCGATTGGGATCGAGGATATATTTGCCAGATCGCTAGATTTGATCCTTCCAAGGGTGAGTGGGACCTCTCTACTGCTTGATTGAATATGCTCAATGAAGCGTTTCAGGAATCGACGATCTGCTTGCTGCATACCTCGAATTCCGAAAGAAGCTCGAAAACTCTGACAAGCCACCTGTCGACGGTGGCCCTCAATTGATCATCATGGGACATGGCTCAGTCGATGATCCCGACGGATCATGGATCTACGAGAAACTGCACGATACATTGGGTACGAAGGAGTACTCGCTGGTTCGGGATGACGTAGCTATAGTCCGAGCTCCGCCAAGTGACTCGATCTTAGGCTGTATCCTACAAGGCGCATGGGTAGCTACGCAACTATCAACTCGAGAAGGATTCGAAGTGAAAGTCACTGAGGCGATCAATAAACGAGTACCCATCATCGCTTCCGATGCGGGAGGTATCCCACTTCAAGTGAAACACGGCAAGAACGGCTGGATCGTCCCAGCGGGAGATAGACATGCTGTCGCGAACTTGCTGTATGATATTTATATTGGGAAGGAACAAATACACAGGGATCTCTCGAACTCCAGCCTCGGCAACGATTTGAAGGGTAAACCGACGGATCCGAATAGTATTGCGCAACTGTGGGTGGGTGATTTCGATAAAGCAGCTCAGAAGGTGCATGAGGATGAAGGGTCTACGTCGGAGGATTTCTGGACGGTCGGCAATGCGACGAGATGGATGTTGCTCTTTGCTAGACTGTTGGGATTGTCTCCGGAAGTGAATGTCTCGGAGAACAAGGATGAGAACGGGACTGGGACTGGGTCTACGGAAATTACTACAGAGCAGGTAGAGCTTCTGAAGAGTATGGACGTGGGAAAGAAGTTGAACGATAAGGGAATAGACGGGGTGAATGTCTGGAAGATGGTCATGGGTGATGACATGGTCGAAGGGGAGGGTGAACTCATTTAGTTCCGGCTTAGACAATAAGCCCGTTACTCGTTCGAGTACGAAATCGACTATGATATCAAGCTACAGTAATAGTGGCCTCAGGTCAGGTCAAGTGAAGGAAAATATTGTAGATAAAATGATAATCTCAGTAGATGTGACCCGCGGTCCATATGCAGTACGAATTCAAGTCAGTTGAAGAGGATTTCCTTCTTAGTCTCGGTTCACCAGAACATGCGAATCATGTATGAGAAGCAATACCATTTTTGCTGCATAATATCTTATGATGCACAGGACTTCGGCGCCCAAGCTCGGTCGGCTCCGAGCTCGGTTCGCGATTAAGCGGTGTTGTCATTCCGTCATTCCGAACATGACAACTAGTTACACTGCTTGCGCGATGATATTCTTCTGATGCTCAACAATTCATCTGTATTCACCCATCCACTGCATGTGTGTAGTATTGTCGGAGGTGAGCAACTGAGGCAGTCATGGCAGAAGATCTCCCACCACCACCTTACACTCGACACGACGCTTCCCAAACAGCTTCGGGATCAAGTGAACGAAGCGCTCCCCCCGCCTCTTACGCCAGCTCGTCGAGTGCACTACATACACCATCCGGAACCAGGTCATACTCAACTCGAGAGGACACTTTTGATTGCCGAGCGAAATGGAATGATAACGGGACAGTGGAAATTCCCCTGGAATTTCAAGAGAAGCTACCCGATCTAAGGAGTGGGATAACTGCAAATGTCAAAGAATATGCCCTGGAGAAACAAGGAGACCGCTCGAGGTGTGATGGGGTCGGTATACCGAGATTGAATATCGTGATCTTCTTTCTTGGCTCGAAAGGTGAGTGATAGGTGACTACAATCACTTGCTTCTATGAAATTCGTGACATGTCGTCCCGCTCCTTTCCGTTAAATCATCCCACTTGATCCGTGATTGTGCTGATTATATTGTTCATCCACCTTATTGTATGATGCAGCCGACTTGATACCTCTCTTGTTGATTGCTTTGGAATTGATCAAATCACATTCACACAGAGTACGCATAGCGACTCAAGAGATACATCGAGACACGATACGGCTGTACAGTACTCGACTGCACGGTCTGAGGGCCCCTGATGGAGCACAGCTGGAAGACAATTTGGAATTTTACGATGTTTTGGCTAGACCCGAGTTCAGCTTGAAGGATTGGTCGGAGGGTGAGTCTCGAACACGATTTAGAACCTTCTCATCTTCCAACTTTATGTGTCCCGTGATCCATATCCTCGTCCGTCCTGGTATCCCGATCGTGAACAATTTGTATGAGTGGAAGTGTCAAAACACAATATATCTCACATGCTGATATCGATCAATTTGCTCGCCCTTTGACTAGACCCGAGCCAGATGGAGATTACCTTACGCAGCTTTTATCGATCCACCTATCTCCCAGATGAGAACTCTGGTATCCCCTTTGCGGCGGACCATATCATTTCGACTCCTGAGGTTTTGGCCCACGTGCATTTGGCTGAGCTGTATGGGATCCCATTGCATATCATATCAAGTATGTGCACGACCCTCACGCTTAGCAGATCAGGTAGTACGACTGAACTATTGATCTGTCCGGACTTGCAGCTCGATCCGTCTCGCCAACGATATCCACACCGCATTACCTATCCCGTGTCGAGAATTCCAGTGCAGGAGACAATCTGACGAACTATCTCAGTCATGCGATCGTTGAAGATCTGTAAGTATCTCCTCAGCCTTGCTTTACCCCCAATCTGGTCTCATGGCAGCCATCCTTCTGCATCTCCCCCTCCTCCCCTCCTCCCCTCCTCCCTCCCTCCCTCCTCCCCTCCTCCTCCTCCCTCCTCCTCTCCCTCCTCCCCTTGTTCGGCCTTCTTGACCTTGCTCTCCCCTAGTTCTCGTGCTCCATCTTCGCCGCACCCCAATTTGTTCCTGTCTGTCTACAGAACTTCCGCTCGGCGACCCTGCTTGATCTAACACTCTTGCAGAATATGGCAGGATCTAGGCAAGACGATCAACAAGAATTTCCGTCAAGTTCCTCTCGGACTGGAATATCTGGATGGATATACCGGTCCTTCGAACTTGGACAGGCTGAAGATACCTGTCACGTATCTGTGGGATGAAGGGATAATAAAGCGACCCGAGGACTGGAAAGAGCACATCGGTGGGAGATGATCCTTCTTAATGCGACCGTGCAATCTGCTGACGAGATATTGCAGATATCACGGGTTTTGTACTGGATGAGGGGGTTACCTATCAACCTGATGATGAACTCCTCCGATTCTTGCAAGGCGAGCAGAAAACAATCTATGTAAGGTGAGATAATTCGTATTCTCATCGCTCAATGGACAGACCATGGGACTGAATCGATATCGACTGAATCCAGCTTGAACCTGACTTCCGCGGACAAGGAGATGAAGGAGCATATCGGTACGTACGGGCAGGTCGGAAATATTACATTTTTGACGGGAATGTCGACAAGACTGAGACGCACCCCTCTGCAGTCGGAGCCCTTGCTGGCGGACTCAAGAAATTAGGCTATCGAGCTATATGGAACATAAAAGGCTTGACAAGTTCTACCGGTGACTTACCGTCGGATGTGTACCTCCTCGAAGGTGAGAGCAAGCCGATTTTTCCGCATAAGTCTTGGGTCTGGAAGACAATACGGTTCGAGAACAACAAGGCTGACATAAAACCCGTTTTTAGACCAGGAAGCGCTTTCCTGGCTATTGTCCGAGAACCGCATAAACGCTTTGGTCTACGATGGTGGTACGCTTGATCCTTTGTTCTCCTGACAAGTTTATCATTGGAGTAAGCGCTCATGCAGTGCCAATCGTCACAGACCTTCACGTTGCCGTATCAGCGCTCAAATATTCGATTCCTATGATCGCATTGTGCCACCAAGGGAAAGAAGAGTGAGTCGGCCCGTTGCCTACATCCAAGACAAATATTGATTGCCTTTCTCGCTTTTTGGCTTTTCCGATCTCGCTGTTTTTCAGCCTCTGGCCTAAGAAGGTATACGAGCTACATGCGTCTCCTCGGCCCATACTTATCGATCAACTCTCAATCGAAGTTCTATCAGTAGCACTGGACGAAGCAATGTCAACAGAATCACGACTGATCGCGAAGCATCTGGCAGACACGGCTCGTTCTGACGATGGGGTGATCCGAGCAGTCAAATCTGTCCACAAGCATCTCCCTTTGTTGGCCATGCGGTGAGCTGCCTTTTCCGTGTTTGGGATATGATGTCCGTTGAATGATTGATGACATTGTGACTTCCGTGCAATCGGCAGATGCGATATCGCCCCTGATCAGGCTGCGATATGGTATCATCCAAAATCAAGGCTCCTTCTATCGGCAGTCGTTGCAGGGACGCTATTGAATGAAGGTAAAATGACTTTCGAGGAATTATCTCTGAATCGTACGTCCACGCCTATCCTGAAAAGGTCCCCAACCTACAGAGGCGAATCAAAAGTGACAGATCTGATCGCGATGGGCTCTTGACAGGTCCGAAGGAGTATGCTGTCGCTCAAGCGGACTCGGACCCGATGATCGGAGGAGTACATGCTTTCTATACTGCTCTATCAAAATCGCCCCAGAGCGTCAAATACCTATTTGATCTCAATGTGAGTTCCAGCCAGGATCACCAAATGCACGTAAACCTTAGACTCACGTGCGGATTTTACAATCCACCCAGCCGCCTTCAAGAATCGTTGACATACCCGCTCAACAGAATAGTAAGCAGCAATATCATTGCTGATCGGTGTCTATGCCATGGTTTGATCTTTGCGCTGATGATTTGCCGCAGCAGCGCATGTGATGCGCAGATCGGCGACGGCTCAAGTGCAAATGGGACCTGCTCCCATCACCGATTTCAAGTCTGGCATGAAAGAGGCTCGAAGAGAGATGAGCGAAGGTGTTAAAGACGGGGTCAAAGGATTCGTCAATGGTCCTCTTGAACCGCTCAAGCGAGGTGTGAGTCTCCAGTCACCAGAGTAGCCTGTCACAAAAGTCCAGGACCGAATCATAGATCACGGCTGACAGCTGAGATGTGCGCCGTGCGTATAGAATGTCGTTGGAGGTGTTTTCGGCTTAGTTGGCGGAAGTGAGTTCGACTTAAAGCTATACAAACACCAAATATATTGTACCGGTCAAACCACATCAGTATTGCTATTACAGCTGATGTTTGCTTTTGACTTCCTAGCTATTGGCCTAGTGACGAACCCGCTCGCCGGGGCTATCCGATCGCTAGACGCCGGTACAAGAGGTCTCTCATCCGAAATCAACGCGACTCATCGAGGTCCACCCGAGGCCAGGATATCGGTTGGAGCCTCTTCGCCTGCCGATGTCCTGCGCAAACCTCGCGAGAACACCAGTATCTACCAAGCGCAGATGGTCTCTGAAGAAAGCAAACGATGGATCCTGGAAGCGTACAAAAAGGCTAAGACCCCTGAGAACTATAAAGATAGAAAGGCGAGGGAAAATGTGCGACTTAAAGGAGAGGACGTGCCCTCGTATTCGAAGGTTGTAGATGGCGGAGTGGTGATACAATTCAAGAAACATCAGCTTGAAATCACCCAACATGAAAGTGAGAGGAAGAAGACCGAGGTGGATGTAGTTGGGGAAGGGATGCGGACTGTCCGAATGGATGATCCTCCTTTGCTCGAGGCAAGAGATAGTGAGAGCGGTGGTAGTAACAGCAAGTGGTGGAAAGGGAAGGGAAAAGGTAAAGGTAAAGAGAAGTCATGATGGACTGCGAGCTATGGGCCGTGGGTTGTTGTGAGGTGTATCACAGTCCGTGGACACAAGCACCATATTTATACCGTATACTGCATATAAAGTCAATCTGAACATCCGGGACGGACAATGCATCATGTTTTACAGGATACAACATAAATACGACGATTCAGATGAATATTGATAAAAGTGCATTCAGATCAAATCAAGAGAATCCCCTTTTCCCAGCCTAGTTCACGCATCACGACTAACCAATCAATCGGCTCGTTATCGCCCGTTCCCTCCGGAAGGGCATTCCGTTTCTCCCAAACCTTCTCGATCAGTTTCCAGATATATTTCGTATTTCCAAAGAGGAAACTGTCTTTGTTGAGGTTCAAGAATAGACCCCTGAAATACAACTGGAGGTCTGACGTACAATGACATGCTGTTAACGCTATGGGGAAGATCAACGATCTGATAAATTCGTTGGACCTTTTCGATCGAGCTGAATTGGTACTCGAACTTGGATCGGCATTGGTTGTTGCGGGCGCAGTAGAAGGATTCTCGGCGATGCCAGTGCCTCTGCCATTTGTAGTATTGCAATTGACATTATGGGAAGAGACGAAGTGATGATGATATACTTGATGTGGATATGGCCCCGGACCGGTGGCAGAAGCAGAACCGGAATGGACGGATGAAGAAGTTGTCGTTGTCGGTGAAGTCGACTGAATAGCGTTTGTACCGGTCATATCGTTATAATGCTCATTTTCAGAAGTGATCGATGCGTTTGATCCAGAGAAAGATGACGATGTGGTGGAAGACGTAGTTGACAGATTCATCTGAGCTTCGAGAACCGCCAATTCCTCGATGGTGGCTATAAGTCTGTTGATGGGTTCTTTGAGCGGATTCAGTCGAGGATAGGGGCCGTTGATAGTGATAGCCAATAAAAGCTTGGTCGATTCGTAGAAACAGTTCGACATCAATTTACCTTTTTCTATCTCGTTCTCACTCAGATTCTCGGTGATTCCATTACCACTGGATTTTTGAGCGTGTTGATCATAGCTTTGTTGGTGGTAATGACGCGTCTGATCTTTACCTTTACCTTGACCTTGACCTTGATATTGGTACTGAAATTGACAATGCAACATTTGTTTCTCTCTCCATGATCTTTCGTTCAACAGCGTCTTGATCGATGAGCCTCGCCTGACCAGTTCTTCAACATCTAAACGCCCTTCTCGGAGTGATTTGGCTCGCCAGTCCGATAATCCGACCGTCTCTGCTAAAGCCAACAACTGAGTTTTCGAAGATACAATCAGCTCATATACTCAACTGAGATTGTACCCTGATTATCCCAATAAGAATATATAGTGAATACCGACCTCGAGCGGACAGAGGCGGGTGGATCGATCTACTCACAGTGGTATTGTCGATATCCTCCATGTTTGGGATGATATTCCTAAGCTCATCTGCCGTGGTACTACTAAGATAATCAATCGGTGATCGATTAAGCAAGAACCGATATACCGGTAAAAGGTCCGAAGCTTTATTTTCCGTGATCGACCCGAAGATATCAGTACGGATCATGGCATGCAAGAAGATCTTATATCGTTTCCACGGTGATCCGCCCTGTTGCTGTTGCTGTTGCTGCTGTTGCTGCTGTCCTTGCCCCATTTGCGATGGATCCGAGGCAGCAGTCGAGGAGGATTTCTTTTGATTCTGTTGTAAGAGGATATTCTGAGAATAATACGGATTATGTTGATCCGGGACTTTTGTGGTCGTCGGTATGAATACACCTAACTCCGGTGAATTATTCAAGGCGAACCATAGACATTTTCTCGAGATCTCTAGACTCTCTACCCATTGCTTGTTTATGCCTCCCTTGAAAATTATATACGATATCGCAGAGATCGACGAGACCAATATCCCATCTGAGTTGTTCTGATGAGCATTATTGTTGTCTAGCGAGATTGTCCGGAGTGTCTTGACGGTCTTCTCAAAAGATTTCTTGGCTATTTTCTCATCGTCATCTCCTTCTTCCTCATCCGATCTTACCTCTTCCCCTTGTATCCGCATTTGCGAACCCTCAGGATTAGCCCCGGAGCGTATGATCAATTCGCCGTTGTTGTTCTTCAGCACAGCTTGACTATACCAATCCCTCTTGTTCTTGGGCTTACTAGACTTCCTGTTTCCCTTCCTCCCTTTCTTCCTGTACACGCTCAGATGCAGTGCTGCCAAGGATTTGAGACTCTCCATGACTACTTCGTCTGAGAGTGCTAAAGGGGCGAGGAAATTCGTTATGGTGTATTCGATAAAGCGGTACTGTAGCGGTAAAACTATGTTCAAGTAATGGTTGAAATACCTCTGCCGACTGCTAGTTGCCACTTTGAGCGAGTTATGGATAGAGGGTGAGGGAGATTGCAGATTCGATAAAACGTCAGGCTGGGAATTCAACAGCCATAGCCATAGTTCGTCAAGCGAAGTGTTTGGGTTAGATAGATTTTGGAAATGCGCCGTTGTAGGTGAGTATTTCTGGACGTTCATATTTCCTTGCTGACCATCTTGATCTGTACCTTCTGCCTCTTGCTGTTGTCCCTGCTGACGTAGCTGCTGCGTAAGACGCGGTTGCTGATGTTGATGCTGATGCTGCACCTGTTGCTGTTGCTGCTCCAGGTCAGCCTGCAGTCGCGGTCGCGGTGGCGGATGTGGCTGTCCGGGTGGCTGTACATGAAAGAGCTCCAGGATGCTAGGCTGTGGACGGGCCTGCGAAGAATAATACTCCGTGTCTGGTCGGGTATGGGCATGTGGAAAGGCGCTGCGATGAGGATGCTGAGCTTGTGCATGAGTATGAGTGTGACCCTGAACGGGAGGATATTGCGGATGTGAATGTGTATCAGGCTGGCGATAATGATACGGTACAGCGTTGCTGAATTGTGGACTTGGTCCGGACTGATAATATTGGGTTGGGGCAGTATGAGGGCTTGGTAATGATTCGGACATGGCTAGTACGGACGACGTAGTGGGCGGGGTGAAAGCTTTTGACCAATCTGCATAGTTCGGAGGCTGTTCACCTGCGAACGGCTGGGTCTGACTCGCATCCCACGTCCAACCTTCGAATGCCGTCGTAGCTGTCGATGGCCCACTGTTCGCTTGAATCGACTGCCAGCCACCTTCAAAGTTAGCTGTAGCTTCGTGAATATTCCCTATTGCTGTTGGATGTGTCGATGGCTGATGCGTCAAGATTGGATCGACCATAGTGTGATTAGGCTTGTATCCTGATTTCGATGATCCCGAGCCCGATCCTGAACCGAAGTGCGAAGCCGTTTCTAAATTATCATACTCCATCGTCACTTCTGTACCCATTCCGCGTCCGCATATCTGGGTGTGATCATCCTCGGCCAGATCGTCATTCTGCTCGTCTCCGTCGCCCAGATCTAATTCACCTTGACCATTGCCATCACCGTAGTCGTACTGAGCCGTAGTGAAAGGCGATTTGTCGATATCATCCTGCTTCTTTCGTGGTTTACCCTTTGACTTGCCCGATGAAGACGAGGTTTTGATCCCTAGCTCTTTCGGCTTCTTCGTTCGACGGCGCTCGGTCGAAATTTGTTTGCTATATCAACACAGATTAAAAGTCGAACTGTCAGACATCTTCTAAGTATGGTTGCAATCTCATTCTGAACATCGATTATTGAAAACAAATGAAGCCTGCTCACATCTCATGTTTCAGCCTTGTCTCCACGTCCTTCGCCTTCAACCATGACGGCCTCTGAACCGAGTATCCCATGCAATCCAATCCAAGTCTCTTACATGTCTCGCAGATGGGTTTGGCTTCGTCGCATCGCTAAAAGACATCATGGACCAGGGTTGAGCCTCTTGTACAGCGCTATAGTATCGTTCTGTGGATATTGGGTCGCGAGCTCACCTTTTTACGTATCCTACAAGTTATGCAACCCGTCTTACCCCTCTTGATGGACTTATCAAACCCACCTGCACCTCCTGCTGATCCGAATGCAGATGCAGACCCGGACGCTTCGGCATTTGAGCTGTATTCTGAGGGATGCTGGAAGTGAGTCGACGAAGTTGGTGTGGAGATGGCAAATACCGAAGTATTGGCTAGATACGGCGGTGGAAGTGGTGGATTGTTTCCATTTCCATTCTCGCTCCCTTTCCCCAGTCCGCTCATTCTGATAGTCTGATATCAATCCAAAGCTTCTTTCTATCCTCTATAGCTTGTGGATGGCCGAGTGATTCGTGTTATCGTGTTATTCTTGATGCCACCCCGACGCAACAGAAGCATTTTCTGACCTTGCGTTAACTGAGCTGAGAAAGATCCGGATCGTTTTCGCGGGTTTGCTCTATTAAGACGATACAGATACAGTACACAATATATACAAAGAATTCGAGGCCAGAGTATGGTCGCCTTCCAAACTTCACCTCATCGTGACTGACGCCTTTGGTCTGCAGTGCTAGTCGAGCTGAAGCGAACTAAAAAGCATAGAACAGAAGACACGTACGTACTCGTACTGTGATTCTACACTTTATTCTAGCGAATTCAAGCATATCAAGTGTGAACGGAAGAAAGTGTTCTAGACCGGGTAAAAATGCTTAAGAGAAGCCAAATATCTCACGTTCACGTAATTACTAGATTCTCATGCATGTCTTGTTTTGATCCCATTTCATTGCATTCCCAATCGACCTCCGACAGGCCAGATCAGGCAGGGCAGGAGCAGGGGCAGGGGCGAAGGCGAAGGCGAAGAGATAAGGGACGGAGACATGCTCTGATAGAGGGGGAAAAAAAGGAGAAAAAAGATGCGGTGCCTTCTCCTTCTCCTGCTTCCTGTTTTTTCGCATCGCGTAGCACCGACGTAAGGTCACAGAGTACTGTACTGACAATTCCTTAAGCTTGGCAAATCAAAGCGTCAGGCAAAATTAGGGTCCGAATTGCCCGAAAGTAAATACTCAAGTATATTTTTACTTCATACGGTGATCTGCCTTTCCACCAACTAGCGGATTTTCTCCGAAACACGAAAACATCCCTTTCCTTCCTCCGCTGGTCAGGTCAACAGTAAGGAGGTATTGATCTGGTATGAGGGACCATCGCGATCGATATATCTGTCTCGCATACAATTGAACACGTTCGCGTTGACAAACTGTCAGGGTATGTCACCTCGTCCTTGGTCAAATGCCGGACAGGTGACAGGTGACAAATCGCGCTCTCTGCGAGTCTGGAAATCTCTGGACGTCGGGTGTAGTGACTTGTGGATTTAACGCGTAAAATGGATTGGTCAGCATTACGAGAAAGGCGTTCGTTCATCACGAATGCAAATCATGCAAAAATCATGCAAATCATGCACACCTAAAATGCACTAACAAAAATATGTAACACGAGTAGAGAGGAGGTCGGGGGATCTCATCGCGATCGCGCTTTTTCGGAAAGGTTACTCCGGTTCAAACTTTCATTTCACCTTCCCCTTAAAACAAGCCAGATCCTTTCGCCTGTGCACCCAGCTTCTCCCTGGTCCACTGCCATGCTTCTCTACCGAATCTATAATATATGAAACCGAACAATGCCCCTGACAAGTGCGCAACATGATCGAACATCCTGACATCGTTCAGCAAGGTAAATTAGCTCGGTCACGCAGAACTGAGAAATAGGACCGACAGAGCTCACCTCCAGCCTCGTATAAGACCAACGAGATCTAAGGTGACCATACCCGCGACACCCATGCCTATCGGTACACTGACGAAAGGTATGAAGATGATCCCCACGCTTGAGTCAGGGTACGCGCAAGCTGTCAGAGTCAACGCAGCGTAGATTGCACCACTTGCTCCTAGCGAAGGTAAGATGCCTTGATGCGACATCAATGCTTGCGGGCTTGATATCCTGGCGGGATGGGACAATGCTTTGAGAAGAGCGGGATATCGGAATATGTTGGTCCATAGATGACTACCCAGCGAGGAGAACAGGCCCGCGGTGAGCAAGAAAGCCAAAAAGTGCGGTGTGTGGGTGGAAGAGGCCAGTGCGGGTAAGGAGGGAGAGGACGATAAGTAGGAGTACGCTGCCGAGCCGAAAGAGAACAAGGCGAGCGAGTTGAATGCTAAATGTGGGAGAGACTGATGAGAAAGCTGCGAACGGTATTCAAAGCCGTCAGCCTATGTTGCAAGAATGGCAGGTCAGGCGCTGGAAGACTGCTCACAGTGCTGGTGAACATGGTCACACAGTTTCTCCATTCATCTCGCTTCGTGCCGAATACGATGGGTCGATGTAACCACCATTTCCTCATGAATGGCTCCAACCGACGAAGCTTCCACCAGACAAAGACGTTCCCCATGACGAAGATCAGGCCCATCGGAGCTAATTGAGCGGAAGGTGTATTGAGGTAGAATTCAGAGGCCATCACGTAGGTACGCAAGACTGGGATGAGCAGGAAGTTGGGTAAGAACGATAGAGTCGTTGGAAGGCTATTGAGCGTTTTTTGAGCGGACTGAGATGATATCACCTCACTATCAACATCAGAAAGATCAAAGTTTGCTGGTAACGCAGGATTATCGCTGACTCACCCTTGCACCTTCCAATTGCTTAGCCCGATGTATTTCCCTATCGCTAGGCTGACTCTGGCCTTTCCTCCACCAACTACTGCCGCCCAGCTTATCTGCCCATGTCTGAGTATCGATGTTCGTGTACAAAGCAGAAGCGACATAGCCGCCTCCACCTAAAACTGCGCAGAACTATAAATTGAAAGTGACGGATAGATCAGCCATGCATCGGATATTGCCAGCCGATCAGGTATGAGAACATACCACTATAGGTCGCCATATCGACCTTCTGGGTAAAGACGGATTGCTGAACGCCTCATGACTCGCGCTTGAGTATTGACCATTCTCAACTGCTGAACGGGGTACGGCTATTCGTTTCGGTGTTATTCGACCCAGAACTTGACGGCCTGCCGAAGGAGGGGCAGACGAGAATGATCGGTAAGGTATTCTCGAAGGTCCGGCCTGCGCAGACCGGCAAATCGAGCTCGACAGCGATGACACGAGAATCTTCGACATTACGATCCCCTCAAGTTCGATTGTCCTCTGATCCCTGGCGATATCGTTGGGAGTCGAGGTGGCAAGGATGAATTGACAACTGATAGGTGTACTCATTTGCTGAAATTTCCAGATTCCACATTCCAGATGCTCATGACGCATGCTTAATGTTGCTTTTCGGCACGCTTTGACTTATACATGCACCCCACTTAAAGACCGCAATAAGATGATTACGTTATCGTTGCCTTGTTCCGGGTAAACGGGTCAACTTACACCCGACGATGATCAAAAACAACCATACAAAGTTGAACCATCTTTCTTCCTTTTCATCATCGTTCACCCGCCAAGATAGATTTCACACGTCTGGCTGGTCACTATGTCGGCTTTTCTGTCAGGAGGCGGGGTAGAATGTGGACCGAGTAATGTGCTGAAAGACGTCAAAGGTCGGCTGGATAAGGATAGGTCATTACAACATGTGCGTCAGCAGATTCCACTATCAAAGGACTCAAGCTGATGGGTATCACAGGATCGCTTGGTGTCTGTACCAAATGTAGCTAGTTCATCCAAGCAGGTGAGCTGGATTTGGGCGGACTGATTCCACCACATTGAAGCTCATGCCTCTGGTGACATTCGCAGCCTTTCCGAGCGGTCCCATCAGCGCAACCTCGCGCATCTGTCCCGCCTCAACATGTCCAGACCGCTCAGTCAGCTTTTGACCTTGCTTCCCTTCGTCAACATCTATCGCCCCCTCCATCTACTCAGCATCAGCGAGTAGCGCCTTCTTGCTCATGGGCAGACGCTTTCGGTGCATATACACAAGTGGAATCGAACCAATCTCAATCAACTGCGACACAGTCATCCCAATCGAACGGATGGGGCGCAGAATTTGCGCAAAGCACCGGTGCTTCAGTCCCTCACTTCCAAAAGCATCGCACAGGAGTATCCGCACACCCAGTAGCACCATGGAAACGTCCTATTCATCAGCCATCTTTTCATCATTCCCACCATATGGATCAACCCAGAATTCTACCCTATCTGCCAAACGAAAGGGAATCCCGACCATATTCCGCTCCTCCTGATCAGGGGCAGGAACGCGCAACAGATATTCAGAAGGAACCTCTGACCGAATCTCAAGACTTACTGGCACGAACAGCTCAGACTTTTGTGGACGAACTCGACGGGCCATCTGGACTATTAAAGGATAATCCGAAATTAGCTCGGAGCAAATTCGTGTCCCTCCTGAAAGGATTGGGAAATGGCGCGCTTGTTGTAGATGAGGGCCAGCGAGCTCAGGGAGAAGAAGTAGGGGAAGGTGCTAGATTCGTTGGTTGCACAGCTGCCCAGAATGGTGATAGTGATTGGGCTACTTCATTCACTGATCACCAGCGTTCTGCGGAAGGTGAGGGCGAGGACCTGAGAGGAGGAAAAGGAAAATCGGTCGAAAGTAGACACAACGCATATCCTCAGTCTATGACAAACAATACTCTAGGCTTCGCGCCCGGAGTTATGCCCTCTTTGGATAGGAGTCGATACGGTACACCGACCGATGATGCGAGCTGGGACTCGCATTTCCAAGATCAAGAAGCCCTGGTCCGCTCAACTGAAAATGCTAGAAAAAGCGTTCATTTCGATCCTGAGCCCCCTCTCGAGAAGGAGAGAAATGGTGTACCGAACAGCCTCGGAGAAGCTTTGAGACATACTACCGGTATACCTGGAGCTGGTCTGCAATGGGAAGATAGAGCTGGAGATCAAGATATGGATGATTTTGACGAATTCAACGATTTGAACGACCTGACCAAAATTGACGACTTCGACGACCAAGTATTCATGGGATTCAATGGTACGATGGCACAAGCTCCTTCTGTACAGGCCAATGGCGCTGGTCATGTTCAAAATTGGGGACAGCTACAAGAAGACTGGGAAGAGTACTCGCAGAACCATGCGCCAGCTAGGGCATTCAAAGGTATGGGGACGGGCGATCAGACGCAAAGGTATCTCTTCCAAAGCAGAAATCCGTATTTCGGGGTGAGCGAATTTGGGAGTTACTGGGAAGTTGAATCCCCCACTCTGAAGGTGAGTCCAAGTCACTACGCTAGGTGACCAGAATCGAACTGAGCTGACTCATCGGTCCAAAGGATGTGCTTGAGCTTGAAGCTGCGGTACAGAATTCGCCATCATCCCACGAAGCATGGTACAACCTCGGACTGAAGCAACAGGAAAATGAAAGAGAAGAGTCCGCCATCTTAGCTCTTTCCAAGACGATTCAGCTGGAACCTAATTACAGACCTGCGTATCTGGCATTGGCAGTGGGCTATACCAATGAAGGGGAGTCTGAAGCTGCCGTCACAATGCTGGATAAGTGGATCACACTCGGTGAAGGGCAACTTGATATCTCGGGATCAATAAAAGGGCCATCCGAACAATGGGATGGGAAGAAAGGTAGATCGGATCTGATCGAGCGTCTGATCAACATAGCCAGGAGGAACCCAGAAGAATTAGATGCTGAAGTGCAGGTTGCGCTGGGAGTGTTGTTCAATGCTACTGAAGTGAGTTTGGCAATCTCCCCACTGCTGCTAAGGATGATTGTCGCAAATGACTGAACGGGTGATGAATGCTGAGGAGTGGTGTGATAGGAATATCAAAAAGCGGAAGATTGTTTTTTATCCGCCCTAAGCGTTAGACCTGATGTGAGTATCCGGTCATATGTGAATATGGTGTAAGATGGATGGCGGAACTGACGAGATTTTGAAGGATTGGCTATTGTACAATCGGCTCGGAGCTACTTTGGCCAATAGCGGGAGATCTAACGAAGCTATTCAGTACTATCATAAAGCGTTAGAATTGCATCCCAACTTCGTCAGAGCTTTGTGAGTCCCGATGTTTCCCCCTTTTCCTTCGGATTCCTGATATACAAGATATGGCAAAGAAGCTGATGACCTTGTATACGTAGATTCAACCTGGGTATATCGTATGTCAACTTGGGTCAATATCCCTTAGCTGCGCAATCCGCCTTGGACGCGCTCAGGTTACAGCACTCAGATTTATCCGAAGGGTACTCGTTTGCTCAGCATCATCATTCATCGAGTGCGACTTCAAGCTCGCATCAGCAAGGTGGTGGCAGTGGTATACGATCAAAAGGGAAAGGAGTGACTAGCGACGCATTGTGGAACGTATTGAGAAGCGCTTGTGTCCAGTATGTCCAATCTCCCCTTTTCGAGTGTGTCGGTTCCTGGGTATCGTGTTTATGCTGATTGATTGCTATTTTTTAGTATGAACCGACATGATTTGGTCCGGTTGGTGGAATTGCATGATTTGTCAGGTGAGCCTATATCTTTTGTCGTCCTGTCGACCTTCAGTATTGATAGCATGTGTCAGATCGAAACAATCAAGAGCTGATTCGTGGTTGTCGATAATAGGCTTCCCCTTGAGTTTCGGGGATGTTTTGGGTACTGCGATTCCTGCTGAGGCTCCGGCTCCGGTTCAAGTATGATTAGATGGCTTGAAGGCGATAGCGATTTTTCTCACCATAGTTGTATAGGATGTGAAATATCACAGACATTGTGAATGACCTTATGCACGATACGATTGATGTCTTTATGGCAAGAATTCAGCGCTGCAAAGACTGAGTGAGACAAGATGCTTGATGCATTAGAACAAACGAGAAAAGCACAGTAGGACACATTCTATTAGAAATCTATTCTATGTTTACGGTTGCGATCAACCAAGACAGCCTTTATATAGATTACGAGTTTCTAACGGTCCACCGGACGTTCATCAAGGACTTCCATTGCGTGTGAACGGATCGAGTACCTCATCTATGTCTCAGAGGTTGTAAGTTCCCTTGATTCCGCTATGGACATCTTTCCTTTGCAAACTCCAGAACTTTCAGAGACTCGCCCTCGTACACATCAATCAATCCTTCTTTTTGAATTCCTCTCTACCTCTCGCATCTTCCTTTGTCCAGATCGAGATACTCTCAGGCGGCGAGAAGAATTCTGCCCATCCCTCTGTCGATGATGTAGAATCAGATCAGCCAACAAGCACACCTCAGAATGCCGCATCCAAGCTCAGCTACCAGGAGAAGGGAGTGCAGCAAGTCCTTGAATCGTCGACTCACCCTCGTCAATGGTCACTTCACCCTGGTGCCATCCCATCACATCCGTCCATTTCTCTCCTGCATGTTCTTTACCCACCGCTACTTTCTTGGAACCGTCTTCTTTCCCATTACAGATGACCACTACGCATCCATCGTGTTCTTCGTCTCCCTTTCTCAACCATGCGACGCAGTTGGCTAAGAAGAGAAATGAGGCACGGCGTCAATTAATCAATGTCTCATACACAGATTCTGTTTGGAACTTTGAACAGCTGAAAATTAGGAAACCAGGAAAGAAAGAAACGCACGGTGATCCCAATAATCGTTCAATTCTCCATACGCGAACAATTTCCTAGCTCGGATGATATCGTCCAATTGCGAGACGGGTTTCTGGGGGTTATCGCCTGCTGTACCGTATAAATCTCCGTAGAATACACATCTATGGCGAAAAAAGAGAAAACGGACCGAATGATTCAGCTTCAGTCTTAGCTTGGTGATTGGAGAATTTAGCTCACGGGTACCCATCGACTCGAAGAAGGATCAAAGCGTATGCTAAGGGCTTGAAGGCTGATGAGACCCATCTTTGAAGTGATTGACCGACTTGGGTGTCGTGCTACAATGTCAGTGTCCATTGCATCAGCTTCCTGAAACACCCAGCGTGTGCGAAGTCGAGAACAAGCTCACATTATCGACGAGCGTACTGCGCACAAAGGACAACAAGTCAGCACAATGCAACGACAAGGAAAACGTAGCTAGCTCACACCGCGTCGATGGGTCTTCGTTGGACCAAAGTATTGTCGAAGATCTGCCTCAGATCGTAATTTTCCCTTTGTTCGCCAGCAGTCTGCCCAGCAAAAAGTCGTCAATTGACATGTACCTTAGGCTCAACACGTAAGGCAGTTTACCTACGTGGAAGTTATCTGGAAAGACTCAACGTATCAGCTCGATTTCAGTCTAGGGCGGAAAAAACGGATAAGATTTACCTTGAAGACAAGAATCGAAACAAGAAAATTGGGTTCCCAAGCCCTCGACGTATTCCACAAGCGCATCGACCGAATCATGCCAAAACTCCCCGACGCAGAATGCTTTGGCTTTACCGCCTTCAGACGATCTGACGTGTTTGACAAACTCCCCAATGAAGTTTTGCTATTCCCCCTGGATCATCAGCTCACCGGTCTGGCCATCTGAGCTGTACGAGTGACAAGAGAACTTACGGAGATATGCTTGACAGCGTCGAATCGGAATCCGTATGCTCCTGTTTCCTTTAAGATCCAATCTCCCCATTTGCTATACACGATTATTGAAATGTAAGCTCGAATCCGATCGCGTGTGTATGATGACACGGCCTCACAAGAGCTCTTTCTCGACTTCAGGATGAGCATGGTCGACTACAAAAGGCAGCATGTCAGTCCCGTTCGCGGCGAAATTTAGCTGAGATTGAGAGTACGGTACTCACTGTCCGACTGAAGAGACCCAGAGAGGTGACTTCATGTTTAGCGACCCACTATGCCCTTCGGTTGAAAGTTTTGAGTGGACTCACAAACATCAGATAATCATATGAACCTATAGATCTCCATCATCAGCGTTCCTTGTTCCCTGCTACACTATCAGATACCTGAAGAATGCTCACCGTTCTCATCGTCAACATCCTTAGCCCAAGTCTTGCCGTCGCCTTGAATCTGAACATACGAGGCATTAGCATGGCCGTACCACTTGTCATGGACAACGACGAAAGGAACAGCTTGACCCACCTTGAAGATGGCTTTTGTTTCGGTCTTAGCATCGTAATCTACTCCAGTGAAATGATTATAATTCCATTTCATAGGCGAGTAGGTATCGCCTCGACCTGGGAAAGTGAATCTGGGAGGCGCGGATAATGGCAAAGATCATTAGCCTACCAAGTGGACAGATTACCACGGACCAGCCAACCATCAACAGGGTCGACTCACTTAGTCCACGCTTCGATATTATGCATTTCCCCAACTTCCTTATTCCGGTCATTCTGATCTACCATCGTAGCTAGAAATTCCTCTTTATCGTCTGCTCCGGCTCTGCGTAGTCACGTAGTAGAGGACGGTCAGCTGAAATCCCCGCCCGTGCGCTCACTCCTTTGAGTTCAAAAACAAAGCTTGCAGACAGGGGCTCGGGAGAGAACAGCGTGGCTCGGCTCACTTATGGTTTAAAACGGCGTCAATATAACTGATGATCCCATTATCTTTTGCCTTTTTGATTGCTCGAAGTAGATCTTCCTTGGATCCCCATTTAGTCGGTTTACCGCCCTTTTGGTCAAATTCACCGAGGTCCCAGATATCGTAGCTGTCATGTCAAATCATATTAGCGACCAGGGCGATCATTTTTGGGAAGAGTGTCGAAGTTATGAAGTGCATCGAGGTGGAACTGAATCGGGATTGTCCTCAGACTCGGATTCAGGACTCACATATCGTACCCTGTTCCTTCCCTTCGCGTTCCGGAAATGGCAGCAAACAATAATCAACAATCAGCTTTGAATACTTGCCATTTGCCTTCGTCTAGAGTGATTCGCAAGCAGCTCCAACCTTGCCAACATGACTTGTGTCGGCTAAGAGCGTACTTACGGACTGGATCCTTTGGTAGGCGCTACGAATCAATCAAACCACTTTACCGTCAGCCTCATCTCTAGCAAAGTCAAGTCAACAGTCGGAGGAAAGAGAAAGAGACTTACGAGGTAACCAAGCGGCAGTGATACCAATATCAGCTAGATGTTCAGCATCATCCTCGTATTTCTTCCAATGTACCCCTCCGGAAGGGCAGTACCATCTGTAGTAATGTAGTGCAGTAGTAGTAGTGGTAGTAGTTCATCAGTACTGATCGTCTCTTGATCTCATTTTGATGGGAAAGCAGCCCAATGCGATTGAACGGGGGACACTTACTCGAAATACTGCATCATCGTGTAATTCCCTATTAAATCAACATCGAAATTATCAAGGTCAGCTCTCAGTTCTCAGCTCTATGTTTCAACAGTGATGATGGTGTATGCTGCTCGAACATACCTGGTTTCCCACGAGCATCTTCGTTGGCGTGATGAGCCATCTTGTCTGAACTTGATTTATTTTCTAGTCTTCGTCTATTCGGTGTTGATGATGATGATGATGTTGTGAAGCAGACGGCGTCAAGTAGAACGCAAAAATAGGGATTTAGATATAGTTGCAGAACAGGGAGAAGAGGGTCAACTATCTGGCGTCGTTCTGTGTTGTCGTTGATGTGACTTTAAGGGTACTCATCTACGACTACAAGCCTCTACACCTCCTCCCTCATTCCGCATTCGTTATCTCACAACCCAAACACCGCCCTACGCCATAACGCAATCCAATCAACACGTTCAAAAGCAGGCACGTAGACCCTACAGGGAACAAGTACCGCAGATCACTCGAAATGACGTAACTCATATACGCATATACGCGGTACAATACAAATACGATACATGAGTACGAAACCCAGAAACGACTAGAAGGCAAGGTGAATGCGGAACAACCAGAAGACGATGACCAAATAAGATCATGCCAAGTAATGTAAGACACCTCGTTCTTCCTCATCACGCATAAGGAACTGCAATCCGGGGCATCATCAGTACTTGCATCGGCAACGGCGACAACTGAGACTAAAGATAGGAAGTAGGAGTATCCGGGATAGCAAAAGACATAATGCAGCTCACCTCGCGTTCAATCAAACTCTCAACTCGTTTCTTGATTTCTTTCACATCAGGTGGGAATCTCTTCACTACATCACTGACGACGTTATCAATGAGTGATTGCAAAGAAAGCTTCTTCTTGCCCTTCATTATCCGCACGATCGTAGCTTCGAGTACGGAGACTCTGTCAATGTGGATCTGTTCGTTGGTCTTGCGGGATTCTTCGGCCTGTGGGTGGAGGGTTGCGTGGTTGGGTGAGTATTGTTTTGGGGGGAGGAGGTGAGGGCGGACAAAGGGAATAGGCGCAAGGGGAAGGAGAGAGGTTATCAGCGCACACTTAAATTTTCGCATACGATGCCTTGACCTCGCAAAAAGCAGCTCTGTACTGCACCACCACGAAACACCCAAACATCCCGACACTCACAGACATATCCTGCTGTATCCCATTAATCTTGAACTTGATCCTCTCACTCGTGAAACCTTTATTCCAAGCAAAGATATCGGTCGGATTGACTTCTTTACCTGGCGGCTTCTTCAACAATACTCTCGTTCCCTTTCTTCCCAACGCAAGTGATTGTAAAGTCCGTATCAGTTCTTGGGTTTCTGCGACGTTCATACAATATCATTCTGTGAATCAGCACAGAGCGCACAAAATACTTTTCATCTCTTTATCTGTAATATCGTTGCGAAGGTGGAAATGCAAGAACACGACGGATAGGAAGATCATCTGACTCACCAATACCAGTCCTACTTTGTATACTCTTAAAATCTAGCGTATCTTCCTCGTTGAACAACAACAGCACAACCGCTTGGAAAAGACTGACTCCAATTTCGTATTTATCTTTTCCCACCCGGGAAGTGAGCGTGACGGTAGAAAGCTGGAATCGCCATGAGAGTTGTCTGTTCTTGTGTTGAGTCGAGTACCATGAGGTGAACAGATCAACGGACGATTGTAGATTTGGCGGTAAGGTAAAATTCCATCCATCCTTTAGCAGTGGGTACCTGTACTCGGACTGTCTCAGCTTTGTTTCCCTCTATATGGACAAGCAGTTACGAGGATCTTATGATTGGTGACAGCCAAATGCGAATCAGAGGGACTCACGCAGGCCAAGCGGATTCAGTCAGTACATTAGCGGTGAAATTACCTGCGTCCTTATATGTTTCAGGCTCTTTAGCTTGTGCCGATTGATACGACTTGACGAGACTACATAGACAGTATCAGCTGGCCACGTTCCGTTTTGGGAAATGCAAAGGTAGCTTACGTTTCGGACAATGTCAAATCCTTCATCATGATGTCTCCCGAAGTGAACTCTTCTCCCATCTCTGTGAAGATGCGGTAGAATCGAGTCAGGACGATTGGGCAATATAGTAAACCCGAGATCGGGATGCGGACTTACCTTTCTGTAACTTAGCAATCATATTCCTTTCCATATCATCGCTCGCCGATCGACCAAGCAACAACCGCTTCGCAAGCTGCGTTGAATAGAACGCTTTGAAAACATCTTTATCCTTGGTAAATCCAATCAGGGCGATAATCTCATCCAGGTGCGCGTTGAATCCGGAATCAGATAATGAAGGGCCCCGTCGCATAGCCAGATCCAGATGTTTGGCTACAGGTCACCATCATCGTCCTTCAGCTATTTACCTCGCTCGCGTGCAGAAAAGCACTTCTGAGAGGAAGGGCAGTCACTTACCGATCCACTCAGCTGGAGCATTCTGCCTACTTCCCAAACCTTTCTTGAACCCTACCCTCGACGATTCTTCCAACTCAAATTGTCTATTTCGCCTCAGACGCTTCTTCTCACTTATCTCCTTCGCCGCTGTTTTATCCTCTTCTTGGTCTGTCTGTTTCTGCGCTGGATTTTCAGCTGCAGAGGAGAAAAGGGATGATATGGCGCCGTCCGTGAATCGTTTCATCTTCAAAGTAGCATCGATCATCTTTGGATCATTGGCTGGGTCCGAAAGCAAAGTCTTCAATCTTGCTTCCAGGTGATCTTCCAGAGCTTGAGAGAGCACGCCGAAGGAATTGACATCTGTCGAGAACGTGTATAGCTTGGACAAGTATTCGGTGTTTTGTAGATCCATCGCTTCATCCAGAGCTATCCACATAATCAAACGAGTCGGTCAATGCTAGCTTACCGATTGCTGGGTGAAAAGGCAATGGGATAGCTTACCTCGTCTGATCACTCTCGGAGCGAGGTCTTCTCCCGCAGACTTGCGCACCACTTTGACGACTTGATCCGCTACATCTTTGCTTAATGTGCTTTCCGCTCTTTCTCGTTCTTCGATCACCTTGGCTAAGACCCATTCGACAAATTTACCAGGCTGCATTGTGTCGTTTTCGACTTCGCTGACGTGCGTTTCGGCCGTGCTCGAATAATGCTCAGTCGTAAGTTCGATATACGGTTTCGCTATCGACTCAGTGAATGTATCAAGGAGTTTCGATAAGTCTGTGATCGATACTATGGTCGGCCGCTGCTCGTCTAAAACCCTACAAAGATCGGTTTAATGATTGATCATACGCGATCAGGACTGCACAGGAAGGAACCAAGAACGGCAAAAGTAGACTTACTTCTCAGATGCTCTTTCGCTCGATGCCCAAGCTAAGAGATCGGACCTAGTCTTCTCAGCGATAATTTCGTTCTCCCATATGAGCTTCCTGAACGTGAGTATAGATAGATCCTTAATCGAAGCTATTCCGGTCGAGGGGTTGGAATAGACCCTATCCAGATACACGAAGATAGCAGATAAGAGATTCTGCTCGGTGTCCCACACGTAAGCTTAGTTAATAAATCACGACACACTTTCAAGGAAGGGAGCTATGGGACGGACATACTACTCTTTTTTCCCAGACTTTCCATCCATTAACGAATCTTGCCAGCCAACCTTCTTGCCTTGACATGATACTCCCCCTCCATTCCCTTACTAGACCATTGGCAGATTCCTCCAACTCGTCCTTGATCCGCCCATAGATCCGCCCATAGATCGTCGGGCCGAGGGTATGAGGCTGCAGGACGAGTTGATGGCATGTATGTGAGAGCGTGTGGTACGATCTCTCAGTGGGTTTACCGGAGAGTAAAGAGGGGATAGCGTTTAAGAGAGATTGGAGTAATTCGTTTGTAGGTGTTGGAGTCGCTCGGACTGGTAATGGCACAGATCAGCTGTTTTTTAGCCATTGAGGAGATCAGCTGCGGATGGATGACCTACTTGGGACGCTCAGTCGGATTTTCTTGACGCCCTCTTTCGAAGATCCGCCTGCGCCTCTACCGAGATCTACAGCCGATATGAAATCGGTATGTGCGTTCTTGGACGGTTGATACGCTGAGAAAGCGTCCGTACGCGAGGGTAGTGCGATGAGCGACGACATCTTGACTGGAAGCGCCACACTGTTTCGAATGTTCGTGTCGCCAGATGTTTGTCTTGCTAAATCACAGCAGAAGATACACTGTGCAGATCAAGACATGGGTGTGCATCGTCTGCGCGTGCGGTGCGATCGGAGGGGGTTCAGTGGAGGAAGGCCGGAGTGGAGGTCAATTGGGGTTTCCTTATAAGTGCGCAAGTGGAATTCGTAATGACTAGTTACGATAAATCGTAATCAAAGTAATCTTATCGCGCCGTCGTCTATTACATATTCCCGCTTAGACTGGGGCAGGCGGAAGTTACCGACTAAGCGGAAGTCGTGTTTCACGGCATTCTCTCGCGAAATGCCATTGATGGACTGATGAAATGTTCTTGTCTTGGCTAAACTTATCAAACTTACATCAAAACAAGAACCATCCTTTGGCTACATCCCATCTGGCAATCTCACCGTTGCTCTCCGAACCGAGATGGTACCTTCTCCTCAGCCAGCTTCCACAGCTGGCGCAGGTATCGACTCCGGTCCCACTGCCATGGACAAGGATTCTACACTCCGTCAAAGAAAGGTCAAAGCGTCCCTCCCTACTGCAGAGAGCATCTCAAGCAATAGCGTAGGGGACGAAAAATCCTCAACCGACATTTCTGACGCTATCAAAGAGCAAGAGAAAGAAGAAATCAATTGGGGTAAAACGGCAACAGGCGAAATCTTCAAAGTACCCAATACTCAATCCTTCTTGCATACCCTGCTTTACACAACCCATAAATCGTCCTTGACCCGCTTAACGTTGTTCTCCTTACTGGCTCAACCGCTCTTATTTTGGCTACTCAGAAATCACGGGACCATCAGATCTGTCTTCTTCCTGTTCTACTTCGCGTTCTGGAGAGGAGCCTACGATTTTGGGTTCGCCTGGTTACTCCGCAAACAGTCCGAGAAGAAATATATCCAACGATGGCTCAAAACTCGAGGATGGCTAGACTTGACTCCAGAGAATGGAAATGACAGTAGTTGCGCTGGTGCATCAGAGGGTCTGGAGTGGGCGAAATGGTGGAAAAGGGAGTTGACGCTCAAGATGGATGAGAGTTATCAATGGGAGAATGTCCCTCAAGAGTTTAACGCTTGGTTGATGTTCAGACAATTAGTGGACATCGTCTTACTCAAGTAAGTCAGGTCTGGCATTATTCATCTGCAGGCTTCGAATCAGATCGGAAATAAGTACTGAGCTCGAATGTAGCGACTTCGTCTCATATACTTGCTTCGCATGGTCCAACCTTCATTTCCCGCCTAACCACTCCGTGCCATTCCACATACTTCGATGGGTCGGTGGATGGTCATTGATCCTCTTCAACCTGTGGGTCAAGATTGATGCCCATCGAGTGGTCAAGGACTACGCATGGTACTGGGGAGATGCATTCTGGATGATGGTCATGCAGAATGACCTTGTCTTTGACGGTGTCTACGAGATTGCTCCTCATCCGATGTATTCGGTCGGATATGCTGGATACTATGGTCTATCAATGGGTAGGTCTGGTCTTACAACGATCTCGCACTCAGCTGCCTCAGCTTACGACCTACTCGTGGACTTCTTGCAGTCGTCGGCTCGTACACGGTATTGTTTGTCTCCCTAGCAGCTCACGCTGCCCAATTTGCTTTCCTCCTGTGGTTCGAGAATCCTCGTGAGTCTGCTGTCGCCGCGCCTCTTCGAACGTATGACTGATCAGTGTCGAGTCCACTCAGACATCGAAAGAACCTATGGAGGTGGTCAGAAACCCTTAGTCTCTCGAGCACCTCTCACATGGGAAGGGAACAGCTCGGAATCCGCCTTTGCGCCTATTGCGGAAGAGGGTGAAAACCCGACCCCATCAGCTACAGAAGGTGAGCCATCTTTGTTAGATGTGACGGTTCAAACTGATCTTGGTCATTCTTAGGTGAAACAGAGAATGAAGCCGAACTGCCTGAATTACCCCCTTCCAACGTTGAGATCCACCCGGTCATTCGCAAACCTCGTTCGGATAGCTTGATGTCTTCCGGCTCAAATACCGACTCGGGCTATCCGAAATACCCGTCTAGCAGGAAATCGACAACGTCCAGAAAAAAGGAAACCAAAAAACTGAGCATGCACGACTTGACTCACAGGTTCTTCCGCAAACCCACGATTGTGCTCTCTCAACTTGACTTGTTCAGGTGAGCTTTCTTTTTGTCCGTGTTTCCTCCACTTGGAGATTGATTAGCTTACAAAATATCATGCAGGGCAAATGACTTCGCTTTGGTAGTCTTGATTGCATACGCAGTATCGACCCTTATTCCTCATCTCGGATCAAGATTAGCTTTGACAGGCCATTTTGTGCACGCCCTCCTGTGGAGATTGTTCCACTCATATGGCTTGGGTTTACTTCTGAGAGCTCAATCAAAGTCGAAATGGCTGGTCAGACACTACCTGAAGCATTATCATTATCCTGGGGATGGCACTTTTGATCTCGAAGACGAGGACGAAGGCGAAGCGAAAGAGGACGTGGTCAAGCGTGCGACAGAAGAGGCTTTTGGCAATTGGCAGGTGATATACAATATCAGTCTGGTCATGACTTACGGTATGTGCTCTGTTCTACTCCTTCAGCTGCTTTGATACCCATCACAGATAATGCAGCTAATACATCACACACATGTAGTCTCGTTCGCGGGATTGGCTTGGAAAACGTACCACTTACCCAGTGACTGGACTGTCAGCGGGACGATCCTCAGGCATGTATTAGGATTGGTGAGTGTTTCTCGTAAACGCCAAACAAACATCTGAAAGCTGACAATTTGGGATAGCTGCTTGTCGCTCTGCATGTCTGGTCAGCTGTATCCTCTTACGAGGTTCTTGGGGATTTCGGTGAGTTTTCATCACCTACTGAAGAAGCACATGCTGTCAGCCGGCGATCTGTGCGCCGACCTGACTGACATACATTCCGACGTAGGCTGGCTTTACTCTGACTTCTTCCTCATCGAGCAAATCCCCTCTCAGCTTGCTTATACCGGTATCTACCGATTCCTAAACAACCCCGAAAGAAGCATGGGTGGAGCGGCATTCCTTGGACTTTGGCTTATCAGCAATTCCAAGTTGGTGTTGATTGTCGCCTTGGCTAGTCACCTGAGCCATCAATGGTTCTTGACGTTTGTTGAGCAGTAAGTGCATTATCCATTCAGAATATCAAAGCTAGGTGTGAAGGAAGCTGATTGATTGCAACAGACCTCACATGAAGAAGCTATATGGTGATCGACTTCGTAAAGATGGTGGACTGACTAAAACCCTCAAGAATGTCGCGGATAAGACTCTCTCGACCAAAGGGGGACGAAGAGGTTCCGAGATCAGGCGAGTGGTGCAGGAAGTGAAAGGTTCGATCGAGAAGGTCGAAGAGAAGGTCACTGAAGCTGTTGAGGAGTTTTTGGACCATGGTATGTTGTCGGACAGGTGGCGCTCAGCTTGCACTGAAGAATCGGGACATTAACTTAATCATACGCCCTTCAGCCCGACCCATGTTTTCCGATATGGTACACGATACCAAGATCCTGCTCCAGCACTCAAGAGAGAGGATGATCATCACGTGAGCTCCTGATTTTCCAAGCCACCGGAAGAAGTCATGTAGCTTACCACGACGTCACAGCCGAATCGCAAACGACATCTCCGCTTATGACCCTTCTCGATACTCATTGACTCTGCCAACTTCGTCGTCCTCTCCTGCACCCAGATACCACGTCGGCCAGCCGATCAGAGTATCCTGGACTGCTCCTTCCAACCACTCGAGAAAAGATTGGATTGGTATTTACAGACTTGGCTCATGCAAATCTACTCTGGTCACTCGAATCTCCTCTGTCGGAAAATGGATGCCTATTAACGAAGAAGAATGGGATGGCGATACCTACCTCAACCCGCTTTCTCCTTCCAAGGACTCTGACGCTGGGGAAGTACTTTTCAAAGGCGAACAATTACCTTGGTCACCCGGTCAATATGAAGTGAGATATCATCATGATGGTAAACATAATGTCATGTCCCGTGTTGTGCCAATCGAGATTTTCGGTGAGTACAGTATCGCATCTATCATCTATTCTGTCCTTCTACGGAGACGCAGCCAAAACTGATGGTGCGTATTACATCATAGTTTCCAAACCTACCAATCCAGATTCGATTCGTTCTATCCGATCAACCCTTCTAGACATCGTTGCTTTATCATTGGACAATGATCCTAAGCTCGTCCCGCGATCGGCCAAGATCAAGACCAGGAAGGATAGGACTTCTTCCTCCGCATCGATCTCTCACACACCTTCCTCGACTTCCATTTCCGGCTCAATCTCGTTATCCAGCTCGATCCATCATCAACGACCATCAGGTAACATGAACAACAGAGACGTCAGCCAACGATCTATCGGTAGTGCGCTATCTTCTCTGGCTAATTTGGAAGAGAATGCTATTTCTCATTATATCGGCCCTGGAGTCAATGGCGAGGACATCAGCGATGTCTCTTCCAATAAGGCGTTCGCAATGGGAGAAGAAGACGAGTCGACGACGCCGTCAAGCAAGTCAATTCCAATCCCGATCCTCTCGAATAGAGCTGTCGATGTCGGGATTGACGTTGGTATTGATCCCGAAGATGATCTTTTAGGGGCTTCACCCTCATCGATCGATCTTCACTCTGGTCCCACTGCGCCGTTCTTCGCGCGAGACGATGACGGCGTGGGAGGCGATGACCAGACTAATGGGGAAGGCAAGGGACTTGGAGGTGGAGATCAAGATGATTTCATAATTATGACCCCTGTCCAAGCGCAACGGATCTCCGACTTGTGTCAACTTGCCTTCGGGGTAGAGGTGTCGAAGGATGTCGTAGTGGCTGATGCGAACGTTGGGGCGTTGGCTAGGCGGGTGGCGGGAGCAAGAGGTCTGACTGCGGGTAATGCGAGTGGTGCGAATAATGTCGGATCTGCCGGGGTTGGCGTTGGCGGTGGCGGTGGCGTTGGGGCAGCAGGGTTGAGTGATAAAGAGGAGTAAAAAGGTGCTGCGGGGACTGATTATGAGGGAGGTAGTGGAGCTTGAAGATGTTGTTGAAATCAGTATGAGTGTGAGGTGCGAAGATAGAAAATGCGCCATGGTGGCATTTGGTATTTGGTATAATGTGCTGGGATCGTGGAGGAGGAAGTATATAGTAAGCGCACCAAGTACAGAATGTACAATGAACGAGAACGATCTTGATTAGGCATTCCTAGCGATGTTGGATTTATTTTATAGCATATAGCATGGATGCATTGTCATGGATCGTTCATTGTCCAGTTTGAACGACGTACTTTCCACAGTGGCTTGCGTTACCAGGACGAGTGAATTGCGGATCTGATCTACATATTGGCATTTTGTATCTTGCTTCTGGCATCATGATGACAGGTTTACTTCAGATCACACGTGCGCTAGGCAAATACATATAATTCTAATTCTTACGCTGTCTATGCCATACTACCTCTTCTTCTCCTCGACAGCTAGTTTAAGAGCATCAACCAACCCCTCCAATTGTTCCTTGTACGCACATAACCACTCTTCATCCCCTTTAACCCTCTCCGAGCTCGTGATAAACTCTCTAGGCAAGATAATCTGCACATGTCTGCTTTTGTCGATCGAACGCATCTTCAGCCCGCCCTCGAGAACGGTGAGAAGCTGGTCGTGGACTTTGGATCCGCCATGACCCCCCAGAGTGATTAGTGCGAAGGGTTTTCCGGTCCATTCGTGATACAGATGATCGAGGGCGTTCTTCAAAGGAGCGGGATAGCCCCAGTTATATTGCGGCGTAAGTATTAGTACCCCGTCCCAGCCTTCAACAGTCTCAGACCATTTCTGGATCGACGGGTCTGAGTAGCTTTGTGGGAGGAGGACATGGTCTTTGGGGTGTGCTTGGGGGATCACCTCGTCTAGAAGGAGGGGGAGGGGATGGCCTGGTGATTGGTTCAGGTGAATAATTTCGAATTCGATTTCGGGTTTGACTTCGGAACCTGAGTTGGATTCAGATTCAAATTGTGACTGCGTGTTAGATCTGAGCTCGGATTCGGAGCTGGTATCAGAATGGTTGGGAGTGGGGATGATGGAAGAGGTGAAGTACTTTAGGATGCCTTCGGAGTTAGAATGAGTCCGGGTAGAGCCGAGGATGATACCGATTTTATAGGGCATTGTACCTGTGATTCGCTAGTAGGATACGTTATAGTTTCGACGGAGGGTTTGACAGGAGGCTTTTTGGTGTTAAGCTTGGTCTTGGGTACGGTCTCGACGATAAGATTCAGTTTGTTCGTTTTCTCCGTGGGGGCATCTATCGAGTGGTTGAGAAGCGATATCGAGATGATGGTACAGCCGGACGAGACGAGTGAGTATATCGGTTACAGCTATCAGATCGATGCTATATGCTATATGCTGTATGCGAAACGCCTCAGCTTCAATACACGAAGGGAATGAGGCAGCTGCGACTATCACAACTGAAACGCTGGAATACCAGGGGGTTTTATGTACTAACCACGCCTTGCGATGCCAGGATGCGATAGAAACTTGATGTTTGCAGTCTCGCCCGGAGAAGGTCAGGTCAGTATTGTTAAGCGTGGACGAGGAAAGTCTCGGATCCTCGGCATGGGGTTGATACGGCCACCTCGTCCTGGTCTAGCTTACAATTTGGTCATCTTCACTGTCACTGTCACTGTCATTGTCAGGTCATCATTCCAAAAACATGAAAACGCAGTTAGTGAAAGATCGCCGAGGCACTCGGCAAAAGCGGCATCTCGTCTTAACCTCCTCGGGAACCCATCCCGAGTGATGAGTGTACCTATTTTTAGACTGGTGCTGACTCACGCGTGTGATTTGCGCCAATGGGACCAAAATACGGTAAGTTACATGTGTATCCTACAGTGATGACTATGTAAATCTACAGACTAGACCATATTGTACCATGCACAGTGGTATCGCAGTCGTACGGACAAAGGATGCAGAGTCTATATTTACGAAAGCAGACTGTCTCCGGTTCACCCCCCTTTTCCGGCGGATCTGCTTGCGTCATCGGTATTATCTTGATCGAAGCGGGGCCAGGACCAGTGCATCATCTTATCGTTTACCAGTAATAGCGGCCAATTCAATCTTCTTCAACATCGACCTCAGATTCTTGCCTCCTTTCGTACAATTCTCCTCCAGATAACTCTCGAACGAGTTTCGAATCTCTGCTAATTTAGGTGTTAAAGGTAATTCTTCGCCTGGATTTAAGAGGGTATTGAAGAACCCATTCCAGAGGTCTTGTTGCCAGTACTGATCATTCCGACGATAATCGCATCAATATCTGTCCTCGTGCCGATTGGGGGTAAAACAGAGGAACGTTTTAGAAGGAGAAAAGTAAATGGAGACCGACTCACCCTCTTCAAACCTTGATCAATCACCCAAACCCCTTCATCGTTCTTCTCCACTTTCATATACTTCCCAAACAACATCGTGTACGCTATACTTGCCAATCCAAAGTAATCCGTATGATAACTCCACGGCGTCCCCTCTTGCATCTGTATACAATCTTTCTCATCCGCCTTCCAATCACCTATCAAGAATTTCTGATTCCTTCCAGCAGGGTAAAGTGTCAGATCAAGGGATTTACCAAAATCAATCAACTTGATACCCTTCTGACTCCATCCCTCTTTACCTTCCCTAGAATAGTCCGCCGACCACTTCGAATTGGGGATATCTTCTAAGCGTATCATACAATTATCAATCTTCAGATCACCGTGGATAAAGTCCTTCTGATGTAAATCCTCTACTATCCTCATCAATTCCACAATGAAGAAAATCGCCAGTAATTCTTCAAGAGTTGATGTTCCTTGAGTCGACGGAGCGACTCCGATGGAAGTAGCTTTGTTGACCACGTCTAAAAGGGTTCCTTGGTGCGAGTAGTCCATGAGTAAGAACGATTCATCGTGGAAAGCGTACATTGCCTTCGTGCGTATGATTGAGGGTAAAATAGTGGAATCGAGCCGATTGTAGATGCGAGATAAGACGATATATTCCCATATCGAAGAAGGGTTCTCCACCTTGATTGCGAGTTCTGACTCATCTCGACCCGCTTCGCTCTTGCCATCTTCGTCATCGGAATCCTCATCATCAGAATCCGCATCGTCTTGCATTTGTCGCTGGGCAACGTCCACGGCAGAAAAGACCAATCCAAATCCGCCTTCGCCAATCTTTTCCTGGATCTCGAATGCCTTCCCTTCTAATTCGATATTTATCATATCGTCCGGAGGTGCGACAGAAGCCCTGGAATTCGTGCTTCCTCTTCTACCTTTATTCTTGGCGAATTTCTGCAGAACTCCCCATCTCCCTGATGAAGATGCTCGACAGTCCATGAAACCACTCAAAGAGGTCAAGGGCGGTTCGATAGATTTCATTATAGCGTTCGAAACTTCCTCAGATGACGGATTGCACGGGTTCGGTATGATGAAGAGTTGATCGTGCGAAGCGGTCACGAATTCCTCGTAGGCCGGCTCGACTGACCCTTCTCGTGCACTATGCATCGTTTCGCCTTCAGTCAACACCATTGTATGACCGTGCACGTCGTTCTCGTTTCGATGTATCGTAAATCCTTCCGGAAGCTGGAATTTCCCGTTGATATCGCCAGATGGCTGGTCTTCTTCCGACAATAACGATTTATCGTACTCCGCATATTGCTCTGGCGCAGGAGTGGTCGACAGGGGTTCTTGAGACTCTGATTCAGCAATCGCTTTGGGTGGCTCAGTTGCTTCTATCGCATTTCCTCCCTCAATCTCTTCTTCTTCTGCATCCTCAGCCACGCTGAAGGGTCTCGAGCTGCCGCCGAGCGATGACCGGAAGTTCGTCATATTAGTGTATTCGCACGTCCGCTCGGTAATAGGGGTCATGGTGTTGATCTGGAATCTGCGCATTCCTCCTCTCGGTCTTCCCTCTTCCTCCTCTTCACGGACGTCGTTGAGCTCAATCTGACCGACCTCTTCTTGTACTTGGTCCAGCGCGTCTCCTTCTTCTTCGCCTTCCGGAACTTCCTGGATGATCTCGGTCGTACCTCTTCCATAAGAGCTCTGGCGGGTCAGAGCCGGCGTAGCGAACAGATTCTGGGATAGAGGGGTTCTTTTGGGTGGCGCGGAGGGGGTGGCTTGTACATTCTCATGAGCGTTCTCTTGATTCTCGTCAGAGAAGATGTTGAAGGCTTTGGGCTTGGATGCAGAAGCTGATGGAGTCTTATTGGCAAGTGGAGTCTTGGCGGGAGTCTCGCTGAAGATGTTGAATTTGTTGTCTCTACTCGCTGAGGGCGGGACAGAGTTCTCATCGCTGAAAACTGCCAAGGCAGGTTTGGTAGACTGAGATTGAGGCTGAGTGCTGGAATCGGAAAAGACCAAGGGTTTCACATTGTGAGCCTGTTCATTGGCCGGGCTGAATAGTCGATTCGGAGCCTGTCCAGCTGGAGTAGGTGTAGGTGGCACCGCCCCGCCAGGTGTGGGAGCTAACATGGTCACGGCAGCTTGTCTGGTGGGCAAAGGTGTAGGAGCGGATTGGACTGGCTCTTCGTCCTCATCCTCGTCCGACGATTCATCCGAATCGCTATCCCCAGCTCCACGTATCTTGCCTCCATGAATGGTCTGATCGAACATCCGCATGACTTCTAATTCGGCAAGTTTGGTATTGACCGTCGGGGAAGGTGGTTTGATCTTCTTTTCTTCCGGTTTCGGAGTTGATGCTGCCCATGCAACCAGAATCATCAATTCCACTACTCATTTGAGTAATTCGGTCAGCCCACGAAGACTCACATCCGGGGGCATGCCACTGTCTTTCCCAGTCTGCCACTTCGCCTCTCCAATCTTTCCCTAGGATCCCTCGTTGTCTCGCTCTGACCTCCTCGAAACTCCATTCATCCCCATTCTTGAACACCGAGTTCCAGTCGAACATCCTTTTCTCAAGTTTTCCGGCGGCACTCCTGATCTCAGGTCCGTCTCTAGGGCATTCCCAAGGCTGCATGACGAAACCACTTCCTGCTTTGCTCGCCGTTGCCGGTCTAGGCGGTTTCCTCGCCGAAGGCGGAGCCGGTAAAGACGGTATGGCGGTGGAGAGCTCAGAGGTATCGTAGTGTCTAAGTGGATCGGATTTGAGGAGCTCAGCTTCCGTTGGCGGTTGTCTCTGTCGGACGAAGACTTCGTCCGCCGATCTTATACCTTCGTTCTCGGTCTGGACCATTAAACAGAATGAGCCCGATAGCGTGCACATATCAGGGGGAAAGACTTACAACATCCTTGAAGACTTCCACTTTTGGTGTCCTAGGAGCGATTCGACCCCTGCCTACACTTTGCGGCAAAGTCTCGCCCTTCCACTGCGTAGCTTCAACGGTATTCTCCTTCCGTCTCGCGTCCCGCGTGCCGAAATCAGCCCATTCTCCTGGCGCAGTATCCTCGTTTCTGCCCCGATCATCCGAGAAAATCTCCATCTTTGAGCCATTCCCTTTACTAGCTACTCTGAGGGAGGGCGCTAGCTGGGTGGCACCCGCTACAGAGGTCGAAGCAGTCGCGACTTGACCCAACACTGATCGCCCCGGCGTGCGCAAAGGACCGGAAGATGAAGACGGCTCATCATCTGGCACAACGCCGGAAGGTGGAGCCATGATACGCTCAAGGAATTGCTTATGACGGTTCTTGAGTCGATCCAGTGGGGATGCTTTTCGTGCTGTGCCCAAGCGATATATCTCGTCTGCCTTCTTGCGCCTGGTCACAAAGTACGTGAAACTCGCAATCAGCTCGGTTATCGGAGAATCTAAATGGGGTAATTACTTACCTGCTCAGACCTTCCAGAGAGCTTGCCCATTCTTCGTAGAAGACTGAATGTTTGGTACCTATATCTCTCGACTCGAGGAATGACCAGATCTCCTCCCTTCGTTCTATCTGTCTGGCATACATGACCCATAGTTTTAGATACCGCACATCTTGGGTATACCGAGCATCGTTGACGAATCGTCTGGTGGTCGTCTCGAGCAGGGGTAGAAGGTGACTGTCGGAAGAAGGGTGATGCTGGACTACGAATAGTATATATCTGGGCAAGTCAGGAAGATAGGTCAGCTTGTCGCACGTCAACTTTTGGTAGTAAATATCCTTCTGGTCTGACGTACTTGTTGTACACGTCAAGCACATCTTGTATACCATCTATCATGTCTTCACCCTCCTTGTCTCTTCTCTCGGCTTCTTCTATATCTTTTCGGAATCGATCATGTCCCTCTTGTACGACCTTGTCTGCTGCGGTAGGCTCTTTGAACACATTGGATAGAGTCGCCGCTGAACGTCCACTTGCCAACGGTCGGATATTTTCTTTCTGAGATTCTATCAGAGCGAAATCGGTTACTGGTCCTGATGTTGGTGAAGAGGGCCGCTGAGCGGGGGAGAACAGTGACTCCATCTTGAACAATCTCCTCGGTGACTTATCGCTATGAGTCGTTAAAGTATCGTTAGTATGGCTGCTGCCATAAGAAAAGAAAAGCAAGCAGTTGTAGTCAAAAGTCAAAATCAGTCGCATTGTCTTTGTCTTTGTTTACCTCTCTCTGCACGCGTCTCTCCCTGGCTTTGTTTGGCTCGCATCTTTATCACGTAATCAAAACCACGCGCACTGAACAGTGACAAGTCTGACGTGGCAATAACAAACACCTTGTCCATGCGTCATAAACACGCATGTGCCTGGAATATGACGACGAAGCATCATTTACCTCCACTATGCACGTCCGCTGACTTTGAATGGTGACAATATAAAGAGGCGACAATCATACATCAAGTCATCAACTTGCCCCTTGATACGGTCAAGAAAGGTTTAGCAATATGGTCACCAAAGACGACAGTAACAAGCCATACTATCTACAACAGGACAGCGAGGAAGAACAAGGGATAGTCTTACCTGCAGAGGAAGATGATCCGACTATACCCCCAGACGAGAGCAAGAAAGATAGGAAAGACAGGGTGGAGAAGGAGAAAAAGGCTGGAGTCAAGAGAGTCAAAGTTGGAAAAGTAGAAGTAGATCCAAGTGTCGGTGAGTGTCCTGACTTGACCATGTAATCGTGATCCTTTGTCCACAGAAGGGCTAGAATATGACTGAATAACGCATATGTCCTGAGGAACAGATTATGCGAACTTCACTTCGGGTGGTCCGGGATTGGATTCGAAGGCGGTTCTGGATGATATGGGAATGATCAATATCTGGGTGAATCTCAAGAAACCTCTACCGGACTTACCGAAAGATTATGCGAGACCTGTCAAGGAGTACGCGGTTGACCGAAGGGAGGGAGTCAAATGTCCCCCCTTGAATATCGTGATCTTCATAGTGGGCTCAAGAGGTACGTCCAGTTCTCAATCACAATCTGCGCAGCCAATCAAGGCGGACCAATAGAGACATTGTTGAAGCTGGCTTTCGATAGGTGATGTTCAACCGTACATGTCTCTTGCTCTGCATCTCATCACCACGCATTCTCATCGGGTCAGAATCGCCACGCATCCAGATTTCAAGGAATTTGTGATCGAAGGCAACAAGTACCTCAGAGGCAAAAAGGGCATCGACGGCGAGAGTCTAGAAGGGAAGCTTGAATATTTCGATGTCGGTGGTAATCCCAAAGAATTGATGGCGTATATGGTCAAAAGCGAGTCTTCCATCTGTTCGCACGAAGCTTCGCGCGAAATTGTGGAATTCGCACTGATCCCGAGCTTTCGTAGATCCCGGTTTGTTACCAGGAATGGCGAGCTTGACAAATGGCGATATATCCTCGAAGCGAAAGATGACGAGTGAAATGCTCGAAGGATTCCATCAATCGACTTATACACCCGATCCAGTCACTGGCAGACCGTTCGCTGCGGACGCTATAATCAGTAATCCGCCTGCTTTTGGTCATGTACACATAGCCGAGGCTTTGGGACTGCCTCTTCATATGTCATTCAGTATGTCTGGTACCCGGTATAGCTGGTCATGAGTTGGACCACAGCTTACATGGATGTCCCTTGGACATTAGCCATGCCATGGTCGCCCACAACGGCTTTCAATCACCCTTTGGTCAATGTTGAGCAATCTAATGCCGAGAAGGGGTTGACGAATTACCTAAGTTTCGCTCTGGCTGAGATGCTGTGGGTTTTTCTGTGCGATGAGACTCCGGCCATCTGAGCTGATGCGAAATTTGAACAGTACTTGGCAAGGCTTAGGCGATGTGATCAATTCTTTCCGAAGCAAGACATTATTCCTCGAGCCTCTGTCTATGGGGTCTGGACCATCAATCGTTGATAGACTGAAGATACCCTGGACATACTGCTGGAGTCAAGGTTTGATAGAGAAGCCCAAGGACTGGAAAGAGCACATTGGTGAGCTTGACGGACTAATCACCGCCCCTGAGATGGCTGAAGATTCTATAAAACCTAGACATCTCGGGCTTCTATTTCATGGAAGGAGATCAGACTTTCCAGCCTGAACAAGAACTGAAAGAATTTTTGAAAGCCGGTGATCCGCCTATATACATCGGGTAAGCGGAAATGTCACTGAGCAGGGTCCACGCTAATTCACGGAACATCCAACAGCTTTGGTTCTGTCGTTGTTGAGGATGCTGCAGCTATGACCAGTGAGTTCGCTTGATAGTGCGAATCTCATTCCAATGAAGCTCACCACTCTGGTAGAAACAATTTTTGATGCAGTCAAGTCTGCCAAAGTGCGGGCACTGGTTAGTGCGGGATGGGGAGGACTAGGAGGCGCCGAAGTCCCGGATAATGTGTTTATCTTGGAAGGTTAGTCCCTAGTCTGCTGAAGAATACTATAGCTCATGATATTCTCAGGCAACATCCCCCATGATTGGCTTTTCTCGGAAGGCCGTGTCAGTGCGGTGTGTCATCACGGTGGTAAGCTGGATTAGCGACGTTCACTTGTTGATCTATAGCTGACGATCTATCTTAGGGGCCGGAACGACCGCGATTGGTCTGCGGAACGGCTTGCCAACGATCGTAGTACCCTTCTTCGGCGATCAAGCGTACGTCGGATGAAATTTCTGCCTTTTTCGCTGCAACTGACGCTTCCGAAACACAGCTTCTGGGGCAACATGATACATAAGGCAGGAGCGGGGCCAGCACCGATTCCACAGAAAACGCTCAACGTAGAGAACCTAGCCAAAGCGTTAGAATTTGCGATATCGCCTCACGCCAAGTCTGCTGCCGGCGAGATGGCGCAGAAAATCAAGTCCGAGAATGGAGAGATCAAGGGAGTTGAAAGTTTCCATAGACATCTACCCTTGTTGAATATGAGGTGAATATCCATTCCGCCGAACAAGGGTTGAAGCAAGGTGAGATAATGCTAGACAAGTACTGACGGCTACTTCCACGCAGATGCGACGTTGATCCCAGCCGATTGGCCTTATGGTATTCCGACAAACTCCATCTGAGGCTGAGTGGTCCTGTCGCTGCTCTGATGGTGGAAAAGGGAATGATCGATTGGAAAGACCTAGAAGTTCACCGAGCGAAAGAGTACGACTCGAAGAGAAGAGTAGTTGATCCTATCAGCGGTGGGGCTACTGCTATTCTCGGGACTGTCACTGGCTATTATTCCGGTATCGCGCAGATCTTCTATAATCCGGTGAGTCGCCGATATTACGATTTGTCCAACTTTGGGGAATGGGGCTGAAGTTTCTGTGCTCCTAGCCAAAGGGAATTATCAATACGACCACGGCCATCCCGAGAGGTGGGTCCTGCACCCTTGTTGAGGTGCGAAGGTAGGTAGACCGAAGCTGACGCAATGCGCATAGGTCTGATTAACATCGTCGATAACATCTATGAGGGGATGGACAATATACCTCGCATGATCGGTTCTGAGGAGGTTCGCGAGAAGGGTAAAGTGGACGATTTTGAGAGTGGCGTGAAAGAAGGAGCGAAAGGTGTCTTCTACGGATATTGGGACGGTATCACTGGATTAGTCAGAGAGCCGGTCGAAGGAGCTAAGAAAGAGGTGCCTCTTCTACCATTTGAAGTTTAGCGGAGAAGGTCAGCTGATTATTCGATTGTGTGCTAGGGCTTTGTCGGAGCCATCAAAGGAATGGGAAGAAGTTGTAAGTCGTTGCCTGCGCCGAATTTTGGAGCTGAATAATGAGCTGAATGATGGTTTGTTAGATGTCAATGCGACCGTCAGACCAGCTATCGGTGAGTACCTCTAAATGAAAACAAACAGAGCGCTGGAAGAGCAGTTTTGATGAATAGGGATGAATAGGAATTATGGGAGCAATCTCGTTGCCATTGAGAGGAGCCACAAAAGCATTTAAAAACAAGTTTTCTGCACCACAAGAAATCGTCTTACAACAACCTAGAAAACTCCTCTCTGTTGAATCGTTAGCTACTTTGTCGGAAGAGAAGAAAACGGAATTATCTAAGAAGTTTGAAGACATGACTACGCCGGCGAAAGTGAAAGAACGGAATGAACAGTTGAAAAAACGAGCGAAGAGATTATTGGCCGGAGATGCGAGTGCTCTAGAAGAGGATTCTAGTCAAACTCAGAGTCAAGGTGAAAAGGGAGAAGATCTAGTAGAAAAGGATATGGAGAAGATCAGTATTCAAGCTCCGACGCAAGTGTCAGCTCAAGATGAATCTGCTTCAAGGACGGGCGAGGCCAATGCCAAGGCTGATACGTCTAGGACCGGGGAGAGCCAACTGAGTAAGGAGGAACAAGAGGCGGAACAGCGGGGATATGAAAGAGCTTTGAAAGAGTTGAAAGAACGGGAAGGCAGGTGAAGTCGAGTCAAGTGATTGATTGGACTGCGACTGCGTTTGCTATGCTTCTGCTCTTTTTGTGAATTTGCGCTTCTGGATCCCAGTACGATGGTAGGGAGAGACCTTGTATGTGTATATGCTGTGTATGAAATATCGCTGGTCTCGTTTCTGTAGACGATTCATGGATGTACGAGTAATTGTGTAAACACGATATGATGCAGTGTTACGAGTATTCTTATGTCGTTGTCGGAGGTCCGACACCACGGTTCAGCCTTCATCTGCCACGGTTGCCGAAGTATCGATTGATACAGTCTTGTGGGTACCAGGGTGCATGACAGGCCGACTCGGCACGGCATAAGCCATACAGACATGCAGACTTCCGTACGTTGCTTTCGTATCGCTTTCTCGTACATGGGCGTCATTGTACCAGACATGCGGAATATGAACCAGACATATCCCCTCCGATCCGATATGACGGATGGATCTAATAGCTCAGGTCTTCTTGTTCCTTCGTCAAGTCTAGAATCTAGGATCTAGGATCTAAAACCTAATGATAACATGGTAGCTTGCAGCTTGGTGGATTGGTAGTGCCACCCTAATACGGTGATCTGGATCTCTAAATTTCATTTATAGACGTCACTCGCATCATCGTCGTCAACCCAACCCCCTCGCCACGGGCATCTTGATTTAGCTGAATGCGATTTTGCCTTTGCCCAGTGTTGTATTAGGGGTGTTACAGACCACAGACTACAGACTACAGTGACCTAGAGCCTGAGCCGAGCCTGAGTGATGTCGAATGTCAGTTCAGTCAGGTCAAACCAATCGAATTCATGCAATTTGGAATCACCCCCTGGAACTCGCGTCCTGATCCTGAATGGAATGGAATGAATAGGGATCAAGGGGGAAATAGGGGTAAGGGGTAAAGGGGTAAGAAAAAGATTGCTCGCGTGGGAGAGGATGGGGGTTTTGTCTCGGGTTCACTTTGAAATGACGTTTGTGTGGCGTCGTTTTAGGGCGAAAGGGACCTGAAAAGGGGGGATGCACGTGTTAAGGGCTCTCAATTGAATTTTCTTGATCCCGCACTTTGCACTTTCTTTCAGTGCATGTCGGAGAGAAATCAAGGAAAAGAGGAAAGAAGAATTCGGTTGAATTTTGCAGAAATGATTACGCACTTCTGTCTGTGCGTGAATTGGATTTCAAGCTACGGAACAGGATAACACTCCAAGCTTAAGGGGTCTGCTTTCACAAGGGTAGGGTTCCATACTTTTCCAGCTTGCTGTCTACATCTAGACGGAAAGAAACGAGTGATCAATTCAAGTGCCAAGGGGTAAAGGCACTGAACTGAAATAAGGGGAGCTTGGGGAAAAGGAAAATTAAGGTGCAGAAATTGTAATTCTCCATATTTCTTTAGTTGATAACCCCAAAATTTCAATTGAGGGTTTCATCGTTTCATCGTTTTACCCTTGAATTTGTAATGACCTTGATTACCATTACGATTTACTCGTAGGTTCAGGGCACTTTCCAAATCACTCACACGACTAGCCATAGTTTTCTATTGAAATTCACATGCAAGTATCCAAGCTGCCCAAAAGCCATTCAATAGACCATATCAGACTTCTTAACCACCTCGCAGCTCGAATAATCCGCAACAAACCTCACGTACTCGTAGGGAGGCTCACCAAGCCCAAAAAAGAGGAAGAAGAAGACGAAACCCATATCCGAAAAGAATAGGAAACTTGGACAAGACCAAAAAAGCGTTCCTCGTTTCATCTTTTCCCAAAAATCCATTTTCTCCTTCTCACCAAGCACTCTACACTCACCACTCACTACTCACCACTCATACCCTGTGACAAACAAACAAGAACTCTACTCCTTCTCGGATCGATCTTTAGATTGTCAGAACAACAACAGAAACAAAAACAAAAGCGAAGTCATTCAAGATGATCATTCCAATTAGTAGAAGATCATAACACACCTTCTTTTGTAGGGCATCGGCACCGCGGAGGTCGACCGCCAAGCGACCTTTGATTCATTTCGTACGGAAGATTCCTCTCCTCAACGATAATCGGAAGATCTTCAAGCAGACGATCTCATCCTTTGATCGCTCTTCAGAGGAACTAACAGCTATTATCCATATCACACGATATTTCTCACATCCTCCGAATCCACCCTTCCCTTCGGTTTTCAAGATGAACACCCAATAAATGGACAATCCTTGATCGTCCGAACGAGGCCTCATCAACCGAAAACCCCTTTTCCTTAGCAGTATATCTAGTCTAAAGCTCGACACAGAAAGCTAGTTCCGATCACCTCGTAGGAGACTCAGCAAAGCATATCCCGTCTTAATCTCCATCAGCTCGAGCCGCTGCAATATAACATTAATACGCAATGTCACCTCACGTTCAACCTTTATTCACCTCGTGCCCTTTAGTCTTTCCTCCTCCTTCTACCGCCTCTTCTCCTCACGGACACGATCACGGTCAATCCCTGTTCGTCACTTCGCCCATATCAGCCACGCCTCCTTTCGACGAGACTGAGGAACTCAAACATGCCAGATCCTCTCAACCTTCATCCCGATACAACTCTATCCTCCCATCCCCAGTCTTCGAGGCGCTCTCGTTCAACAAGATCCCCGTCCCTTCCTCGACGACAGCCTCGACAGATTCCGAAGCCTTCTCTTCTGATTGGGCGGGACCTACAGAGTCGAAGAGATCAAGTATCCAATCGCCATCCCTCATAAGTTGTTTGTTCCAATCTACCGCGATTGTTGCCAAAGATCAGCAATTCAGTAACAACAACCAGAAATCATTCTCCGGGCATAGCCAGAGTCACACCCAATACCAGGGAAGAAGTAGTTCCGGAGAAGGAAGTAATCGACCGATCCTGAGAAGAGACACGATGTCTACATCGGCTAGTGAAGATAATCTTGGAGCCTTCGGATTGGGCATAAATAAGCTGAATCTTGAGGATCACGATGGCATTGGCAATGGAAGATGTCCACCTGTGATTAGAAAACGACCTTCGATCTTGACTTTCGCTGTCTCTTCCCCGAGAGCTGGACCCAGTCGACCGCCATCTCGATCTACGTCTACTTCAGCTTCCCCGACTTCTTCCTATGCTTGCGGAAGATTGCCGCGCAGTCCGTGTGTCAGACCCAATTGGGGAAAAATACGCGGGCAGGTGGAGAAGGAAATTCAGGAGGACGACGAGCAAGACAACGAGGATAATGAGGAAGACGACGACGAAGACGAAGATGAAGATGAAAATGAAGATTATATAGTGGACTCACCATTACCGATTCCGGGGCATGATAGCGATGAAGAGGATGCGGGGTACATGGAGGACGAAGAAGATGGCGACACGTCTGAGGAAGATGATGATGACGATGCCATAAATCACGGTGCGGATCGTATCTTTGCTGGACCGTCTCGATCGCGGACAACCTCTGATTGGAACAACAATGTCATCGAATGGAACAAAGATTACTTGGCGACTCCGAAACGAAGATCAACTACCATTCCACAGCAGCAGCCGTTGTTGAATTACATGACTTCGACAGACGATTGTTTCGATAATGATAATCAGCCTATGCCTGTGCGAGGACGTAAGACCTCTATAGCGATCAACGAGAACACCAAGCCGTCTTCGAACCGATGTACGAGGCACAGATCTCCCCCACCCCCTATCCGCCTTAAGGCTTCCTCAATCCAAGTGCCCCCTGCCGCCAGATCACCATCAGCCTTTGATCTGTGCAGAAGGAGAGACTCAGGCTCGGTCGAAGTTGCAGCTAGAAAAGGATGGAAATCGGACGATTATGCTTTTTTTCCGAATCCTAATCGTCACAAGGCTTCTTCTTTGGCTTTGGGTTGTCAAAAGGAAAAGGGGACAAATCAATTCAAATTACCTTCGGCCTCGACCTCGACTGCTACTTCAGCCTCTGCCTCTGCTTCTGCTTCGAGAGAATCGATAACACCTCAGACTGGAGGCGCATCAGGAAATAGGAAAAATTCATTACCCACACCGAAATTGGATGGTCGTTGTCATTCGACTAGATCAATATTGAAGAGGAACGCCACTTCGAGTAATATCCACAACTATGAACCGCAATCCACGCCGATGATTCGATCTTCAGGTGAAATAGCGAAGATACCACCTAAGACTCCTCCCTTGGATAATCACTCTATCCCTTTGACTGGCGCAGGAGTGAATCTCCTGAGAAGAGGTTCGGCACCTGCGAAATCGATTCAGCAGCAAGCTCAGAAAGCATGCGCGAACGGGCTACTTGATATTGGGATTGGGCCAGGGAATACGAAACCGTGCATAGCTAGAAGTGCGACGGGGTACGAAGAGGAAGAAATGGGGTATCATAAAGATCGAGGATTGAGGATATACTGATATATGGATTGGCATTCATGGCTATTCATGTTGTTTGTTGTTTGATCTTTGCGGTCTTTTGTTTTGTTGATATAGACATAGACATAAAGATAGACTAGATAGACAGACATTTAGCTCAACAGTCAACAGGCAGCCCTGTTGATGCACGCATGTAATGAACACATAGAGCATTCATTTCCTGTGGTTGCTGATGTACAAACTACAATCTTTGATCGCCATTCAGAGCATTTGCATTTGCATTTGCCGGTGTACATTTGTACATTTGTACAGTTGAGTTATGCTATGCTTTCGTAAGCTTACTTCGAGTTTGGTGGTCGACCTCCACTTTGGATTTCATCATCGGATTTCATGATGGAGCTGTTAGATCGTCATCTCATCTCATTTCACGCCACTGGTCACTGATACTATACTCATACTACTTTCTTCGACTTTTGTGTACTACTTATACTGTATACAGCGTGACCTAAACGGGACTCACTTCGTAAAGCTTCCACCATCTCGCCACGATCAAAGCCTCAACAGTTCTGATACTCGCCTCAGCCATCGTATTGGCATTTTCCTTTGGTTCTGATATAGACACAGAGTGGATGTTACCGATCCGGAATTTCTTAGCTTCGTTCTCTTCGCACGCAGCATCGAAAATGGCTCCTAAAGCGCCGCCCCCTCCGACTGTGCCTACCGCTATCAAAGGGCGAGAGAGTGTGCAGCAAGGAGGTCAAGGTGAAGGAGGTGAGCTTGGACTGGACTGCGAATGCTTTTAGTCAGAATTAGCGGGTGGCGTATGTATGGAATAGGCTGACGAGCGATTTTTCGCTCGATTGATCGTTGTTGTTGTTTGCAGTTGAACATGCTACTTTTGCATCGGGATGCTTTGTGAGTTTGATCTCACCCTACTACTCCGGCCTTTGGTCTTCTGCTCTGTGCGGAGCCTCACGTTACAAGATGAGATCGGCACCGATGCTTACGATAACGCTCGCAGTGGGGCACAGAACACCTCTTCTCGAAACATTATGGACATCTTCCTCAGTTTAAAGCTATCTCGGGGTACACAGGCGGTCAAGCTGAGAATCCATGTGCGTTTGTCTCTCTTGAATTTCCCAGCTCTGTGTGCGACATTTAGCTCTGTACGAGACATCTTGCTGACTCTGGCCCTGGTCATTTCGCTCATCCTGTTTCATGGACCTATCCCATCTCATAAACTTGAATCGAATCGCTTACTCCTCATCATCCACTGTACCCCACTTGTTCCATGATGACTTGACCCGTATCGTGATCACCCCACCCACAGCGTACAGACAAGTATGTTCCGGTACGACAGGCCACGCCGAAGCAGTACAACTCACCTACACTACGGGTTCCGTGTCGTACGCTGAGCTCGTCGAATTCTTTTACCGGACACACGACCCTACGACGGTAGATCGACAAGGCCCAGATAGAGGTAGTCAGTATCGAAGTGCCATCTTCTTCCATTCGTCTGAACAGGAAGATCTGGCGAAGAAGGTCACTGCTGAAGTGCAGGAGAAATAGTACGTTGCCACTTTGTCGCTTCTTTCCCCGATAATCAGTCTCTTGGCCTGTTTCCAGATCCAATGATCCAGCGATCCAATACACTACCTAGTATCTGTTGAGCTTTTTTCGTACTGATTCCCTCATTTTGGTGTCACCAGCCTCAAGGGAAGACCGATTGTCACGCAGATTGCGAGGGCGGGGAAATGGTATCCTGCTGAAGACTATCATCAAGAATACCGTGAGTTTATTTCGTACACTTGTAATACATGATTGAGGTGAGCTATTGGACTGTTACTGAATTATGCGCCTGCAGTCGATAATAACCCAGGAGGATATGAATGCCCGACCCATAGATTCTACTGGTAACGGCAGGATTGTGGATTGTGGCATGTATGTATGGTAGATTAGACTTCGGGAACCCCAACCATGTGAATGGATGTTATGTAGTACAGTGAAATAAATGCTACGCTTCAACCGAAGTTGTTCTCTCATCTGCCTACCATTTTCCATTCGCAGCCATGCAGCTACACTACGATCGACGTGACCGCAGCGTCGACATGCCATATCAGGCCCTCTGGGTGGCATGATGAGAGCGATGACGCCGATTCTTGGGGATCAATGGTGACAGACCTCCACTTTGACCTTCCATTCGAAGATCAAAGTCGCATCTTACTGAGGAGAGACAGAACAAAGCAAGAGAGAAAGGATGTTCCTGTTCCTATGTTTTATACGAGCATTTCAAATCTAGTACTGCGTCCGCTCTCTACGAGCACCTAGACGGCAAATTGATGCGAATCTCGTCAATTATCCTTGACTTCAATATTCAGTGTGATACCTTGATATTCATCGCCTCTGTCTGAAACTTAGATCATACTACACCGTCTGAAAGATCGTCCCCTCGCGTAGAGTAATAGAGTCAGATAGGCGTACTCGGCATGTAAGCATGTCTGTATTTCAGCTTCGGCATACACTGATACAGTGGCACTCTACAGGACTGGCGAACCGACCAATCCACTAGATGAGATCCACGAACCCCGGGATGATGATCCTGCTCTTGGCTCGATTCGTGATGCAGCCTCGTTTGGAGACGACGAATCAGAAAATTTCACTTCAAATAATAATGTGAGTTCCTATCATCAATCTCAGCCTCATGAGGGGCGTAAGACAGCGTTGAATTGCAGGTTTAAAGCACTGCTAATGATTGATAATGATTAGGCACCCGCACCCCCTATACCCAATTTGAATAATCTGAAGATCAATGAAGAACCCGAGGAAAGTTCGAATTTGGGAGATACCAGTCTAAGGAGAGTCGCGAACTTGATCAAATCAGGCAAAGGTGGGTCTACATGCGACTGATTGACCCGATTTTCCCCGAACTTCATATCATTCGAATAAGAAGACTGATACGATGTGGAACCGCAGCGAAAAATATAATATTTTTGCTCGGAGCGGGAATATCGACATCAGCTGGAATCCCAGATTTTCGATCTCCCAAAACAGGTCTATATCATAATCTCCAGAAACTCAATCTCCCTTTCCCCGAAGCTGTATTCGAGTTGGGGTTCTTCAAGAAACGACCTGGGCCGTTCTGGGAATTAGCTAGGGAGATCTATCCTGGGAAATACTTTGTGCGTTTTGTTCTGGCCGCCATTGTCCGTTCATAATTATAATCCATTATTCGTCATTCGTTATCAATTTATTCTTCTCGGCTCTCCCCTGAAATGGCGTGACAATAGGGAAAGATGTATGATCACCCCGGATGTTCTGGAATGGTGCTGATGTCGAGTCTCAATCGCGATATATAGCCAACACCCACGCATTATTTCCTGAATCAACTCAACCAACACGGATTAGTCAAACGCATATTCACGCAAAATATCGATACCCTCGAAACCCTTGCTGGGTGTCCTGAGGACCTGGTAGTCGAGGCTCATGGGAGTTTCGCGAAGTCGCATTGCCTAACGTGCAGAAAAGAGGTGGATCGAACGAAGATCTTGGAAGCGGGAGTGAGGGAGGGTAAGGTGGTCAGATGCGATTATGATGTCGACTACAAGGTCACTGGATCCAAGGTGAGAGGAAAGGGTAAGGGCAAGGAGAAATGCGGGGGGTTAGTGAAGCCTGTGAGTGCATCTCACGTTCTTTGCGCCGTAAATACGATCGCTAGAATGCACACTGTCCTCCAAACCTCAGCTGACCGCGAACATGGACAATAGGACATCGTCTTCTTCGGCGAGGATCTACCTGATCGTTTCTTCGACTTATTGCCGGTGAGTCTGTCATTTCAGGACTTGATTTTGATGTCTACCCAGACCGGACTCAAGCACTATTCTTGTCCCCATTGGAGAAGAACCCAATCACGCGAAATGGAGAATACACAAATCTCAGAGAATTGGTGCTGATATTGACGATGGGCCGCTCTAGGACCTGAAACAATGCGATTTATTACTAGTCATAGGCACGTCTTTACAAGTCCAGCCCTTCGCCTCCCTTGTCGATAAGGTCCCAGCGAGTTGTCCGAGATTACTTATCAACCGAGAACCTGTCGGACCGTTCACCCGAACGGCAAACAGAGCTGGCATTGACTCGGAAGGCAAAGATATGTATTATGAAGGCGACGCCGATTCGGGGGTATATGAACTTGCTGAAGCGCTAGGATGGAGAGATGAGCTGGAAGAGATGATCGAGAAGGGTAATCTGGGGTTGAGGATTAGGTATAAGGAGAGTGAGACGCCGCGTAAGCCTAAGAGCAAGAAGACGGCGAAGGATGAGGTCGAGGGTGGAGATGCAGATGCAGATGCAGATGAAGTGGACGGGCTGGAAGAGGTCTTACGGGAACAATTGAAATTGTAATCTGCCGTTTGGCAGGCCAAGGGATATGTATGCTTTGGTCTGATGTCATCAGATTGGAAGGATGTTGCGGGATGGTAGTATTGATGTACTGTATGATATTGTACTGTGCGGTAAAATGAAATGAATGACCTTGTAGATCCAGATAAATGTTGTAATCTGTAATGCAATGTGTTCGAGTAGACTGGTCATGCTCTGACATAACAGAATATGCAGTGATTATCATCGATGAAGCTAGGTAGCTATAGCCGTAGTGGGTATAAATGGAGTGAGAGTAAGGGAGATCCGTGAGGGGTCGTGGTCGTTATGGTATATATATAAGATACAACTTTTTTCGATATTAGGATACGGGGTATATCTGTGGTAATACTATTACTAGCTCGACGCCAAAGTCCAAGTCAGGTCTTATGGACATGTAGTCGTCCCGCTTCTTCTCTCTCGTATTCGTTTTCGTCTCCATACTCGTGTTTGACGTCTACAATTGTACCTGTATCCGGCTCCGGATTTAGGGGCGACCTCGACCTCGTGACGGTTTGATTAATCGAGGAGACCGATGATCCTCTCTTTGATTCTAGATCACAACACAACGCATTTCTTGCCTTTCCCCCTCCCTCGACCACTCCCTTTCCTCAGACTCTCCTTGATGGCAGCGTCGAACACCTCTTTGACGCCCCATCCTTCCTTGGCTGAACATTCCAGATACCGCTTAGCTCCTATTTCCTTGGATATTCGTTCCCCCTCTATCGAAGTGATAGGCTGGACACCCTGAGCGGCCATCAGGGACTGTGTTTGCGGATCGTTTCGAAGGTCGGTCTTGGTGCAGATCAGAAGGATGGGGACGTGTTCGCAGAAATGGGCCATCTCGGGGTACCACTGATGTCCCGTGGGAGCGTGGGCAGTCGAGGTAGGATTACGTCGGTAGTGAGAAGGAAGGAAAGGTCAATGATAGTCAGCGCTCATCCGTTACGCATGATTCTTGATAGGAAGGAGTGAGGCGGTTCTCTGATGTTTTTGACCTTCCTCGTGACTATTGTCATATACTCTGCCCACCCTTGAGGAGAAGGAGAACATAATCCGCACAAACTCACCTTATCTTGCACGTTCAATAAACTCGGCCTATGATTACACGCAAAGACAATCAAGATGACGTCCGTATCGTTATAGCTCAGCGGCCTCAGTCGGTCGAAATCTTCTTGGCCTGCTGTATCCCATAATGCCAATTCGATGATTTTCGTCGGATCGTTAGGCGAGGGGATCATCGTTATCAGGTTCTCGAAGACGGTCGGGACGTATTCCTGCGCGTGAGATAAGATCAGTCAAACGAGTCGTTTTGTCTGAAGAAACAGCCGATATCCTCGTCCCCAATTCTCTCCCCACGTCCAGGACTGATCGATACAGATGAAAGATGGAGTGGCCAACTTACCTCCGGGAATCGGTTCTCCGCGTACACTGTTAATAAACATGTTTTACCGCAACCTGACAGGAAACAAAAATTGTTAGTGCCAACTGCTCATGCACCTCTGGGCGTTTTTCAGAGTTTCGGAGTGGTAACTGTCTCGGTGGATACTCACCACCATCGCCTACAACTACCAACTTCCTCTTTATATCTGGTCTCCTCGTCGGTGCGCTGTTCTCGTAAGACTGCAGAATTGCGCGAGTCAGCTGCACTCATGTATGGTTTCGAGCGGCCACTTTTGAATCCCGAGTCCCCACTAACCGACATGACTCCCTGCTGTATTCCCTTCCTCTGTCACTGTATATTTCTTGGATAGGTCTGCTTTGGGGTGTGTCCGAGCGTGAAATAGACGGAAGTCTTTGTTGAGTATTTGGTCTTGATGTGTTGAGGTTGTTATTGTCACTTTTGACTTGACGAGAAGAGCAAACGCGTACAGGCCAAAGCGCGAATGGGTCAATCTCCTACACGTGTCATTTTTCCTTCAGCGGCATAATCGTTATCATTGTATTCTTACCAAATTATCGCATGGGCCATCTGAAGATTTCAAGGTCGGTTGGTAGTGTATAAAGTAAATTTCTACCGGCGTATTCGTCTCTCATTCTCCTTCTCCTTCATAATTATACAAAGCTAGCCTTCGAGGCAGAGCTATCATCCCCACCCTTTGCAATGATCACTTCTTGAACCCTACCCTACTGGACAAGATGATGCTCGTATCACCTCGTCCTGCACCTTTATTGCGGTCTCTTGATAACCCTTTATCACCCCCTTTGGTCTCTCCTTCTGTCAAGATTCATTGTCGAGAGCAGTCCCCTCCATCCTCGCCTATTCAGGATGACGAGGAAGCCGAAGATGAATACCTGCCTCAAGCGTCTGGCTCGGGCCCAAGGTCTCGATCAACTTCTGCGCCTGCTTGTCGGACCGAACGGAAGTTCAAATGCCGTCATGAAGGCTGCGACAAGGCTTATTTCAAGCCTTCCAGACTGGCAGAGCACGAATTGACACATACTGGCGAGGTGAGTTAGCTATCTCATACGCGTTGTATCAAGAGCAGGAGCTGAACCGCTATCTCTCGTAATTTCTTCTTTTGCAGCGACCTCATAAATGCCCGGAATGTGGTCAATCGTATCTTCGAGCGTCTCACTTGACTGCACATATGCGGACTCACCTCTCAGCAGACGCGAAGCCGTTCAAGTGCGAGAGGGACAGATGCGGTAAAGCCTTTTGGACTGCAACGCATCTTAAAAGACATGAAGATACACACGACAAAGCGGAAGTCTACCCTGTAAGCCAGTTTTTCGCTTCGGCAAGCTCACAGGCATCGCAAGCTGACAATGCTGTTTCAGTGTCATGAATGCGATCAGACTTTCGCCAAAGCGCACTTGCTTCGCGAGCATCACGCGCTTGTACATATGCCCGAAGGCACGAAGCTTTTCCAGTGTCCGCATGAAGGGTGCGACAAGAGCTTCAACATGAAAGCGCATCTCAGAGCGCACGAAAAGACTCATGACGGTATGTCTCCTATGATCAATGCGATCGAGACTTTCATGCTGAATTCCCCTGATATCGATGTAGCCAATCGATATACATGTTCTCATCCGTCGCACGGCACAGATTTCCCCTCTTTCCCCGTATGGTCGGCTCTGCAAACGCATATTCAACAAGCGCACCCTCCCATATGTCCCCATGCCGAATGTAATGGTCGGGCCTTCAAGAATGCCCAACGGCTGAAAGATCATCTGAAAGTGCATGATCAACAGGCTGCGGACAAAGCTGCCCTAGCATTGGCACATCCGGAAGGCGAACTTCCTTTGCTGCTCTTAGAGGGTATATCTCGAAGTAAAAGGCGGAGAATCAGCCAGGTCGAGAAACCGGAAGATGGTGGGGCAAGCCCAAAGCTTAGAAGAGTTAAGAGTGGGGAGAGTGGGAAAGATTGGTGGTGTGATGAAGAAGGGTGCGAAAAGCGTTTCAAAACTGTGAGTGGAGCTTACAAACAGAAGCCGATCGTGTTCGCCTACTTGTCCCAACCCTTGTTGAAAATGTCTCTCCCCTTCATCTCACACCTTCCACGCTCTTATGATCACCAAACTACCTTCTGCCCCATCGCCATTCATCTTCCTCCTTAACTCTCTTTTATGCTTCCCCCGCGCAAATGATTATAAACTGAAGTCGCGACCGATCTTCTTCCTTCTTCATCAAACGGAGAGTACCTTCGGGTGCAATCGTGTTTGATGAAGTTGTGGGGAAGATCACAATATGTGCTATTGACTTCATGCACCACCCTCTGATGCGCTCCCATCTGTCTTTCTCGACTTCTTGTATCTCACGCAATTGCTTGTCCGTCGAGAGCGATGTAAGGCTAATACCCTGACCAATCGATCTAGAAATTCGCCCTTGAATCACATCGCAAAGCGATCCATCTATCCCTCCGACCTCACATATGTCCAATCGAGGGCTGCGGTAAATCTTTTCCTCACAAGTCGAACCTCACAAGACACGTCGCATCTCATTCGAGGCCTACTACTCCCATTGACAGGGATGCGGATAATTCCAATGGGTTAGTCGGGAAAGTAAAAGAGGTCAGAAGGTTCGGGTGTCCCGCACATGCTTTCCAGAAATTCATTCAAGCCCCTCCTGATGTACTCGCACCCACGCCGACTTCGGAAACTCCTCTTGAAAACGAGGACAGTGATCGATGTTTGAAGAGGTTTTGGCGAGTATACGATATTCGCCGACACCTTGTGGCTGAACATAATATAGAAATAGAAGATATGGAATGCAGGAGATTGTTAATTTTTGATCGGCAGGGTTAATTGTTCGATCCGATTGCTTTGAACGAAGAGTTGTATAGTATAGTTACGTCTTTCTTGTTGTTGTGTATATAGAGTGGATTAATTATACGAATACAGATAACGAACTTGATGATCAGTCGGATGCAGACGATTATAACGCTCTAATGCTTCGGGCTCTTACGATCAAGACAAGGATACAATCTGGTCCGGACGTGTTTTTATATTGATATTGTTTCATCCTATACACTTTCGATTGAAAGTCAATCTCGCCTTGTCCAACCACAGCCCCAATACCCCCTTACCCCCCACTGTGTTCGGATCGCCTTTTGGTAACCCGCTGAACCACCTCATGTTCAACACCCCCTGCGCACTCATTCGTGCCTTTGGATCGAGTTTAAGTAAATTCCCTAAGATTTCCAGTATATCACGTCCATCCTCCTTGGAGACTTGGTTGAATTCCGGTAAATAGTCAATCAGGCATTTAGGGTTGGAATGGGGGAATTCGATCTTGGAGGAATCGGGTAAGAGGTTGAATCCCTAAGTGGTCAAAAGTGAGTCAAGTGTGATTAGATTCAGCTAACGGAGTGTTTGGCAGATAGATGGGAAGGATTTCGATGTGAAAAGGGGAAAGGAAGTCCAAAACTCACAGGCCATGACTCGTGAGTTGGCGTACCTAAGATCTTGAAGATGCTTGAGATTAGACCTAGTGAGCCGTATGTCGAGTCGAAAAGAGGTTGTCTAATTCTATTTGGGGTTGTGATGTAGTTGGGACGACCGTCAAGTGGATCCTCAAGTTCATCATCGCCCTCGCGCTCGACATCGTATTCGTAGTCATGAGTGTGCTCGACTTGTCTAGTGGGGCATGATTCAGCAGGAGTTGAGGACGAGGACGAGGACGAGGAGGAGGGAGAAGACGGTGTAGATACGGCCTCGTATCGGTCGGTATACGGTCGGAAGAGCTGAGCGATTATACACCCAACAGCCCATAAATCGATTTCGAGCGGGTCGTACGTTGTCGGGGAGAATAGTAATTCGGGGGCTCTGAATGGTCTGCGAGAAATATAGTCAACACTTAGGTAATTGGTAGTTGAACGATGAAGTCAGATTTGGGAAGACGATTTTGTGCTGATTCGATTATGCTTACCCTGTTCCGACATCGCAGTATAGGAAACCTTTGTTCTCTCGTACCTCCTCTTCCCCTTCGTCATCCTGCGCTGGACTCACGTCTCTCTCAGCATGATTGTCGGTATCGTAGGTCTTCTCAGATGGGGGAGAATAAGCAATCCCAAAATCGATAATTTCCAGTATGCCATTCCAATCTAACATGATATTCGATGTGTTCAAATCCCTATGCGCTACAGGAGGATCCATCGAGTGAAGGTGATTCACCCCCGATAGGAGTTGATATGCTATCCACTTCGAAGTTGCTGCTACTTTATTCCTATCCGTTGTGCTTAGTGACGGCAACGATGACGATGTCGTACGGGGATCATCGTTATCGACATTGCCTCCGTGTAGAGCGGGGCCAAAAGGGAAAGTCTGGTCTTGCAGCATTTCCGTCAGAGTTATAGCGTACAAAGGTAAAACCAGACGATGTTCGAATGTTTCTTCGTCGAAAGTGTATCCCAGGACTCTGATGATCTGCAAGATGGAAAACTTGGTCAGCTTGTTTTGTTACCAAGTTATGAGGGAAGTCGGCTAATCCAGGCTTTTTTGTCTGAGCTTGAGCGACGTACATTAGGATGATCAATTTTGCGAAGCAGATCAACCTCTCTTCTAATGTTATGAGGTAATCTACCTTTGACTGCACCGTGGCGAGGCGCATAGACCAGCTTTATAGCTTGCCATCCCTGCAGACCGCCGTTCTCGTCTATATCTTGCAAATCGAGCGACTGATGCTGGTGAGATGCATGATCGTCGAGATGATGATCGCGATTGGCATCATCCCGGATTGTTGTACGGCTGATGCTTGATGGGTCTTGGATAGCGTAGATATCACCTTGACGCCCTGCACCATATTCGGGAAAGAGATTAGCGATGCCTTGGGAATAACGGTGATGGAGGATGGATTGAACGGCTTACCTTGAGCGATGTGGATCATTGTCCGGGATGTGAGTATCGGGCCATCGTAAATGTCGGTCTGACCGTGAACAATCCCTCGCGCCGTGTATATCCAGTCGCTGGTATCTGATTTCGTCTGTGTCGGATGGGTAAGATGCGATAGATGGTCAGCTCGCTGGGCTGTCGAACGAAGAAACAGATATCAAGGCACCGGATCAACTGAGATATGGGAGGGAAACATATTTTTGCACCTCACTTAGACACAACATTTCGGCTGAGAAGAGACAGCTAAAAGTCAAAGTTCGAAGACACTCCCTTCAATCCATTTAATCGAAAGCAACCCGACAGTCGATACTGTGCCAAAGTCAGCAATAGATAAGCATCACGCCCGAGAAACAGAAGCTCCAAGACTTAGAAGACGTCTTTCCGTGCGATCGACCTGATCCTGCCCCCCACACAAGAATTCATCGAAATTTGTAAAGCAAACTTGTTCGAAGTCTCTAGGTTTCTGATACGATGGTGCGTTCATCCTGATCTGCTTTCCTCTTGGGTCAGCAAAAGCTGATGCAATTTGTATCATGGAAAGTCCGCTCCTCGAGTGATTGCTGAGCTGGTGGTGACCGGTATAAGGGTATTGGGGAAAGCTACTGCCGCAGCGGGATCGCAAGCTGTGAAGAGTGAGTTGTGCAAATTCACGTCCAACAATCAAGGACTTTTTCCCCATCAATCTTCAAGACATCATTTGGTTCATTCACGTATGCTGCAAAAGGACTTACTGCTGATGTATTGCTGATCTGGCTTGTCTGCAATAGACTTCAAGCACAAACCCGAGGGAGCCTCTGATTCGGCGCCTGTCGGAGCAGGGTCATCCAAGAACAAAATCACCAGTCAGCTGAATATGAGTCTGGACGAAGCGCACCTGATCCTAAACGTCAAGAGGGACGAATCGATGGAGATCATACAGAAGGTGAGTCTTTCTCTCGTCGATCCCCGACAGAATCGGAAGGATGGGAGCAAGTTAGAACAATGTTGAATCTCGTTTTCTTTTCTTTTCTTTTCTTGTAACGTAGCACTACGATACGATATTCGCAGCGAACGGTCCTCAACCTATAAAACCCGAAGCGCACACTACCCCTCAAGCAGCTAAGAAGGCCTCCCGAATCCCGACACATTCCCATTACTTGCAGTCTAAAGTGTACCGAGCGTTGGAACGTATAAAAGCGGAACGTGAAGCCGAAGCTCCTCCCCCGCAATCGCAGTCAACAACAACGACTGAAGCTGCAAATGCAGCAACAGCTTCGACGGTGGAGAACTCTAATCCGATATCGGCTGAAGCTACGAAGACCGTCAAAGAGGGAGAGACTGTCGCTCCTCCCCCGCCGCCAGGCTCGACTTAACCCATTTTACGTATATTACCTCCAATGTATAATCTGATGCATACACTTCTCTTGGGACCCCACTGCACTGTCTGTCCGTCTTTCCACTTGATAAGCATATTGTACTGGAAAAGGCATAGTTGCGGGAAGGAAAGCGAGAAGAGGGTCAGGGGTGAATTGCTCTTGGTTTCAGATATTTCGGAAACAATTTGCAGCACCGTGCGTCATAATTCGTGTAACTTCAAGACTCTCAACGCGTCCACCTTAAGCTTTCGAATACTTCGGTATTGGACGCTCATAATCGCAATCACTACTATACTGTGAAGACAGTCATCGTGATATCTCGTCAGGATACATCAGCACTCAGGTGTTCAAGATGAGCACTACCTCCCCATATTCACCCACCGAGAAACCTCGCGCCGATTCAACGTTATTCGACTTCTCCGCCCCGCCCAATCACACCAATCACGATCATGACGATGACGAGGGAGAGGCAGAATTCCTAGATAATGTAGATTTGAATGCCCCTTCACCCAATCCCGATGTGTTCAGCTCAGCTCCTGATGCCAAGAATGAACGCGACTCGATATGGAGAGGGTCGACTGCTTCATCCTCGTCGTCCATGTACCCTTCTTCATCGATGGCTAGCTCGTCTAAATCCAGGCCTCCTTTATCGACCCAGTCAAGCACGATGAGCTCTACGACTGTCTCGACGCTGATGACTTCCGGAGGGGTGACGCCTTTGGTACTTGGAGTAGCTGTTGTGGATTTCAATCATCTGGTCAGTGAACCCCCGCCATACGGCCAACGATCATCAGCCATCAGCCTCGACTCAGAGAGCCACGGAAGAGTTGGAGAGGGAGAAAACGGTGGTAGCTGATAGTTGGAGATCATAGATTGGTCCAACGGTAGAATTTGCGTATCCGCCTTCACTGCAATTGGCTATTCAAGACGACGAAGATTGGATGAGATTATTGCCCTTCTTAGCATTGCCTGACGGGGCACACCTGGTGAGCCGATTAAACTCTCTGGTCTTGTACAACGATTCCGAACGTTAGACAGCTGATATTAGTGTGTTTGTAGAGTGAGGAGGATTACTCGTATTTCGTGAGTGTTCATCTATCTACCTTGAGAATCCCATCCTAACCACAGGCAAGCTGACTCGACTGGGTTTTACACGACTGGTCACACAGCACTGCACATACAACGGGTCTGGCAGTCAAGTTCCTACGGACGTGCCCTCAAATCAGACTTTGTTCGGTATATCGTACGTATAACATACCACATCTGCATCAACAATACTTGATCCAGATCACAAGCTGACTTCATTCGACTGTCTTAGGTGCAATCGACAATTGGCCGCATCAGAGCTGACTCGCCGACCGAGCGATGTGACTAGAAGTATGGTTCAAAAGGCGGTGGTGGTCATAGCTAGTCAACCTGTTTTCGTATGTTCTCGTCCTGCGAGCTGTCTCTTGTGTCTCTCGCTCTGATGCTTACAAGCTCTGTATAGGGTCCAATACGGTCAGTTGGCAGAAGCGGTCGATGGCATGTTGAACACAGCTGACAATAATGGCATTTTAGCGATAAACTCGGAGTAGTCACTAGAGCCTATTTCGCTCAGCGGTGAGTACCCCGTCTGTGTACTATAGAATGATGATGGTATGCGGGGCCAGTCTAGCTGACATGACTGATTTGCTTAGCGATTTCACGCAGACTGAGATATTGGAGGATTTCTACACTTCTCTGGAATCCAGTTTGGAGGGTAAAAGTGGCGAGGGAGCTATGTATATAGGTCAGCTGAAGGTCCCAGCATCTGTCTTTGAAGGTTCCATAACTGACAATAGGCTTAGGCACGAGTTTGAGAGAGTTGGTGCATAAATTCAGGCATAGAACATTGGTCCTGCTGAAATTGCTGATACTGCAGAAGAGGGTGAGTGATCGCGCTTTAGTCTGATGAGTCTGTACAGCTGACTTGAAGATACGTCAGGTGATGCTGTACGGCTATCCCGTTGAGAAACTGTGCACTTATCAGTACTCGCTTGTCTCACTGATACCTGGTAAGTGGTCTCAATTGCTCATGTCGTACAATGAAGCTGATCGGACAACGAAGGCTTGTTGATGAGTCTGCGAGATTCTGGCTCACCAGATCTGGACGCCAAGAAGACGAGAGTGCGACCCACGTCATTGCGGACGAGCGATAGATCAAGTCTATTGAGGTATATGGGCTTGCGTACGTTCTCGTTGATGCCGTGATTAGATCAGCTCAAGCTGATATCATGACGATGACATAGCATTGCAAGTGTTTGGCAAAGATTCGTTCTTCCAGCCGTACATGCCCTTGCAGCAGATACACATGTTACAAGCGAAATCGTGGTTGGTGGGAACGACGAACCAGATTGTTACTCAACAGAAAGATTGTAAATATGACTTACTGGTGAATGTGAGTGCAAGGCCCCGTACCGGCACTGCCGAGAATTTCAAGCTGAGCTGACCCATTTCTGCTGGGTGTTTCAGATCGACACAAATACTTTCGAGTTCAGCGATCCGAAGCTGGAAAGGCTGGTGACGTTGACACCCGCAGACAGGAAATGGATGGACGATGTAGTCAGAACAGTGGAGGAGTCGTATACTTTGGTGAGTTTTAACTCATGATGCCTCTGCATCCCCCTACTTCGCTTGATTCAGTCACTGAGAATTGTATCACAGCCTGAAGGAGAACGACCAGGGTGAGTTGCATTTTTCGGCTATGGAGGGGATCAAGAGGGTTTCAGCTAAACACGAGGGCATCATCAGGTTCAAGGGCAGCGACGATGACCTTCGAGCGAGATTCGAGGAGTATCTCTGCGCGGCATTATCGTCAATCAAATATGCCGACTTCTTGACGAAGGCCAAAAGGCAGGATACATCGATTGTAGGAGTTGGTAAGTGTCTCGTCATCTCCTTCCCAATGGCAATCCGCCGTCTCTCCCCTCCGTGAGCAATGCGCGGCACTGAAACGGCTTTACTGACAGGTGGACCAGCTGGAGATGGACCGATCCTCTCGCCCTTCAACGAACAATGGATCGCATCGTTCAAGACCACGCCGGCACACGATATTTGGAATGGATGTACGGATCCTGCCCTTTTCGATATTTGCGAGCCCAGGTGAGTTGTAATTGTCCAACCAGCCTCTGTTGCCATACCTAGCTGATCAGGGTGTTTTGTAAAATTAGACATCCTTGCGAAGGTAAAGTCAATGCTGTGTCTGATCTGGGTCTGCGTCTGGCCGGTAAGTGTCCATTGTCCTCACCCTCGCTCCATCAAGTCAAAAAGGGTCAAGGCTGATTCTGCGTATGGTGATTGAGATACAGAGGGCTTCCATGATCTGCATCTAGATCAGCAGCTTGGCCCAACTCGAGATGCCCTCAGCTCAGCCTTCGCAGCTGGTTCGTCATCGATTTTCAAGGCGTTCGACGGGGTCAGATCCGAAGTGAACACGCGACTGCAACAACAACAGCGTGAACGTGAGGAGCGAGCATCGACTTCAAAATCCACTTCTTCCCCATCACCTCTAGATCCAGGATCTTCAACGTCAACCTCCACGATGAGTTCGAATACGAATACCGCGGGCACGGGTGGGAAACAACTTGAAGATATCAAAGCTACCTTGGGTGGAATTGGCAGTTTCTTCGGATCTAGGATCAATAATCTACGTAATGCCAATGCCAGTACCAATGCCAACAACGGTGCAGGGCAAGTGCAAGTGAGCAATAATGATAATAACCCCTCAACGTTACGATCTTCGTCTGCGGGAAAAGAGGAAAATAAAGGTGGTCTCCGACCTATGAGTCTGATGGGCGGTAGTAGTAACACCAACAGTAATAATGGTAGTAACAACAATACTCCATCGGGATTCGGGACGTTGAGTAGATTAGGAGGCTGGGGTAAATCGTGATTGTTCAAATTTCAACATGGACAGTTTAATGAGAGGGTTTACAGATACATGTGAATCTAAGCATACATTTACAGTGCATTGGTGATGACATGCCATATGAACGAACCTCTTTCCTGGTATAAATGATAGATCCGCTGCCGATTTGAGACGAGTCGATTTGCTTGCTTGCATTATAGGAAATCATGAGATATTCATTCGGGACATGATGACAGATAATCAGTTGGATAACACCCAAGAGTACAATTAAGACCATAAGATAGTAGTAACATTGTATCGCGCAGTATAGTATAAGGTATATCATTATAATGACAATAATATCACAATCGCAAATCAGGTATTGGAGACACACACAACAATGGAGATTATCCAGGTCAAGTTGACCGGTATCCGAGCTGACAATTACAAGAGCACAAGAGGACAAGATGACTAGGAGAACAGGGAGGACAAGGAGACAAGGAGAACGACAAGATAACATAAGATAAATTCAACTTCAACTTCAACGCATATTCACGAAGGGGCGAAGGTGAATTTCCTGATTTATGGAGATGGAGTTACTCTAACACTCTAACCCAATCTTTCCCCAAGTGCTCAGCCATCTCTTCTACCAAGCACCGTCCAAACGCCACCGTGTGCGCTACAGGTGCACACATGCCCAATTCTATCGGCCACGCAAATCGTTCGGGATGATTATCTATATCCACTTTGCGCGCCGACCCCAGATTATCTCCGGGCGCAGGCAGGGCCTCGTCGTTCAGTTCGGAAGTTATAGCATACTCAAACGTCCGGGGGAAGAACGTCCGTAATAAACGGAGAGATAAGTGGTGCCGGGAGGTCAAGAGGTGTTGTTGCGCTTTGGAAGAGGATGAAGTGCTGGTGTTGATTAACGGTAAGAGATCCGGAGGGAAAGAGTAGGAACCGGAACCGGAAGTGTGGGCGGATTCGGGTGAATGGCCTGAAGATGAATGAGAGCGCGCAGCCGGTGAAGGTGAGGGTTGAGGATGAGAGTGTGAATTTGAATGGGAATGCGATTGAGAAGAAGGTGGACCTGCTGGGATGTTGGTATTTGGAGGCGAGGCGGAATTGCGTGTACTGGATTGGGAATGCGGAGAAACACCATTGTTATTACTGTGATGGTGGGGATTGGCGGAGGATGAGGAAGAAGCTTGTAATTCACGACCACGCTTATTGAGATGCGCCAGATGTTCAGCAGTCAAGTGATAGCCTATCACAGCTTCGATGAGGTGCCTGCCATCACAAATACCCTTCAAATCAGCAAATTGCACAAGAGGGGAATCGGACTAAGGTATGCAAATCAGATTGGAATCATGCTCACATCAAGCCAACCATAGCTTGAGCCATCTCCCGCCTGCCTTCTTCCTCTTCCGGGGCTTTACGCATCTCCGACTCCCACGCCTTCTTGACGAATTCCCTCAGCGGCGCGGATTCGTTGTACGGCGTGATCCTCACTCGGCCCATATGTTGCTCATCGCAGAAATAAGCGTACAGCCAGAGGAGCACCGCGTCGGTCAGCGAGAGTAATCCCTTGAGAGGATCTTTCGGCAGTCGAGAAGTATATTTCGGATGGGCGGATGGTACTCTTTGATATGCGTCTCCGTGTCGTTTCAATAAGAGCGCTCTATCTCGATACCTAGGAGCGAACAGTTTATCAGCACTGTGCTTTCGACGTTGAATGACCTGTTGAAGCTGCATCTGCACGTGCGTGAGGCCGTAGTTAGTAGGGAATGAGACTCACATAGCCGCTGTACTCCGCCATTTATCCTTGGACCAAGTCTCTTTCCCCTCTTCTTCTGTAACCTCGTTGCGCAATGCACTGCCACCGAGCTTCTTACTTGTCAAAGCGGGACTAGAAGAAGGCTGACCAAGACCGGCAGGCGTCAAGCTTCGCCCTCCGCTTTGTGTCTGGCTCATGGCTGAAGACCGTCGGATGAGATCTGGTTTACTGCTCTCTGTTCTTGGCTTCTTCCTTGGTTGTTCAGGAGAAGACATGGAAAGACCCAATCCTAGGCCGATTCCTATACCTCCGGAACCTGATGAAGGCTCATCGGATGAAGAAGAAGAGGAAGCGGATGAGGAATCGGTACTTCTTTTCCTCTTGTTTCGTTTCAAGGATGATCGAGCGTAGTCACCGAAGGTACGTGTCGGTGAGCCAGCCGATGTTGCACTTGAAGAGACCGGCGAGGCCGATGGAGTGGGTAAGAAAGTCGGCGGGAGAATCTCGGGCAGAGGAGCGGGTAAGGAAGATAATATCTGGAAGATCGTTCATGCTCAGCATCGACTAGGTGATAACATGTTAAGGGGAAAGGGGGATGTGAACTTGTCGATGAGAGCCGATATATGGTGTGGTATACTCACGTTCAATATCGCTTGAGCAGCTTCACTCCGCGGTACATCCTTCTTAACTTCGCTCCTTAATCCACTTGAACTCCTCTCCATATTACCTAATCGCGGTGTAGGGGCCGACCCGGCTCCCCCGAGAGAGGGGGACATGGTACTTGCCTTGAGGCTGGAATCGAGTCGGGAGGTAGAGGACGACCGCGCATGGTTGGGATACGAGGAAGAGGCAGTCTGCGGTTTAGGCGGTAAGGCGGGAGAACTCGGTCGTGAGCCCAGCGTACTTCTAGGTACGTAAGATGGGGACGGGGCGTGAGTTGTCATTCGGATTGCCGTTGTCGACATTGTGAACAACGTCGGACTTTAGAAAGATGGGTGCAGTAGAGATGTAATGAGTATTTGGTCGCTAGGATGCGATCGTTTCCGTAGATAGTAGATGGTCAATGAGAGTGATGGCTTCCAAATGCTGCTGGCGAGAAGACGACACGGGGAAGGTAGACCTAGGTGATGATCCAGTCGGTGATCGGTCAGTCGGAGTTGGAATTTCCTTCCTCCTTTTCTGTGCTTTTCTTTTCTTTTCCTTTCGTCTCCTCTCCTTTGCTCCTTTGCGCCTGCCCGGTTGATTTCGAAATCCCAATTGCCAAATACCCAATGATCAGAGGGTGAGTAACTCTCGTCTGTGATATGAGGTGAGTCCAGTGTAATAATAGTAAAGCGTGTTGCTGAGAGTGCTATATCATGGAGAAGGCGTTGAATGTCGACTGTCGGATATGAACGAGAAAGTGTGACAACGTTTCAAGTGGGGATCTGTCTGTCTGATCAAGTATTCGTTTAATCCTGATGAGAGGATGATGTCTGAGTGATTTAAGGGTAGGTACATGTATAGCTATAGCTATAGCTATATAGCTGTGTATCTTAGACTGGTTGAGGAGCGCTTCTCAGCTAAAAGCCGTGCATTTACGAGTGTGTTGATGGGAACTGGAAAGATCGGTCCGGCGATTATCCTCCTTTGGGGTTTGGGCGTACTTGACTTGGAATCGTGGTTCAGCTTTATGGATACACTCCGAGGTATCGTCTGTTGTCTGTCATCGATGGAGTAGGTATGCAGTACAAAGAGGAATGAGAAGGTTGTAGGTTGTAGGTTGTAGGTTGTAGGTTGTAGGTTGTAGGTTGTAGGTTGTAGGTTGTAGGTTGTAGGTTGTAGGTTGTAGGTTGTAGGCTTTAGGTTCTAGGTTTCCGGGAAGAGATACGTCGTACAATTACAACGGTTGTCTCAGGGTGTCTTGGCTTTCTTGACGGATTGATTGATTGATTTGAATTAAATCGGGTGAGAGAGCGATGGTTGGCGTGTTTTGTTATTGTTGTTGCTGTTGTTCTTGTTGTTATTGTCGGTATCGCGAATGACGATGATGATGATGGCGATACAGTATAGTATCTCTGATCGTGATTACAATCACTCGATTGACCGCGAGAGTGACAGCGACAGGGACAGCCAAAGGAAGGGGAGGGAGATCGTAATTCAGGCGGATAAGGTGTTTCGGACTTGGTCGTGAGCGTGAAATTGCGAGGGCGTGACGGAGATCAATTGATTAGTTATAATCAATCACTAGACACTTGAGTCCTTTGAAGTATAGTATGTTGTACTGAAACCATACTCCGTATAGCAGACTCATCAAGCTCAAGATGGTAGTGATGCATGCATGTATGGGCAGAAGCAGCTACCGATTACTGGTATCTGCATCGCTCTCGAAAAAAGCCCCCTTCGGATCATAACCGGCCGGCCGTCTTATTAATATACTTCCCATCGCACATGACTAATCGCTCTGTACTCTCTGTACCTATACTTACGCCTCCTCTCTCCTCTACACCCATTCCTCGTGGTGAATCCCTTGATCCCTTGATCCCTATTTTTATCAGGAGAGGAGGGAGATCCTCAAGGCTCCTGTAAAAAATGTTTTGGATTACGTTTCTTTTCCTTGAAAGCCTCAGACGAACAAGAAGAGGAAGAGAACCAGCAGACCAAGAAGGAGAGATTCCTGACCCGTGACAGCAAAGCAAAGAAAAATATGGGTTCACCCTGAATTTTTACTGATCGGAGTGTTGCAGCTAACTTAGGGCACTTGCGCCCAATAAGCGGATTAAGTAATTCCTTTTCTACTCGTGTCCTTCAAATCTCTAGGTCTTCGGCTTTTCTGGCCCAGCAGTAGTAGTGTAGTATTTCGGCGGTATGCATGCGTTTAGTGGCGGTGCCTCGCACAGTTACCAATACCAATACCATACAAGCGGAACGGAATTTTACCAAATCTGAGCCTGCGCTTGGGAGGTATTTTTGGTTTAGTAAGATAGCTTAAGTCTGATATGGATATGGATATGCACTCGATAAATTGGAGTTGAGTTCTTTTCAGACTCTCATGCATAATACAACACGATACGACAAGCTTCTTCCCGCTCAATCTACCTACATCTCACCATCTCCCCGTTGCATCGGATAGTCATAGTCAATGGTAAAATACCCATCCTAATTCTGACCGTTTGAGGGTGATCGGAAATAGATTGGGGATTAATATGATAATTTATTCCTCCGATCGGTGACTTGCTCTTGCTTCATGTTGAAATGGTCAGATGAGACATACACGCCTCGATTAATTGAATTATGCACCGTCATCTACATATGTCCTTTGTCGATCACTGTTGATCATGTATATCTATGATCTGTCAGTCTGCAGGACGGCTGCTCGTCCACTAGAGACTGTGTGCTAGTAGGAAGACCGGAGGTGTGGATAGAGAGACATGAAACCTGAAAGTGGTCATAACTTGCGTTGAAGTGAGGTCGCTTGCCCCTTTAAGATATTTCCAGCTGTTTCAGCTCTATCACGTAACCCTGGATCCTGAAGCCTGGTGCATGTAGATACGTAAATACGGGGCAGCTGGTAGCTGGCGAAAATCAGTCCGAACAAATCCGTGCACCACCTTGCCGCTGGTTGTCTTTGGGATAAATAAGAAAATTAGGAAATGCAAATAATCGAATAAAAACAATCAGTGAAAGCTCAAACGCGTGTTTTCAGCGTGAGTTGATCCTGTATGAGTGACGTACTGATTTTAGCGTGGTTTTATTTGTTTTTGTCCTTGGTGTATGGTATATGGTATGGTCGGATGCTTTACCCGGTAAAGTACGATCCATCAAAATTAGGTTATGCCATGGTCTCGTCCTTTTGGCAGTGGTGGAGAAAATCTTTTGCTGCATGTCACTATCTGTTATCTCCTCCATCATCATCATCATCCATCCATCCATCTTGCTCATCGAACATACATGAGATAAGAGAATTATCTTCGATCTTCACGCTAAACTCCTTGTATCTTGTTGTCCCAATACATCCGTTGCCGCCATCAAACAATTTTCAGACGTATCTGTACCTCGATATCAGAGTCGGTTCTTTGTTTACGAGGAAACACCCGCCAAAGGCATTGCGTGACTTGAAACCGAAGATACATAACATACACCCCCTTCATAGAGTTTACCTTGCCTCGACGCATCCTTTCACCTTCCACCGTCCACCGTCCAGCGTCTACCTTTCGCGAGCTGATCATCTACAGCAAGGGAGTGCGGAGGTAACAGAAAGAGCAGGAATATAAAGCAGGTGAATAATACTTTGAATTCGTGAGTAACACAATGACCCCAGCGTCTCTTGATTTTGAACCATCCTGCAAACTCTACTAGATTCTTGCCGCCGTCATTAGCTAATTTTAATAAGCAGGCTCGCATATCCACCCGAATCGCTCTGCATCACGCCTAAGCACCAGCACCGATCTACATCACCCAGCATGTCGCAACCCATCGCAATCACATTCCACTTCCCGCGTACATCCTCCTCTTCAGCATCATCCGCCGCCAATCACGCTACCGGCCCATCATCACGTACCTTGTCAAAGCGAAAGAGAAAGATAGCTACCAACAACCGCATCCTCGCTTCATCATACATCACTATCGACAAAGCTAAACCTCCTCACCCATCCAAACTCACTCCTGCTCAGCCTAACGCCGCTTCTCCACCGGGTACATCTGCATCCACTTCGTCATCCTCGGGATCGACATCAGCATCAACGATCAACAACTTATCGACGGGATCAAAACGACGTAAAGGTCCCGTATACCTCCCTCCTCCTGACGTCAGACTCGCGTCACTCACTCCCCTGCTCAGACCCATCGTCTCAAGATGCACCATCTCATCCACCTCAACCGTAGAGGAGGCATCAGTAGTTCATGCCTCACCAAGTAGGAAACGATCCAAGAAATCGACTCCTGTACCCAACATCAACGCCCCATCAACGTTACACCCATACTCCAAATCAAGTGATCTGTCCAACACGCGTTCGAGCGTCCCTTCGCCCAGGGAGATAGCGAGGAACAAGAAGTTAGAGGAGGAGAAAGCGGCGTTGAAAAAGCAGAATGCAGCTGTAGCACGTGCCAATGCTATTGCAAAGCGGAGATCAAATAGGAAACCGGGGAGGGGCGGAAAATCACAATCGCGTAGAAGCTCTTTTGAAGCTACCACCACAGCTGGGGCAGGCGCATCAAAACCTTCTAGTCCAGAAGAGAAGAATGCAGTCCCAGTCCCAGACCCAGTCCCAGCGCTGATACCGGCCATAACGACGCAAGCCGCGTCGGAAGATGGATCACCGTTAATGGGCGCAAGAGCGACGGGAATGAAACGAACGAGGAGTCAAGGTGTCTTACCTATCTCGACGAGCCTGTCTAATTCGATAAATGGCTCGCCTGTGATTGGGAGTCCGCTCAAAGAGGTCATGAGTAGAGATCAGGATGAGGAAGGTGAAGGTGAAGGTAATCCTAAAAAACGATCTAAATTATCTGATTCGATGAATGGTGATGCAAGAGGGGAAGGGGAAAGTGACAAGAGAAGGGCGGGAAGAAGAGCCAACACACATTCACCGACTAGTAATACCTTTGCCTTACCTGATGATGAGCGATTGACACAGACTGTACCTCTTCCCCATGGGAAGGTCTTGCCCCGGTCGAAAGTCAGCCCGATAGAAGGTGGTGTAGGATTGAGAAGGTCGGTGTCGAATACCGTACCGACGTATGGACGGTCCGGCAGTGTAGCGTCGGTAGGAAGTAATACGAGTGAGAATGGGAGGATTAAGAGGGAGACTCAGCTGCCGGAGAGATTGAGGGATTATGAGATGAAAGCCGTTGTATGAGAATGAGTGTGAGTGAGATTGTCGTCTTTTTCCTTTTTCTAAGTAGGATAGTTTAAACGGTCGGGCTGATTGTTTTGGTAGACAGTGGGCCAGAGAGAATATATCGATTACCCATTCCTGTCCTTGATAATCTTGTTCATATTCCTATCTATCAACCAAATCGCGAATCATGCTTAATCAGTGCACACCCTCTTCACAATTCCGTACATATCACCCAATCCATCATTTGAGCATCTACAACGTACTGCCCATCTATATTTGTCATTTTCCTGTACTTGTCTGTGATCTGCGATATCCGATATATATATATATATATACGCATATAAACCTGGCTACTTGTTGATACCTGACTAGAATGTATTATCTTCTTTGATGTTCGTGCTCATTTGTCTGTCAGAAGATTCCTTTGATGACGTACTCGATTTGATTGCCGAGTCGGTCATCTCCTACTTTCTTAGTGGTGGTGCCACAAAGGAGAGTGTCAGTTGGACGCGTGTTCTTTCTTTTTCTTTTGTGCTTCTTGACTCTGAATCAGTGCCACAGCACGTGCCAGGGACATAAACAAGTGATTTTACCCTGAATTCCTGAAATACGCGGTGGTCTGTGGTTCTATGGTGTGTGGCAAATATTCAACCCGTTGTATGTGACTGACTTTACTTTTGACTTTTCAACTTGTTGGAACCCTGATTCATCATCCATATCCATATTCGTATTCACTCATTCAACTAACATAAACTCAAAACATTACTCCCATACTCCCATCGTCATTATCATCAAACAACCATACACGACCACCTTGATGGAGAAAGAATAGGCGAAGAATGATCAGGTTGAAATAGGATTCAGCATCAACAAGAGAGGACTTCTCTACCCTACCCTTCCAAGGGAAGAAGGAAGAGAGGAAGACGCGTTTACCTTCAACGTCAAACGTCAAACATCAAACATCGACTTGTCAACCGACTTTACTTTCGAATTGAATAGGATTGGATTGACATCCTCCATCCATTCATTCATTCATTGCATTCTTACGGATCGATACGCGAAGCCGTCAATTTCACCACATTCACACTATTCCCCTTTCACTTGCATCTTTCCCACGAGCCAGTCCGCATCTTATAATATTCCATAATCGACAAGCAACAAGCCTCGCACTTCAATCGTTCCTTCACCGTTTCAATACCAATCGTCAACAACACAACAGACTCCTACATCCTCCAATAACAACTTTGTAACTTGTTTACTTCGACAATAGCAGTAGGCGCCATACTCTTGATTGCGCAACAATGACGGCGAGAACGACTAATCACAATGGGCCTGTGCTGCAATCTGCCGCATCATCATCATCAGCCTCGACATCCAACTTTAGAGTACCGAAAGCGAAAGGATTGAATAGACCGACCACTTGGTTCAGCAATACCTCATTCGGTAAATCCTCGTCCTCATCAACCTCATCTTCCTCCTCTTCTTCCTCTGCTGGCGGAGGATCTTCTACCGGCTCGAACGTGACTGCACGAGCGAACGGAGGTAGTCCTATGGCAAATCCTTTCGCAGTATCTTCCACTTCTGCCTTCAAATCACCCTTTCCATCTTCGAAGGGGAAACACAAGCTTTCGCCTTCGCCTTCGCCATCTAACAAGCAGGACGACGACTTCGTCATGATCTCTCCTGTTAGACCGACTTATGGACTGGGTGTCAACCTGCATCCACATCAATTGGGTGGCGGATCTGGTTATTCGCCCTCTGCTTCACCCTCCCGATTGGCTTATTCACAGAACGACTCGTCCAACTCATCGTCCTCGCCTTTGGAGGAAAGCCCGACACCCGCTTGTGGCATGGCCAGTGCGACTGCACGGCTGAAATTGGTGGATGATGAGTCGCCTATCAGGAGAGTACCGGGACAGAGTAGAAGTTTAGCTAGATTATCGAAGGGAAAGGAAGATCCCAGGAGTGTGTTCTTGTCTACGGAGAAAGAGACGGTTGAGATGAGAGATCAGTCCAGTCCGCTGAAATACACATCGAACCATTTGATGGCCAACCAAACGGAAGATGAGGATGATGATTCTCCTTTCTTACCTCCAACACCAGTCATGAGCAATGGTCTACCCGCCCCGCCACCACAACCACTCTTCCCACCCATCCGCACCTCCCAATCTCAAGATGGGACTTCCTCTGGAACCTTGTTCTCCAGCAACAGCCATAGCCATATTCAGAAGAGCGATTCATCGAGAATACCAAGATTGTCTACTTCCCATCCGCTCAGAGCGCGCGCAGGTACCGATGCAGAACGACCAACATTGGGTTCGATCACGAAGAAGGCGATCTCGCTAGATCAGATACCGACTAGTAGTGGGAGTGACAGAGATGAGTTGTTTGGCAGTAATTCGCATATACATGTGAAGAAGACTCGACCTGCTTCTACATTCGGACCGTCCGGCATGTCAGGCTTGCCTTCGTCCTCGTCCTCAAATGGCAGAGCGCATAAAAGAATCAACTCGGGGGAAGGTATACCCAATGCGGCAAATAGTGCTTCGTTGTCTAGATCATTCGGTGCGAAATCATTAGCTTTGTCACTTACACCGAATCTTGGTCCATTGCCGGATTTCAGCTACTCCAATTCGTCGCTCTCATCCTTGTCGACAGCCAACCTAACACCGCCCGCATCCGCTTTCTCTCCTGCCGAACCACCGATCTTCGAAGATGTCAAACCGCTTCAAGAGGCCTTTGAGCAACCGCACAATACGGTCAGCAGGAAATTCAAGCCTCGTGATTCCGGCGTGTCAATGGGACCTGAGGTAGATGAAGAGATACGACCTAAACCGAAACTCATGATGCCCCCGCCGTCAGTGATGAAGCCGACTGCGTCTGGTCGACCACGTCGTCCCGCGATGCTAAAGAGGACTTCTTCGATGGGAGACGAAAGATCTTCCTCGATGGATATTGAAACGCCAGGTGTGGGACCAATGATGAACAGCGGATGGCCAGGCAAACAACCCAACGCATTCGACTTTTTGGGTGAGAGTGGTGTGGCTTTGGGATTAGGCCAGAATGGAGCGAATAATGAGAAATTGTCGATGCCTGATACACCGGTCAAGAAGAACGCTTTTACTCATTCGAATTCAAGCAATCCACGAGGTATTGGACATTCCACTTCTCAACCTACCCTGGGCTCATCCGGCTTCGATGACGATATGTCCACCGGAGCTCCCCTGGAAGAATCAACAAAATCCAATATCCCAAAGAGTACTCGACCGTCCTTCATGCCTCCACCGTCGACCAAGAAGTTGCCGCCGCCCTCGGTAATGAAGAAACGACCTGGATCCGGTGTGCCTCAGCTCACGCTCACAATGTCTTCCTCGCCTGAATGGGCGACGCCGATGGACACAGACGATGCGGCCTCAAGCCCTACAGTGAGGATAGGAGGAAGCGCCGCCCAAGTTTCGGCTCAAGCTCAAGGCCTGAAACCTCTCACCCTTGGTGCATCATCTGGAACTGGGAAAGTCAACAGGATTGGTTTGCTGCGAAGATTGAGTAACGGTGTGTCTTCGGAAAGTGAGGATGACGGGACTCCGACTAAGGATGGAGGCGATCGAGCTACGCTGGCCGGTGAGTTGGGTCGGTCCTGCCAGAGCAGCAAGACAGATGCTGACAATCGACTTCGCGCAGCTGCTCGATCGAGTCTGATCACACCGACTCCAAGCCCAAAGACAATCGCTCCAGCTACATTAACGTCAACACAGCACCCCAGACCCCCGCCTTCAGCAATGAAGAACATCTCAACCACTGGCTCGGGGATCATGCCCAGATTGTCTTTACCTGCGTTACCACCTTCTAAGCCCCATCATCATCGTACTTTACATCACAGGCAGTCCCACCCCGCGACATCGACGGCTCAGCCGGAAGAAGAGGATCTGTTCGAAAGGAAGTTTATCACCCTTGAAGTCCTTGGCAAAGGGGCATTCTCGACTGTTGTCAAGGTTCAAGATCGTCATGGTGAAGCGCTATGGGCAGTCAAGAAAGCCAGAGGGGTATTTGATGGTATCAAAGATCGATTAAGGCATCTCGAAGAAGTGGATATCCTCCGACACTTGAGCAAGACCCCTTGTTCGCATGTGATCAAGTTCGAAGATGCGTGGGAACAGAATCGACAACTGTTCATCCAGACGGAATTGTGTTTGGGTTCCTTGGCTTTCTTCCTTGAAGAATATGGAAGAGTAGTGGAACGATTAGATGAAGGACGAGTATGGAAGATCATCAGGGAATTGAGTGATGGTATCAACCATATCCACTCCAACGGTGTCATTCACTTTGATATTAAACCTGCCAATATCCTCATCTCGTCGACTGGGTCTCTGAAAATTGGAGATTTTGGCTTGGCGACTCGATACCCCCGAATTTCACCTTCTGAGATTTTCGAAGGGTCTGGTCTTGGTCCAGGAAATACCTCGATCACGACGCTCGGAAAAGGATACGGGGAGAAATTGGAAAGAGAGGGTGATAGGGTTTATATGCCTCCTGAGATGCTCCGAGGAGTATTTGTCATGGCTGCTGATATTTTCTCGTGAGTGATCGAGTCGACAATCTGATACGTTTCACTTCTATGAGATAGAGACAATACTGACTGAAGAGGTTTGAATTTGTAGATTCGGGTTGGTGATTTTGGAAGTATCGACGAATATCTGTGTACCAGATGGAGGATTACCATGGCAAGCCCTCCGATCAGATGATTTCTCGGTAGTCGACTTGACACCTCTCTCCCCGGCTTTGACGGACCTGATCACGAATTGTATGAAGTCTGTTCCTGAAGCTAGACCGTCGATCCAGCAGATCACCCAGCACCCGATTGTGAGACGAGCCAAAGCGAAATCGGATAAACCGGCTTTGGCACCTGAAGATAAGAATTGGTTAGTTGATGTTTTAGCTGGAGGATTTGCTGTGGCTGCGGCTGCGGCTGCGTCGGCGAGTGCGAATGCGAGTGAGCTTCATGATTCGAGTACGGCGGGAGAAGATATCGAGATGATGGAGGGATAGTATGTTTCTATTTTGAACCTTACGTTGGAATAATGTGAATTCTAAAGGCATAAGCATGGCATTGCGGTAGGGCAGGATGAAAAGGAATCAGGGGTTTTGTTGTACATATCGATATTTTGGATAGAGTTGTATTTATTTTATTTCTACTTGATACTCTTTACTCTTTGATGGTCCCCGCTTATTTTGGCAGTGGGGGGGTCTTGGACCATACTCGAGCGGCTCTGATTTTGTCTAGTTTAATATTACTTTGAGTTTGATTTTGATTTTGATTTATATACACTTTTTTTCTTCTTGTGAATACTTACGCTTGAAGCGGTTCCTTTGTTGTAGTCGTACCATATTGGATAGTGGTAACGCAATGTAGTAACGAAGTATCCAGAGTATACGGAGGCACTGAATCGTGATGAATGCATGAATGACCATGACACTATGAATGTAACAGGATCAACACGATAGGATGAGATGAAATCACTCGCGTAGCAAGTATGTGATTCTGAATGCCGAGATTCGATCTCGGATAAATAGGATAGGATAGAGAGATTTCGACGTACTCGTAAAGATCGATCGTCATCTGGAATTATTGAATTATTGGAATTCATAGACAACAATCCATGATTTGCTGCATATCGCAGAAGTATCGACTCCACAGTCGTCTTTCAGATTTAACACGTGAGTGAGCGAATGAGTGAGTGAGTAAGTGAATACACGAACGAAGAACTGCGCCTCGGAGAATGGTGAAAATATCAATACCGACTCTACCGAAAGCCCCGCTCTTACCTCGATCCGGCTTATCGATCTTACCTATCCCCGAGGCGGCCTCTTACTTGGCGAGATTCCTGGAGAATGGGAAGGGGCAGACGGTGATGCTTACTGGAGCGGGGGTGAGCGTGGATAGTGGGATCAGGGCGTATAGGGGGGAAAAGGGGACTTATTCGAATCCGAATTATAAGTGAGTAGTGAGTTTGGGTCTTGGGTCTTGGATCTTGGGTCTCGATCTCGACCTCGGGCTTGGGTCTTGGGTCTTGGATCCGTGACACTGTCATTCGTCATGCAAAATGAGGATGTGAGATTATGGGATTGTGGGATTGATCTCGGCCTTGGGTCTTGGGTGAGGGTCTGGTTCATGGGTGAGGATTTGGCTTTGTGACATTGTGGTTCAAGATGAGGATGTGACATTGTGAGATTACGAGGATACGAGATTATGAGACTGTGGGCATCAGAATATATGAATGGTCGCGGTCATTCCTGGTCTTCCTTATCTGCCGGATTCTTCTTCTGCCGGTGATTAGTGGAATGGCGATGGGAGAGTGAGAAGAGCTAAATGTCCGTGGGGACTGATAGACCGATATTATATCATGAATTAGTCGAGGATAGCGATAGAGGGGATATGTTTAGGTGAGTACAAATTCAGCCGCTCACTAGAAAGGTCTCGGAGTTAAGACTAGCTCGCTGACGACGGCGATATAGGCGGCGATGTAAGTCTGAGCGGGAAGAAGAGAGATCAAGTCTCGGAGCAACAAGCTGACGATTCGATGCGCCGTACAACCAAAGACTGGGCAAGATCTTTCCTCGGTGTGAGTGTCCTCTATCATACAGAACGAAGGGTGATATCCCTTCGCGCACCCAAGAAAGATCGCTTATAGAGGATGACCACGCTCAGTACCCACCTGTTCGAGATGCGCAGCCGAATCCGACGCATATCTATATAGCGGCATTGCAGCATCTTGGACTAGCTCCGAAATTGATCACCCAGAATGTGCGTTCATTCGGATGTGATCTAACGCGTCTTCCTGCAACCTTGACAACACGTTCACTATCGCTTGGATCCATCGGATCGACTGTGTGAGGGGTCCTTTCCGCTGATATGTTATCGCAGGTAGACAACCTACATCGCAAAGCATACTCTCTAATATCGCCAAATTATGACAAATCATCGATATTGGAATTACACGGCACGCTCGCCAAAGTACATTGTCTGAAACATCGCCATGAACAGACGAGGGATGTGTACCAGGAGGATATAGCTAGGATGAACCCCGTTTGGGATGAAGAGTCCAAGGAAGCTGAACGGACAGGACAGTGAGCATCAGTCTACGCTGGCGCGGTCCGCGTCGGAAAAGGGGGAGAAGCTCAGCTAATATGGGAATTGCAATCCGTCAGACGACCGAGAACGAACCCTGATGGTGATGTTGAGCTGCACGGAGTGGATTACCGGTCGTTCAGTGTGCCGCCTTGTAGGATATGTGAGAGGGAAAAGCTGAAGAGCTCGATGGTAAGTCGTTATGATAGCCCTGCATCGTCATCGAGGGGGGAGATCCCATTGACTGAGAATGTCGGTTCAGGTCAAACCGAACGTTGTATTCTTTGTGAGTTTTAGTCTTCTGAAAACATAGCAGTCTACCTTATTGTTAATGATGGCATGCCGATACAGGGAGAAACGATAACTGCAGAAGTGCGAGACGCATCGTGAGTCCTCTAGGTCCTCATGTAATAATACACGATATCACAAGCTTACATTAGCTGTTCCTGCAGACTCGACCTGATAGCAAACTCCTCATCCCTCTTGATTCTCGGCACATCCCTAGCGACGTACTCAGCATACCGTCTAGTCAAATTAGCTGTCGAGCACAAGAAGCCGATACTGATGATCACCACTGGCCCGACTCGGGCGGATCCTTTCATGGGAAACGGACTGGATAAGATGGACAGAGTCGCAGGAGATGTTTTGGGCAAGTATTTGGACGAGGCTGTGAAGTGAGTCCTCCCATCATACTGGCTTGTGCGCCACTAGGGTGATACTGTCGTCGATACGGCTTGCTGATTCAATCGTTTTTTTTTATATATCAGGACGAGCACGGGTCAAGAAGTGGAAGACGTGAAACGATACTTACATACAGGTGTAGTCAAGCGCCCGCCAGCAGTAGAAGGGCCTAGAGCTGAAGGATAGAGCACAAATTGCATCGGAACTGAAGCATATCATATCACATACATCGCAATGCATCGCAATGCATCGCATGGAAAAGGAGAACAAGAGTCTGATTATCGCGTGGTGCCATTGTGGACCACTTGACTTCCAGATGACAGGATGAAGCAAGAACGGGAAGAAGAAACTGGCAAGTAGTGGCACTGGCCTAGGCATTGAGCGCGCAATTTTGCATTTTACCCATCTATATAGTCTATCACCATCTATAAAATCTATTCTGACGAGCTGCTAATTCAGGTCACCAGTACCTAGCGATTCTCTTTTCGCTCTTATTCTCCGTCTGCCTAATATCTGTTATTGGTGGAACTAGCTAAACCAACTCTGACGCCGTTCGAATAATCGTAAATGCTGTACCAATTCTTCAAGAAGGCGTCCCCGACAATAGCCAGATTATCCGGGAACCCATCTGCCACAGCCAAGACAGCCCCCACACACATACTTGATCCCGAGCCTGTTCTGCCGAGGTTGAAATCGACCGTATTCATATTGAAGTTCTTGTTGCCCAGTCCCAGCGAGATGGTCAAGCTGGATCTGCAAGGGTATTGGTAGAACCCTTGGCCGTATTGGTCGGCTCGGGTCGCGCCTGGGATCTGGGCGTAGAAGGAGTCTGCGATGTTGGTGGGCACGTATATCAGGGTGGTTCCTGTGTCGACGGCCTGTGTATCATATACAGTACAGTGGAGTTATCAGCTTATGTGTTTATGAGACTTGTTATCTTCACAGATACTGTGGATCGGGAGCTCAAGGGTGAAAGTGAAAATAAAAATCTGACTCACCCCGATGAGAGACTGACTCAAAGCATTCGATCTTCCGCCATTAGTACTGAACGAAGTCATACTGACACTCCAGTACGTCTGCGAAATCACCGGGACCCAACTGATGCCGCCCTGGAATTTACTGCTATCGTAGCACCCTATACAGAGCTGACTACCTTGTGCTTGTCTTCGCGTCAGGTGAAAACCGAACAAGGGGGCATTAACGGCTTTGTTGTTGATTAGATTCTCGAAGTAGGTCGATTTCCCGCTAGAAGAGATAGACGAGAAAGCCATTCCCATAACGCCGGAATTGGGGTTTCCCTGGAAATCGCTGGATTCGTCGGAGACAGCTCCGAAGTATTGTCCTTGAACCAAGGTGTTGGCGACACCCACGTTCTCCTGCGCAAGTTGACCGGAGACGGAGCCGGAGCCGTATTGCACGGCGAACGATTGCGAAGTGGAGCGGTAGGAGGAGGATCGGGAAGAATCGAATTGCCCGGATTGACAATTACCACATCCGACCGGGAACTACGGGCGACGCACAGAAACAATATAGAACTGTCAGTCTGCAGTCATACAGATGCGATGCAGAGACAGTGTTCGTTCGGAAAAGGCTGAAGTGACAAAAATCGGGACTCCCGTACTCACCCATAAATCGGCTGAACCGGTATCGAAGTCAACGCTGAGACTCTGCGCGGGCGTGCCAATGATGATATTCCCGTAATACAGCACATCCATGGAGCCCTGGATGTAATCTGTTAGAGGTACGACGGGGCTCGAAGATCCTCTTTTGCGTTTGACCGTGCTGCCTCGAATTTGGAAGTCGCCGAGATTGCCCAAGTCAGCTTCGACCCAATTGGTAGGCAACGAAGCGAAAGGGCTCTCCGCAAATGTCGGCGTGCTTGTTGCACCAGCTGTTCTCGTGGCAATACTAGAGGTTGAGACCCCGGTCAAGGAAGAAGAAGTGGAGATCGTGCCAGTAGGTCGATTTGCGACGGACGAAGACGTGTGAGAGCCTATCAAGGGGGCAAGTAACGGTGCGTGGTTATATGCGAAATTGAAGACACCGATGTTATCTACTGGCGCCGAGAACTGAGCAATGGGCGGTAAGTCGACGACTGGGCCGGAGTCAGAGGCGGACTTGCTATTTGCTGCTGATGCTGGTGGTGAAGCCGATGGTAATGAGTTTGGCGCGATGATCGTTGCTCCTGCAGTAAAGGTTTTGGCGGATGCTGAGGGCGATGTGGAGGATGATAGTAAAGTACCTGAGCTTAGACCTAGAGAAGCAGCAGGAGTGGGTATACCTGTTGAGCTTCCTTTGGTGATGGTCGATGTCGTGCTTGTGATGGTGCTTTGCGTGTTCTGAGCGGACGTAGAGATGGAGATGGACTGAGCGGCTTGGATGGGTAATCCCGCCGCAGGCTGCTGGAAGGTGATATCTGCTTCGGCCACTTGGACACCATGGAGATATTGCGCAGCTTTGGAGTACTTGTTCTTAACTGCTCGCTGTTCTTTCTGGACCAATTGGGCAGCTTGCTGGTCGAAGATGGGTATCGAGTCATCGGCCCGGGCTGATAAGATTGGATGGTACAACAGAGGGGATCGGTGAGTAATGGGCACGACGGTGCCTCTGATAGAGGGGGCGCTTGCGGCCTCGGAAGGTTTGATAGGCGAGGCGAAGGTGGATGGGAGTAAGGCGAGAGCGAGGAGGATCTGATAATATGTTGAAGGGTGCATAGTGGCTGATGCTTAGTGGTGATTGAGCAAAGTTTTCAACGTTGTCTGATTTCTATATCTGATAATTCTGATCGAGTGGTGAAGCTTGTACCGATATCGATGACTTAGCTCTCCTGGCCCCCGATATATATATAGATAACAGGACACCTTCGAGCTTGAAGGCTAGAGCAGTATGTGACACTCTTCGACAGAATCGCGGCGAATGAACCGTGACAGAATTTATGGGGACAGCGTCATCAGGCGGTGATGCAATGACGCCAAGTGGTTAGCGTGATATATCAGTTTGATCAGCTCCTCGTAATCCTGTCCACGCCCTGCTTGCTCGACCTCCGGCTTCAGCATCGCGAATGGCATTAGCTGCATCAGGCAATATACTTTGGCCTTATCTTATCGCTTCCGGAAGATGCAGTCGGTATTGTAATTTCGGACCCTGGATTCCTCATGTCGGAAACGGCTTGACTCCGCGATGGACGATATCGGGCATCCGCCTTCGGGGCTGGTCAGTATCGCAATGTCGTCCGTGGTTTCGGAGATCCGCAATAGCGTGAAGGGCCTGAAAGAGGTGTCGATTGGAGGACGGCTACGAGAAGTCAGTCCAGATCGTAATAGTGGTCCATTCGTGCTCGATTAGGAAGGGAAACTGCCAAAAGTGGAGGTAGACGCATCACAACAATACATAGGGTGGAACATAGATGAGAATAACAGTCAATGCAAGTCTCGAATGGGATATACGTGCAAGTCAGTAATCGTCTAAGCAGGATCGATACGTTATTGTTTTGTTGAGCTACAGGTCGATGAGACTTTGACAGATGAGTGAATTTATCGGTTGTTCTGGTTATTGAGCTAAACAGGGGATTGAATGAGTCAAAATCGCTCTGGCGCAGAGGTGAGAAACACTCACGATTCTTAGGATATTCAGGAATAAGCCTATTAGGTCAATGTAAAGTTGAAGCGCTCCTAAGATGGCTTCGTCGACTGATAATCTCTTCATGATCTGCTGAGTGTCGTAAAGCACGTAACCCGCAAATAGGAGGGTGGAGAAGCATGCGATGCCGAGATCGACATTCGCGTTGAAGGGGAGGAAGACTTGAACGAGTGATGCGGCGAGCAGTCCCCAAATGCCGACGAAGAGGAAAGGCACGAAGGAGGAGAAGTCGTACTGTCCCGATTTGTCAGCTTGGCGAGGTTCGAGGCTGGGGAAAAGGGCGGATACGTACTTTGGTTTGGAAAGTGAACAATGTGAGGCCTGCGAATACCCCCAACGTGAGGAAGAGGGCTTGAAGGACCTGTATTGCAGTCAGCAAGAAGGCTCATACTAGTGAAGGTCTATGATGAGTTCGCTGGTGACTTACGATTCGACCCTCGACCATGCTAGTAACGAATCCAACTGACATAGCTTCGAACAAGGTGAAAATACCGAGTAAAATCAGGTTCGCAGGGTGATGGTGTCGTTTCCAGTAGACCAAGAAAAGGGATACCATACTTCCGACCAAGGGAATCCAGATAATCCAGCTGTTCTGCTTGGTGAAATCGGACACGGCGGGGTATGACATCCCAAGAGAAACGACCGAAGTCAGGAGTAGTTGGACGAAGAGGATCGAGTAGACTTTTCGGATGAACGCTAATCTGATCTCGGTGTCGCAGTCAATGACGTTGACACCTACCTTGAAGTCGTCTGGCAAGTCATCGGGAGACCCTTCATCCATCCATGCGTTTCTACCTAATCCACTCTGGGCGGAAGTACCAGCTTGAGCGGCGGCCAACAAGGGTTGACTAGCTTCGGCATCGTTCGGTGTTGCGCCGTATGACTTCTTAGCTGGAAGTGGGGCTGCTTGAGGATTGTCGGTGTATCTTGGCGGCGATGACATCTTGTATAGGGCACTGATCCGTGAATTATGATGACGACTATGTAGATGCGGATGAACGAGAGATGCGAAAATTGTATTCGAACGGAATGGATGTGAATCGATGCGTCAGTGTGACAGAGTGGCAAACGGCTTGTTTGATTACCGAGCCACTGCAATGAACTATATAAAGAACCAAGACTTTTCTTCGGTCAGGTCTCTGTCGTATAGGTGGTCAGTACGTTACATTGTGGTGAAGCTACAATTCTGTGGAGACAGCTGTTCGAGTCAGCTCAGGGACATTTCTTTTTGCCCTGGGCGTCACTCTGCCGCTTCGGAAGAACTGTATAATTCAGGCTGAATTAGGTGTGTTTTCGCCACCGAGGAGAGATTGCGCCACCCCTTTGTTGCTGGACTGGCAGATAACGTCTATCAAGCATCCTTCGTCCTTCTCTCGCATTCTCAACATACACACTTTTACGTCACTGTCTACACACATTACAAGAAGATATCTTCTCCAACCTACTCCGCCCAAGGCAGACCAAATTGCGCAAATACCTCTCAGAGGATCCCCTTTTGGCAAGACGCCCGACCGAACAAAGATTATATAGCCTATCATGAGTCCTCAACCCAAGAGCATCACCATCAATCGAAATCTACGCCCCGCGTGAGTCTATCCCTTATGTGCATCGTATTGACCGACCCGCGAGCTGACCACAAGTGCTGAATTCAGCGGCGGACTGGGAAACGCTGGCGCAGGGGCTTCATCAACATCTCCCTTACTCTTCTCCACTCGGCATCTTCACGACATCGATAATCCCTACAACGCGCCTCTGGCTATCGCCAGAGCGGGCGGGACAGGCGGTCAGGTCTACGTGTATGCTGATGAGGCAGGTTGCGGAGACCACTCGTCCTACGCTTCTTTCGCTGGCGGGGGCCGGCAGTGGGTTTGAAGAAGGCAGGAGGAGAACACTTCCTGTGAGTATAAGTCTGTGCGCTGACTGTTCCCCGCGGGCCCGACAGCTCACAGCACGGCGTTCGGCTCATAGGGTGATGACGATACCGACAGTGAAGTCGATATTGACAACGCCAGCGAGTCGTCAGAGAATACGAGAGACTCTCTGATGTCCTACCTGCACCACCCTTCCTCTCAACAATCGTCCTCAACTTCGTCTTCTGCCCACGCTCCACACCGGGGTTCTGGCTATATGTCGGGCCCGCTCACACCACCATCATCTTTCACTCAATCAGTCGACATACCTCAGCAACCTACCACGCAAGCACACCATTCATTCTCTCTTCCCTTAACGCCCATCTCAGCTTCCTCCATGACCGAAACCTCGTCACCATCTCCCCTTAAAGCTCAAGGAAAGCCTATTCAGAAGACGGTATTACCTACTAAGCAAGAACGTGAGGTGATCTCCTTGATCTCCTCGATATTCCCTTCCCATTTCCAAAGCATCTCCAGCCTTTCATCCACCTTGGAGATCGTCACACCACCTTCGAACATCCTCAAAGGTTTCGTGGTGGATCACACGCACCGAACGGTGTTCATCCATTTGCCTCCCCGATCAATCTCCTCAAACCCCAACCAACGTCCAGAAACGCTCTCCCCCAATTTCTCCCAAGTACTCCGACCGCACGATCCGTTGTTATCGATCTCTCCGCCTACATCGGCCAATTTGTCATCCTCCCCAATCTCGATGTCGAATATGACGCCGTTCGGTTTAGATATCAAGGAGTCTCTGACCGCCTTATTGGATCTATCGGCAGACGCCCTGGAGGCTAGTAATCTAGTACTGGTCCTGGATAGGGATGAGAATGACCAAGAGAGTCTGGGCGAGCTACTGCATTCCCTCATGTATGTAGGTGGACAAGTCTTGAAATCGCCTGCGAAATCTTTGAATAGTTGGGAATGGGATATAAGGAGATGGGTGTTGGTGGGGATGGACTTGTAATTATATTTTATTACCTCCGTACTCCTGCCGCTCTCACCAGCCCCCAGAAGTGAGGTGTATCGTGGCCTGTAGCTCGGCATCGGGCGTGGTATTGTGATTTTAGTTAGATATTTTGATTAGTAGAAAGTTGTACAGTAGATGATTCAGTCAAATCAATATGAACAAAAAATGAACAGTCGCAAGGGATCCTGCCGATCATGCGGCCAGAGAGTGATGCTACGCAAGAAGAGCTCATCTCGGATCTGGCGCAGGGTGATACGTGACGCTGATGCATTGATGGATGATGATTCAAAATACTAACAATGATTATCTAACCGCCCCGCCTCCCTCCAAGAAAGGTCGTACAACTCATGTTTGAACACGAACACAAATTACAACAGGCCTATCTGTCATTCACTCTTGCTCGTTCTTACCACCTACCACCACGATACCCCTTGGGATCTTCTCCTCCTCGTCCTCTTGTTCGTCCGCATCCGCAGGCGAAGTAGACGATTCACTCTCAGGAGTCAAAGTCTCCGCGAACGAATGTGAGACTGGGTTCGGTGTAGCGGCGGGTCGACTCCCCCAAGCATTATTACCGAACCCTATAGTCTGTCCAATCCCCCTCAAATCGACATTCTCCCAGGTATTCTTATCGGTGGAAGTGGTTTTCAGCGCGGGATTGATGAGGTCCTCATCGTCGCTTACAGCCGGAGAGAGCTGCGCTGGGGTGGGCGGACTGCTGATGTCATCTGCATCATAATATGGGGGCGACTCTTCCGATCGTCCGGAATCAGGCGTTGGCGGACTTATCTGTGCAGGAAGGGTGTTTGTAGAGGGTCCAGCTACTGGGGAGCCAGGCAGAGGGGTCGTAGCTCGGGAAGCCTCCTGCTCATATATGGCATTAGCGGGTATACAAGCTGGTCAAGGAGATACTCACTCGAGTCTTGACTTTGGATAGTCCTCCGATATCTCGATTGGTCCGGCGACGGTAGAATAACAGGTATGCTGCTCGGCTCTGCTTGCTACATCAGCTTGGAATTCTTGGCCAAGCAACGGTACGACTCACCTGGACCGATTGGACATCCGCTTTGGACACTCGTGAGTCGTCGTAATTGTACCACTGATCGTCGACCCTGTTTCGGCAGAAGGCAGTATAGTGCCCTCCTCCCATACCTCCAAAGTGATTGTCGACAGCGTCTACAGCCAAACACCGGTCAGCTGAGGGCTAGAAGCGATTAGGAATTGCAGGATATACCCACATAGATCATAGATCATGTTTTCTCCCTCTTCCTCTCCCATCCCAAACTCCTCCAATGCACTTCCGCTCATCTTCAAGCTCTCCGCCACCTTTTTCTCCCCTATTCGTTCGCCAAGATCTAGTCCGTCTATAGGAAAATTGACCAGATTGTCTAACTTGTCGCCCATCCTCCTTGACGACCCAAATCGTTTGATACAGATGACTAAGATATCCGGTGCTTTGTATATTTCTAGTTTCTTCGTAGCTGCTTGGTGCTTCTTGCACTGTACGTCGGATATCACGTTAGCTGGGGCACGTTTTTTTCAATGTAGCGACTCACAACCGGACAGTACCACAAATCATCCTCGCCCAGCGTCTCTTCTTTCGAGAACTCATCCAAGCAATCCTCTATAGTAATCTTTCTACCCTCCTTCTTCTTGGCTAGTTCCTTCTCGATAGCCAGATCAACGATCTCTTCGCCCATGACATCTTCTTCGAGCCATTCATGGAAGACCGAGGGCGACCATTCGCAGAAGATACCTTCTCCAGGGCGGACGACTGGTTGACCGCTGTGTGCGTGTGAGTGAGAGGTGGAAGAGTCAGACAGATTACCCTCGTCTTCAGAATGGTATGACGGTGAGACGATCGAGTTGATCCCCGCTGTCATTCTCTTGAGCAATGCTTTTTTCGGCTTCCTTCTCGACTCAAGAGATGACCAGCCTGACGACGCTACACTGGGCTCTTTATCGTATATTCTGTGGACGTTAATTTTCTCTTTCGTTTTGAAAGTGTTCAGCATTGATTCACTGGCTGCCTCGGAAACGTGAACTTTGAATAGGTCGGCTCGAGGGACAAGTTTGCCAGACACGGACCCTGCTATCGACCTTCCAGACGTGGAGCCTTGACTAACAAGCGAGGTAGTCGACGGGCTGGCGTGTAAGCCAGACGAGGTAGCAGGATTCGGCGAATCGACGTCCATCGTAGTCCCGTCTTGGTTCGGTGGAACTTCTATGATTGTTGGCTGTTCTCCTTCCCCGTTCAGGTGTATTTCAGTCACCAACTCCTGTTCTTCTTGTTTCGGTGTATTTGGCGAGGGTACCACCGCTTTGGAACTAGACGAGTGGACATATAGCTTATCCCTGAGTTCCGGTCGAACGAACCGGGAGTAGCCTTTAATGATAGTTTCTCTTACGGCAGCAGGATCGCTCGCTTCGGTTTTGGAGAGGGTGATGAAGAAAGGCTTGGCAGCGTTTTCGCTCGGATAATCGCTGCCATATCGGTATCGACTCTCCTTCGTCTTAAAGGTGTAGACAGGGACAGTGACCGACTCGTCTGTGGGTACGGTACCGACTGATCGTCTCGTTGCCGATACCGGGGCGTCGAGTTCGTAAAAGATAACCACATCGTGCTCTTTGGCTTCACCGTTGTGATCAGCATCGATCCAGAAGTTGTACGGGCGGCCATGCCACAGGTCGAAACCGAGCAGCTGTGACGCAGAGTTAGCGAAAGAATTACTGATCCTGCCTTTTTACTCACATTTTGGGCTTTACTGCCAGTCACAGCAGCCAGTTTCTCTTTGACCTGCGCGAATGAGGCGTTCTGAGGAACAAGCACTTTGACGGTGACAGGGGGTTTCTCAACGTCGCGTGAAACGAATATCATTTTCATATGACGATGTTGAGCGATGGGCATTGGCACGGTCAGATACATGAACTAGGCAAGACTCTCAGCGATTTGTGCGAGCGCGAGTATGATGAAGGACTTACCGGATCCATTGTGATGGATTCCTATAAGCAAGCAGATGTGAGCAGGCTTAATGCTCGATGTAAAAGGAAACTCACCTTGTGACACTCTGGACAGACCAATGTGCTCTGCAACTGCCCTTGAAACAGATCAACAATGACACTATCGTTTCTCTTCTTATATCCGTCCCAACACTCTTTGCCCAGCTCAGCAAGCTCCTTGTCACCTCCGCCAGCCTTCCAATCGGGTTTCTCGATGTATGGTTTCTTGATGATTCGATTCAGATCTTCGTGTAGCCCGTCGAGGAGGAAAGCGATGAATTCTTGGGTATCGTGTTGTCCGTACCCAGCGAATTGAGGTGCGAATCTGGAGGTGGTGTATTTGAGGGTTCGTGGTGAGTAGGAATGGTATGACGATGACGGGACGCTCCATAAATTCTCGATGACCTCTCCGAAAGCCTCGGCAATTTTACCATGCATACCCAGCGGGTTATCTCGATTCAGCTCTTCCGTATAGACACCAGCTGCGAAGGAATGATCGATCAGCTGGCGATCCACAGCAAGCAGAAGATGGCAGCTTACAGAGGAAATACTCGTTGAGCTCCTGCGTATTGCTCAAGCACTGCACGGCAGAGTTCATGAAACATGTATTTCCCAAATTCTGTAATCCGACCAAGCCTTTCCCTTTTCTGTCTAGTTTCGACTGGCTTCTGGTCTGAACGGAGCCGTTGATGGGCGCCGAGGCTTGAGGTACGGTCAAAGCATTGTTGGACCCGCCATAGAAGGCTGGCTTGGAGAACAAGTGGCCTTTTCGTTTCTCGGTAGCTTTATTTCCCGCACCAATGCCGACATTCCAAACGGTGCTGCCGTTTTCGATGCTGCCAAATTCGATGGCAACGATCTGATCTTTCGAACTCCCAAGCACCGCTTCTGCTAGATTCTCAGCTTGATCCTCGGCGGCCAGATAGGTGTTCTCCGTGCCGATAAGAGCTGACGGTGAGATGACAAGGGGACCAGACGTCAAAAGCTTTTCATCGTCGGAGCCGGACTTTTCGATCTTCCACAATCGCACCGGCAAGGTATTGGTATTCATCTGCAACTTCTGAATAGCGACTGACTTGACGAAGTCCTTGAAGATGGGCATGGAGGTCGTGCTCGGACACATGAGTTGAACCTGAGCATTTTCATCGTTTTCCGCTTTTGAGTGGGTCGTTGAAGGGGGTATGATGACGAATAGTCTGATTGTAGCGGGTTCTATCTCTATGTTTTCCGGTGGGACACAATAACGAGGCAGCGAAGGACCGTCGTAGGGGCCAAACCTACAGTTGAAATCCTTAGTCTAGGATCATACACACACATACTTAGACTAGGCGAATGGGTTACTTACCATTCGATGATCTTGTTCCAACCTTCTTTAGGGATAAAAACGAAATCCCTATTTTCCTCTGCATCCCCTGTAGCCCAGACTTGCTCTTCCTTGCCTTCCCCGATGAGATTATATCCGCCCGTGGGAGTGCTGGAGGACTGGATCACCCAGAATGTCTCCGCTGACTGGTCTGGAACAAGCCTGGCCATGGCCTCTTTCAGTTCGATTGCGTATGAAGCTGAGGTCACCACTTCCTCCTTGTCGCTGTAGCCTAGCTCAGTGAGCTTGTCGACGGTGGCTTTGGGGAGGAGGTAATATGTCTGATAAGGAGTGAAAGGTGGACCAAGGAGATCTATCGGGTTTTGTGCCTAGATCAACTTCTCGACTTCACTCAACGTAGAACGGCCCACTCACTCAGAATATGATTATATCGTTGCTTCCAGACTGAACCTGGAGACGGCGTATCTTGAGTCACCGTCGTATCTGGATCATCTTCTCCTGCATGTCCGTCATCCGACGAGGAGAGCTTGACTTCCTCTGTCCTTTTCACCCAGCCTCGGCTCCCAGTTTCATCCGCATCGTTCTCGTCATTTGCTCTCAAAGGACTGCTAGTTCCAACCATCCTGAAACTTCCGCCTAATGAGGGATTGCTAGGATACGAAGCTATATCTGGTTTACCCGGGTCAGAGTCGGTCGAAGAAAAGGGGTCCTCAGATGCCGCTCGTTTGGGCGAAGACGAAGAAGACGGGGAAGGCGGTTGTGAGGTGGAGCGAGGTCGTTTCAGCGAAGGTAGCAAGACGGAATGCGTCATGTGATGTGAACGAACGTGTATGATGGCAAGTGGTTTGGGGTTGCCTACAGCCTTGATATGATGTGATGATCGACTGAGGATTCTTCTTTTAAGCATAGAACAATGGATGAAAATGAATGACGTTGGATTTGGTGTCGCTTAGACGGACGGACGAATGAAAGAATTTTGAGTTGTACACAAACGTAAGTGGAAAAGTCAACCCCAGGCCGAGTCACGCGGGGTACCTAGAGCTGTTTGGTCTTTCTTCTCGAACAATTCACTTTGCTCCTGCTATCCAGAAATCCTGCAATCCCCTAACATTATCATCGACGTCTGCAGACCAAAATGTTGTTGCATGCATTGGACGACGAGGAGCGAGGGACGACGGACGACGGACGACGGAGAAGGGCAAGATCGTAAAAAGGATTGTCCCTGAGCTGACTCGAACAGCTGTCTCCACAGAATTGTAGTTTCACCACAATGTAACGTACTGACCACCTATACGACAGAGACCGGTGGTTGTTTTCCTCAATTGTGCGCACACCCCGTATGTACGACGCATGCTCATGGAGCTGGCACTTTTTTGGTGGTACCTTTGCCCTACTGAACATCCGCCATCAGCTCGACTAAATCATGGGATGATTGACAGAGAGAGCGTCCATGGACTTACTATGGATCCGTAGTCAAGTGAATGGGTCTGACCTAAGTTCTAGATATCCGGATGAGAAGGGTGTTTGCGGTGCCGGGGGATGTCAAGTGTTTTGCAGAATGATTGCGCACTGTTGATGAAGTACAAAAGTCGAAAGAAGAAAGGAAAGAAACAAAGAACAGATTTTGACAGAACGCATGACCATATATATCTTCTCGATAGATGACTGGACAGAACAAAATCTGCGAAAACATTACAAGAACACGTAGAACCTTCTGCTTCACGGGCTTTCGAGCACCCCAGAATGCCGATGTCATCGGGGTTGAGATCATACCTGACACTCAACGCCTTTCTCTGAGACCCGCTTAGGAATCCAGCATTTTGCAGGTCTGATCAGTCTGATGTTCAGCTCAGGTACGATCACTCGAAAGGTGTCGACCCCAAAAGCAATAGTCATGTAGACGGCGGCGGCGGTAAGGCGATCTCGCACAAGTCGAGAAGAGCCTTATGAAAGCTTGGATCGATTGAAGGCAGGGGTAGCCCTGAAACAATGATGTCCGAGCCTGTCGGGGAGAGTCAGTGCTAATGTTCTAGATGCATAATGCAGATCCGGAATGATGATCGGTTGTACAAAAGAGTCAGTCTATAGGGCGAATTCCCCAATTTCGTTGCCGTTTTCCGTTTCCCTTCCGTTTTTTCTATTCTCTAGTATGACTGCTGCTTTGGCTTTCCAGTCTGTATTCAGCCATTTATTGACTTGTTTCTCGTGGTGGTCGCGAGTCATCAGCGGTAAGATGAACGGTTCTATAGGAGTGGATAAAGCTTTCCGTATTGCGTCGATGAATTGCGTTTCATTGCCTCGTAACACATGATACACGTATCTACCGCCATTGGAACATCCAGATTTCAGCTAGATTCAGACTATTGAATGCTTCACAGAACAAGATACTCACGGTTCAGTCAGTGTCTTCAAGGTGTGATGTTGGCTTGATGCCCATGTTTCCGGGTCTTCTAGATCACTCCACCCGTGCACGCTAAACTATAGCCGGATAAGAGATATCAGCATCCTTAGGCAGAGTTTCGTTAAGCCGACTCACTGGACTTATGAATGGTATACCCTGTGATAATTGTCCAAGTCAGCGATCGCAGCGCGTTTCATGAAGATTGCTGGAGTAATTTACCAGACTTAAAGCCACATGAGGACTCGGACTCAATGTAGGCCATCCAATACCCAACATGACCCTTGAATTGGCTAATTGTCGCTCAAATTCGACCTTGTCCATTTGACCTAAGTTCCTGATCCCCGCAGGCAATTCCATGGGGTTTTGTTTCTGTTGGTCGCCATTACGATCGTCTCTGCATCCAACAACGAACTCAAAACCGGGGAACTCCTTCTCTAGAATCTGTTTGGCACGCAGGAAAATCCCTCGGTCTTCCCATGCCGGTTGTGCGCCATTGTAGAAGTATCGTACGAACTTAGCGAGTATGTAGACTTGGTTAGGTCGTTGAACGGCTGGTATATACGGCGGTGTCGTTGCAGGCTCAACGACATATGGGATGAAGGTGAAATCTATCAGACAGTGGTGCATCCAAGTCAGCTGATGGTTGCTCCTTTTTAATCTCCTCTCGGTTCGCCCCATCCCCGTCCCCCGCTGCCCCCACCTCAACTCCCTCCCCAGTGTTTCTACCTATACCGCTCCTTTCCGTCTCTGCCCTCCTGCTTGCTCTTCTCTCCCGTCCCTCCCAGCCCCGTCCTTCCTCTCTCTCCTCTACCTCCTCTCTCTCTCCCTCTCCTCCCTTCTCTCCCCTTCTCTCCCCTTCTCTCCCCTTCTCTCCCCTTCTCTCCCCTTCTCTCCCCTTCTCTCCCCTTCGCTTCTCTGCCTGTCCAGCCTCCCCAAGCACCCCTGCCCTGCCCTCTGTCTCCCATACTTCCTCCCTTGCTCCTGCTCCCGCTCCCTTCTCGCCCCATACCGGGAATTCAAAAAAATCAATATGGCTGACTCACTTCGTTGTTCATGCGAGTAACCAAATTCCGAATGCATGTTCCAGGCATCTCCTACTATCGATGTATAGTGATCCGGGAAATAGTTATATACGAAGAACTGGTTACATCGATGATTAGCAATCTGCAGCAGACGGTCGGGGCTGAAGGGGCTCACCTGCCACGCTGGTATACCATGTTGCCTTCTGCCGGTCTTCATTTGATCTTCGAAAGTTCCAAATTGTCCTGTCCTCCAAGCGATGATACCCTGTCACAAGAGTCAGTCAAGTCTTCCACCGGGGATCAGCAATGCTTACCTTCACCATGCCTGGTATCTGATTATACAAGTACCACATATATACTGCCAGGGCGGTATCAGTGGAAGTCGCTCAACGAATGAAGCCAGCCTTTACGCACCCCAGTCATCTCGGGCATGCAAGATGGTGTAGCCCCATTTTGTCAATGTCTCGACCTAGCAAACAGTCCTCAGCGTTCATTCTTCAACGACATCCATAAAGAGACAGAGCTCACTAAGGAGGCCGTCCATATACCCTCGCCTCCCATGTACCCCTCGTATAGGTGGAAATGGTTAAAGATGTGTCCCAGTATGATCACCTATCATTTTCAATCGTCAAATCAGCTACGCAGTTGCTCAGGTGATTGACAAGGTGGACTCACACTAGTCTGATTCTGCCGACAAGTATCCGTAGCTATACACACTGCCAACTTCCTCAACTCATTCTCCGAATGATACTTGTAATCCTCTCTACCGTGATCCCTGCCTCCCCAATTCGGATTCGGCGCAAACTTAGTCTCCAATTTAGCCGCATACTTCAGCTGCTTAATCGCCATAGCTCTCTCGTTCGGTATCAGAGTTTGTATCTCTGGCGGTATCGTTGTCGAAGCTGATTGCCAAGATGAGGGCAAGAAGTATGGCGAAGACTTGATATCCGATATACTCGGTCGATAGAAGACGACTAAACTCGTTACTACAATCATCAGGAGGAACAATAACCTCCTGAGACCCGAGTTGTGGCCCTTCGACGACGCCATCATCTGCTTTTTGTCGGCCTTGTCCTTATCGGCTTCCTTCTTCCCTCCTCTCACTAAAAAGCTGAAATAGTACTTGAAGTTGTAGGCGATGGAATGACTTGACGGGATGACAAGCTTCATGTGTGTGATCGAACTGGGAGGTCTTGAAAATCGATGAATCCGAGGAATGCGGGATCAGTTGTAAAACAGATACGCGTGTAGCCTCGATACAGAAGGTCAGGTTGACAGGAACACCGCACTCTACGCCAATTGTTACTACTGCTGGTTGTTGAAGAAGAATTCGGTGCAATCTAAGGTAAGATGTTTATAACGTGGTTCCGAAAATACCGTTCGCAGAAATGCCATAATAATCCGATACCAAGAACAGGGAAGTCACCGAAGAGAAGAAAATAGAAAAAACATCCGCGCGACGCTAAACTGCCTCCCCTGAGATCTTGGTTTCGGATTCTAATGTACTCCGGATCTGTATGACGATCTTGCGCCGTGACATTCCTACTTTCAACAGTCCATCAATTGAAGCGGTTTCTAGCGGTGATTATTCACATTCTAAGCCGAGTCTTCTGGTACCTCAATCTGACAAAGACTGCAATCTGCACGATCGTGGAGGTTGTCTGGCTCGTCAATGACACAGCCTTTGAGGAAGTCGGGCCCGAAACGTGACGTATGATTGTGACAGCTTTCCAATCCGCATGCAAGTCGAGATCAGTCAAGCAAATGCAGAGGCATCGGTCTGGGCTTTTCATTACTCGCTATGTGCAATATGTGCAGTCTGGACGTCCCTTGGCCGGTCTACAAACCATCCTTTGAGCCGATCTCGGGTCAGGAACAGCGTTATCAGACGCGAGCATTGGCCTCGCCTTTAGCGATATTAGAGGCGGTACCATGCACCGCTTCACCCGCTCGATGAACCATCAGATGTCCATGGGGGCACGAACATGAAACATGTGGCTTGGAACTCACTACTTCCAACTCACATAGCTGTGCGTAACTGGACCTTGTGCATGCATGTCAAGCTATAAGTCACCTCGGCTTACTATGTACGCCGAGTGATCAAGACCGAAAACGGCTCGGCAATCTCGGTATGGCCTCCGTGCTCATTACTCTTTGACACATATATAAACTCGTTCCGACAATTACAAAATGCTAGCAGTCAGCACCATCATCAAGCTCCACAGTCTAGCATTCAATATGAGTACCATTCAACAGATCGCGCTACTGTCCCTTCTTGCCGTCTTGGGTAACGCTTCTCCTATCATACCTCGATCAAATGAGGCAGAAGTAAAACCGCCAATCACGTGGGTGAACTGCTCAGAAGCTATTCCTCTCCCCATTCAGCAGGCCAATATCACTTTACCCGGTACCTTGCCTGAATCCTTGAAATGTGGAATCATCAATGTCCCCCTCGATTATTCGAAGCCAATGTGCGAAACCAACAATCTCAATATTTCATTTGCCTTCAATTCGGTGAACAGTAAGCATGGGCTGTTGGCTTACAATGCCGGTGGGCCGGGAGAGGAGGTCAGTGCTTCCTCTTTGGGACAGAGTTGGCTATGCTAATTCATGCGACGATGCAAAAGGTCCAATCGTATGCTTGGGGTCTGGCAGGTATCCCTATCGAGCAATCAGATCATGTTGCCGGTTTAGAAGAATTCGATTTCTTAGGTGAGTATCCCCAAAATCTCGGGGATCAATGTGCTTCAGCTTATATTCTCCTTTGGACTAGCGATGGATACCCGAGGAACCTGGGCAAGTAATGCCCTAAGTTGTCCTGAACCTGACTTCTATGCCCCTATCGCTCCGTACGTGTTCATTCCTTTCTCTACGTAGCGATATAATATTGGGTTTACTGATCTTTCATCGGGCAGACCCAAAACCCAAGAGGAGTATGAGACGCTCAGCAAGAATGTCAAGAATTACACCAGCCTGTGCGCCGAGAATTCACTGCCCAAAGGGATATTCGAGCATGTCGGCTCGGACGCCGTGGCGCAAGACCTTGAATCGCTCCGGGAGGTTCTGGGGTACGATAAGCTGAACTATCTCGGATACTCGTAGTGTGTAGAATAGACCCAGGCCTATCTCCGACTCGTGCTGAGCTGATAGAATGTGTAATTAGCGGTACCATCTACGGCCAGGAGTACCTCAACCGATTCGCAGACAAGGCTGGACAATTTGTCCTTGACGGAGTCGCCACCGTTTCTATCGTGAGTTTGTTTGCATCACATCGGTCCGTCCCCATGCGACTGACATGCATGGATGTCTTAGTCGAACTACGACATTGTCAATCATCAAGGACGAGCTTTCGACCGCCTGATTGAGCGTGCCGATAAATGGTGTCAGAGTAATAATGACACTTGCCCTCTAGCGGCGCTAGGAAATGGCTCCGTCCCAGCTGTGAATTGAGATTTTTGCTGAGCATACGCCGAAGATTGCTGATTTCTTGGTACGATAGACCTTCAAGCAAGTGATGGAACAATACGCCAACAGTACCGATACACCCAGCGCAGACATTGCAGGATTACTCAGCATCGGTCTTTTCTCTGGAAACCCGCTGTTCGAGTCCTTCACCGGTGCACTAGCTCTGGCTGCTACAGGCAACACTTCGGCATTGCATTATACAGATGATTTTGCAGCTGCTTTCACACAGAGCAGTCTGTCGGCTACCCTGCCTACTTTGTGTTCCGACTTCAGTGAGTCTGAGTGTATGCAGCTCGAAGTATAGTCCTTCCAGGACCGAGCTGACGGGGTTGAGCTGCACATAGAGGTCGACAATCCAAGTTGGGAAGGCTACAACGACTTGATCGAGAAAGTACACCATAACGATAAATACGGTGGAAGCGACGGTATATTCTACCTTGCCATTGTACGTTGCATCCTCCTTATTGCCTGGTACTTCGCGGGAATCTCAACTGATACTTTGGAGCTAGGCGATGTGCGCATCTTTCCCCACCGTGGGAACAAGTGATCTCAAATGGCGATATACGAACGTCACCGATCATCCGACTTTATTGGCCACTTCGGATTACGATCTGAACACCCCGACCGAGCTGACCGACGTCACCAGGCAATATAACCCGAACTCGACGATGTTAGTGAGACATGGAGATGATCACGGATCGTTCTTCGTTCCTGGACCAGTGAGAGACGCAATGTTGGCCTACTTCTACAATGCGACCATCCCTGCTCCTTGCGAAGGGGATGTTCACTCGGTCTACGCTGTTGGAACGAACAGAACCGGGATCGTGGACCCTTATGTTGCGCCGATCGGAGAAGTAGCTGGAGATGTAATAGAATGATTATCGTGGCAGCGTCGCTACGATGATGGCGTGGTCTTTGATCGAGATTTTTGCGAGTCAACGTGCGTAGAACAGACAATGGACACTGGAAATGAGACAATCAAAACGGTTATAATTGGCTTGGCTATATCTATGTACTCACCAATGATTCAATACCCCATAGACATGCATCGTGTACCTTGTTAATTGCATGCATCATAGTCGTGCCACATTCAACATTTACGGAAATTACCTAAAGTGTGTAGCGGAGTTGAGGCTATCTCCGCGCCATCGAGATTTCAGCAATGTCGAAATGTCAAGAGTTTAATGACACTTGAAACCTTGAAATCCATGAAAAGCCAGGTCATCTGTTTCAGTTGCACCTGTATCAGACGATCCAGCGACCGAGATGTCATCCCGAAGAGCCGCCTCGAGGGCTCTCTGCCGAGCAAGTAGCTCCCGCCTCCCCATCACCCCTGCACGGACTCGACCCGCGTCTTCGAACGCTGCTACGTCGTCTTCATTGCCTTCATCTTCGACATGGCAGCCCGCTCTTCCAGCTGGAGCATCACCAGCATACGACGCCGCCCTATCATACCTCTCAACTCATCAAACCAACACACTCTCGAAGCTTGACGACCTCCGATCGAAGCTGGACAAGACCAAGCCTGACCCAGAATTGTTGCGCAGGATTGATCAACTGGAAATCGAGGCGTACGCGAACGATCCTGCCGTGCGACGGAATTTCAGAGAGACAGGCGGAGTAGGCGAGATGTCAAAAACGATATACAGGTGGCTTGGAGAGCAGAAATGGAGGAAAGAAGGTGGTCTAGATCTGTTAATGCAAAGGCTCTTACAGATGAAGATCGTTCCTGACGTTTTACCGGCTTTACCACCTACTTTCCCCCTTTCTCTCTCGGCCAACAATTCAATTATCGAGCCCGGATCAATCCAACTTCCTTCTACGCTCTCAACACCCCCTGTGTTGAAGTCGCAGTTGTATTACCACCCCTCCACACCGACCGAATCGACACCGAACCCAGAAGCTCTGCATACTTTGTTAGTTCTCGATCCGGATGCCCCTTCGCATGAAACACATTCCTTCCAACAACGTATACATTATTTGAAAACCGACATCCCTCTTTCTGTGAAAAGTGGTGAAGTGAATTTGACGGATCCGAGTGTAGGGAAGGAAATTTTGAAATGGGAATCGCCGGCTCCGGAACAGGGAACACCGAATCATCGTTATGTTTTCCTGTTATTCCGACAACAAGCCCAAAGGTCCTCTTCCTCTTCCTCTTCCTCTCTCTCGCAATCGATCAATGCCCGGGAAGATTTTGATCTGAGGGTTTACCTGCAAGATAATGGGTTATTGGTGGATGATTTGATCGGGGTGAACATGTTCAGATCTAAATGGTCGATAGAGGAGGAGGAATATATCAATGACGTGCATGTCAAGCAGAGAGGCGCTGAAAGTGGAGCGCCGGTATATGGGAAGATACCGAAAGAGGTGAAGTATGGATATCCGATGTCGGCGAAGAGACAGCGAAAGGAGGAAGCGAGGGAGGAGGCTTGGCAGAAGGCTGTAGCAGAATTAGAGGGGTTGGCGGAGAATGTACAAGGATTATCTAGATCTGCCGAGGCGGAAGGATCAGAAAAGGTGAAATTGTAGATCGCCTGGTGAAGCGTCGTATATATCAGATGGTATATTTTAGCATTTTCCACATGATCTGCTGGACTAATCAAAGTACATATGGCCGGACTCATTCCGTGAAGGACATAGACAGCTCATCATGTTGACCATTCAACTCAAGATCCATAATTCTGATGACATTGGGAAAGGTCCGCACAGTAAAATCATTCATCGCAAAGGGGGTTGACAAGCCGATTTCAGCCATGGGCCTGTCCCCTCCGCCCCGCCGCGTTCTGCCTGTTCATCTCCTCTCCTCGTCTTTGGTCCACTTCTCGTCCTCCACATGATTCCCCTCACCCACCTCAATTCCATGGCATCGCCCTTACTTACCCTCTCACCCTCTCGCCCTCTCGCCCGCTCGCCCTCTCGCCCTCTCGCCCTCTCGCCCTCTCGCCCTCTTCATCCTGTCCGGCATCCTCCACATCTCTGCCTGCCGGTGCATCAAACGACATCTTACAATTATAATCGACAGACCCTGGTCCCTCATGATGCTCGATCAGTCGTTCGAGACCACTCTTTCTACGCCGTAGAGACCATCTGCTGTGTCTTTCGTGGGTCCTCCAGTAGCGATCTTAATTCTGTCAGTATGCCGAGTGTTCACTGATGTCTGACAGGTGCCACAACGCACGATTGACTTGACAGCTGCAAAATGCCTATTTGGCAGCTTGAGCTTACGCAACATTTACCAGATCGAATCCAGGCTGAATCGGAATTAGTAGTCCGTTTACATCATCGTAATTTATTCCGTACCCATAGAGAGGGAGTACGCATTACCGAAACCATCTTGAGAAGTTTACCGAAACGAGCATAAGAACATTCTTCTCGGGAAGGCGCAAATGCTTGCTAGTCGCATCTCTTTCTTGATTGATCTTGAGTTGATTACATACCTGCATTAAGAACTTCACAGGACCTGTATATCCTCACAGGTGATCTTATCAGTGCATGCAAATCAAGCAGATCTCGTCCGGGAGTACACATGTCTGCATACATACACGACTAGCACTCTCACACAAATCACTGCATAGCCAAAAGACGATGACGGAGCACCGGAATCTTGCGTTCGTAATATCGTACTAACGAAACACGACCTCTTGTACTGGTGCATCGCCTTGAAACCGGTTCTTGGTGAAACCCTGGAACCAGCCTCACCGTCACTTCTCTCGTCATCCGGCATTTCCCTCTATACACGCGTCCAAAGCTTCTCGGGATATGTTAAGGGTATCACACTGCAATAAATGTGAAAAATCAGGACAAGGTGGGAAATCAGGGTAACCTTTAAAAAGTCAAAACACGGTAAACAAGGAGAGACATGGAAGAGACAAAAGGAAAGGATTTTTCACTGCAGTGATCTCGCGTTGTGTGCCACAGTGCGATCGGAGTTGTAAGCTGTACGGTGTAGCACCGCGCGCTCGGCCAGTCGGGATCAGAAGTAACAGCGCACCATACAAACGACGGACGTCCTTACAGGCAAGACAACCATTCATACATCCACACATTACACTTTGACAATTATATATTTCTCATCTCCTCATCGTCACTATCACCACCATCGTTACGACCCTTCTGACTGACCGACACGCAGAGAAGTCACATCTCGTTGAAGAACAAAGAGGATAAGAAGAGAGCACCAACCAGCGCGCCTCAATTGGGATCACATCGCTGCTCGCTCGGATCCAGCACCTTTTTCTCTCTCACCTAGTAACGACCATCTCATCGAGCCAAGCAAGGTTTCGGTGGACTCCAACGCCTTTTTCTCTCACCCCCACAAGGGGTCTATCCCCCTCAAAACTGTAACAACTTCTTTTTCACGACCTCACGAAAAATACAATTTTCTCATCATGCCCCCCTCACGACGCTCATCGATATCACCGATATCGCTGCTCCTCACGCTCTTGGCCACGGCGCTGTATGTGACGGCTCTGCCATATAACGAAACGCTAGACCCGTGGAATATCAACAAGAACCAAGGTGGGTTCTTTTTTCGCTGTCAACGTTACCTGCGGAACTAATTGTCGGAGTTGTTAGCTGCTGCCGATGATGTATTGCAATATTCCACTGAACGATCGAACAAGACATATACGCCTTCACCGGACAACTGGCGGGTGAGCCCCTCCCCTTCTGTTCCTCGTTATTTGCTGACACCGCGCAGTCACTGCCCACGTACACGTTACTGCTGGACAAATGGATCGACGGTGCACCGGACAACAATGATTTTTACGGACTGAAATACGAGTATGATATCAAGGAGACCCAGCTGCGTTCTGGTGGAGACGCCCAAGGTCTGATGGATGCTCGAGGATTGGATTATCTGCAGTCAATGGGTTACAAAGCGATCTACATCGCCGGTACCAATTTCCTGAACATGCCTTGGCAGGCGGATGGTGGGTTTCTCCTCTTCCGTCCGCTTGATCCATCCTGACGATTTGCCCAGGTTACTCTGCCATCGACTTCTCACTGCTTGATCCGCATTACGGAACGCTCGACGACTGGGTCAAACTCATCGACGAGATGCACGCAAGAGGGATGTACATGATCTTGGATTTCACCGTGGGAACTATGGGAGATTTGCTCGGTTTCGAGGGGTGAGTCGGGCCCTTCCCCCGCTCTGAGTGAACTAACCCGCCCACCATCCAGCTACCTCAACGTGTCCACGCCGTTCTCGCTCGACGAGCACAAGGCTCAGTGGAAGTTGCCCGACTATGCTCCCTGGGGTTTCCAAGAATACCCCGATTTCAAGTTCGAGAACACCTACAACGACTCGTGCACCTACCCCACCTTCTACGAAGACGACGGGTCGATTTATGACCCCGGAAAGACCGGTTGTTATGCGAGTGATTTCGATCAGTACGGAGACATCGAGGCGTTTGGTGTTTTGTGAGTTCCGTCTGACTTCGCTAGACCAACGCTAACCCTGCCTTAGCCCCGACTGGCAGCGACAACTTGCCAAATTCGCCTCCGTGCAAGATCGTCTCAGAGAATGGCGGCCCCAAACCATGGACAAAATCAAAGTCTTCAGTTGTCTCACCATCCAAGCTCTCGACGTAGACGGTATCCGTATCGACAAAGCCACCCAAGTCACGGTCGACGCCCTCGCCTCCTGGTCAAACCACACAAAAGAATGCGCCGCGGCTGTAGGAAAGAACAACTTCTTCATTCCCGGAGAAATCACCGGTGGTGACTCTTTCGGAGCCGTCTACATCGGTCGAGGAAGAACCAGCACCAACCTACCTCCCGACTTCGACTCCGCCGTCAACATGACCCAAGATCAAAACCAGTACTTCCTGCGAGACCAGGGCCAAATCGCCCTCGACTCCGCCGCATTCCACTATTCCATCTACCGATCCTTGTGTCGTTTCCTCGGAATGGATGGTAACTTGCAAGTGGCTTACGATGTCGACGTCAACTTTGTCACCGCGTGGAATCAAATGGTCCGATCGAACGAGTTCCTCAACTCCCAAACCAACGAGTTCGACCCCAGACACATGTACGGGACAGGAAACCAAGACGTCTTCCGATGGCCAGGTCTCACCAATGGTACTGAGCGACAGCAGCTCGGTCAATTCGTCGCCAACTTGTTGATGCCTGGTATTCCCCTCGGTTGGTATGGTGAGGAACAGGCGTTCTACTTGTTGGACAACTCGGCGAGCAATTATCTGTATGGTCGTCAGTCAATGGTCTCCAATCAAGCCTGGAAGCGACACGGTTGTTACAAACTTGGTTCCTCGCAATACTATAACATGCCGTACGACAAAGTGTTGACCGGTTGTGAAGATGACTGGAACTCCCTCGATCACTTCGATGCCACCGCCGAGCCATTCCGGGGTATTCGAAACATGTTTTGGCTGCGTACCGAGTTCCCTTCCCTCCAGGACGGTTTCGGTTTAGTCACGCGAGGTAACTGGACAAACTTTATCCAACTTCCCGGTTCTAACCAAACGCAGACCGAATTGGGCATGTGGACCGTCACTCGAGCACCTCTCGCCGAACAGCAAGGTAAAGGTCCTTTCACCACCAACGGTACCCTTGAACAGGCCGTCTGGCTCATCTACACCAATGAGAACTACACCAAGGATTACGAGTTTGACTGTAAGACCACCAACTGGATCTCCTCCCCTTTTCAGTCCGGCAACACCGTTCGAAACCTGCTTTACCCTTACGAAACGTACGACCTCGAAGACTCTCTTGATCCCTTCTACGCCAACGATGAAGCCCCATGGCGAGGATGTCTGCCCAAGATCACGCTCCAACCGTTCGAGTACAAGGCGCTCGTCCCCATCGGTCAATGGAAGCAAGCACCTCCCGCGGTGACCAAGTTCTCCCCCGGTCACGATTACAGAGCCGCATCCACCAACGGCGGCAACTTTGACATCGCCATCGAATTCGACACTGAAATGGATTGCGCCAGTCTTCGAAGCCAAATGTCCATCTCCAAACAATCCGTCGGATCAGCCACTTCCACCGCGACACTCTCCCAAGGTGACTGTAACACCATCGACACCGGAAGCAGAGAGACACCCTACCTCGTCTCCGTTGCCCCCGGTGCTTGGCGATGGACCGGTCAGATCGAAAACGCCGCTGATGGTATTTACGAGATCACCGTCGGCAACGTCTCCACTCAGCAGAACAACCTTTACACCGGCGCACCAACCCACTTCCTCGTCCGAATCGGTGGTACCGACAACCCCATGGTCTACCCCGAAGAAGCCGACTACAACAGCAACATCTTCACCACCTCCGGCGACACCTACACCGTGACGCACGCTGCTCCTGGTGCCGACATGTTCCGATATTCCGCTGATTTCGGCCAATCCTGGTCTCCATGGGCAAACTATGAAGCCACCACCACCCTCAACGCCACCATGTTCAAAGCCAAAGACATCTGGTGGGACGGCGATCACGTCATCGTCCAATACTACAGTGCCATCGCTGGTTCATCGAATCACCAGGTCCACGCCGACGCCAATTGGAAGGAAAACTACAAACGTTACTACCCCCAGATACTCGCACGAGGTGCTTTCAACACATGGGGTTATGATCTCGGAGCTTCTGCCCACTTGAAACTCGAAAGCGACCACACCTGGCGAATGCCGATCATGGCTGCCTGGCCTTCGTATATCCAGCTCAACATCTGGTCCTACGATGATTACTTCTACGGCGATGTAGACGGCGACGGTGTCATTGATAGATTCCCACCCAATTCCCAAACCGCCAATTACCTGAACATGTCGGTCCCACCTGCACCACATCTCGCATGGAACCTCTACGTCAACGACAAGACCGGTGAATGGAGTACAGAACCTATTGGTACCGAGACCGTCACCACCGTCGCCTTTGTCCTGCTGCTCGTAATCCCCGCCATCACCGCTTTCGCCGCTGCCCTCGCTTTCAGATACTCTTTCTACTCCATCAAGGTCAACAAGTGGGGTCTCAAACCGTCCAAGGGTGCCAAAGAGACGTCCTACTTCCCCATCGTCGGCGGACACGGCGAGAAGAAGGGCGAACTCAATGAAAAGGGCGGTATCGTCGCACTCAACGAAAAGGGATCCAAGGTACCTCACAAGATCATCGGCTGGCCCGAGGACCAGAACAAACGAAGAAAGGTCCTCATCGCCACCCTGGAATACGAGATCATCGATTGGAAACTCAAAGTCAAGATCGGTGGTCTCGGTGTGATGTCCACCCTCATGGGTAAAGCAATGAGCGATGTCGACCTCATTTGGGTGGTCCCCAAAGTGCAAGATCTCGAATACCCGCAAGGTGAATACGCCGAGCCCATCGAGGTCATCATCTTCGGCGAACCGTACCTTATCGAAGTGGAAACCCATCAGCTCGACAACATCACCTACGTCATCTTGGACAGTCCCGTATTCAGAGCTCAAACGAAAGCCGATCCATACCCTCAACGAATGGACGATCTCTCCTCGGCCATCTTCTACTCGACATGGAATCAAGCGATCGCCGAGACCATCCGACGATACCCCATCATCGACATTTACCACATCAACGATTATCACGGTGCTCTCGCTCCTCTGTACTTGCTCCCCCAGATCGTACCCACCTGTCTATCCCTGCACAACGCCGAGTTCCAAGGTCTATGGCCCCTTCGTACCAAAGACGAGATGAAGGAAGTGTGCGCCGCGTTCAACATCCCCAAAGAAGTCTGCAGCAAATACGTCCAGTTCGGTAACACCTTCAACTTGCTCCACGCCGCTGCCAGTTTCATCTCGCATCACCAGAAATCAGTCGGTGTGGCCGGTGTATCCGACAAATACGGTAAACGATCGTGGGCTCGATACCCCGCGCTCTGGACTCTGCGAAACATTGACTCCCTGCCCAACCCCGATCCCACCGATATTGCCGCTCTCGACGAACAACCCCTCGCCGTCGACAAGATTGAAGTCGACACCGAAGCCGAAGCGAAACGACCAGAGCTCAAACGACAGGCGCAAGAATGGGCCGGTATCAAGCAAGACCCCAATGCTGATCTCTTCGTATTCGTCGGTCGATGGTCCAAGCAAAAGGGTGTTGATCTTATTGCCGATGTCATGCCAAGTCTGCTCGACAAGAAGCCCAAGATCCAACTTATCTGTGTCGGTCCTGTTATTGATCTATACGGTCGATTCGCTGCTGAGAAACTCGCCCGGTTGATGGAAATGTACCCCGACCGAGTCTTCTCCAAACCCGAATTCACCTCGCTCCCCCCCTATCTGTTCAGTGGTGCCGATTTTGCTCTGATCCCGTCTCGAGACGAGCCGTTCGGTTTGGTCGCTGTAGAATTCGGTAGAAAGGGTGCTTTAGGTGTCGGAGCTCGTCTTGGTGGTCTTGGTCTTATGCCCGGATGGTGGTTCCCTGTCGAATCCAGTGCCACGGCGCACATGCTTTCTCAGTTGACCAAGACGATCAAACTCGCCTTGAAGTCCACCGAGGAAGAACGTGCCATCTTGCGAGCCCGATCTGCTGTCCAACGTTTCCCTGTGGTCGAATGGCGTCAACGGTTGGAAGACTTCCAAAAGCGAAGTATCTCCACCTCGCGACAACTTGCCGGAGAACATGCTTGGGGTTACGATCAAGTCGATTCCTCCGCCGGTGGATTCTACGCTCACGGTGATAATGGCTCAGTCACTTCGCTTGCTCGTGGAGAATGGGGTCGATCGGCTACACCAGATTCCACCGCCCCCAACTCCCCCATGCCAGGTCACTCGCCTCTCACAGGCGGCGACAACTCCGGTTACTTCGACCCCAACCTCCCAATGGCTTCATCCAACAACAACGGCTTACTCGGTGCTGGCGGCGCAAACTACCACAAGCGATTCGACAAGAACGCCAACCGGCAATCTGCCGAATCGTTCTACGACGAAGACCCCAACGCCTCGCCACTGTACTACGAAGATAAACGACGATCGCAAGCGGGTGGTAAGCCCAAGTTCTACGGCTACGACGACGAAGATGCACCATCCTCCCAAGGAAGCTCGGACCACGGTGACACCACTGTCGTCGGCTCTGCCACCTCTGGAACTCGTGATCAGTCCGCCGCACAGTCCTACGACAACTTCTTGGCCGCAGCAAACAAGCAATTCGCACGAAACACTGGTGGACGAAATGCCCCTGACCCTTACTTCGACAACCGAGCTTCCGTCGATGCATCCGGCGCACCCACTCGACCATTCACCGTGCATTCTCGTGTATCCTCGTTCGACTCGATCTCCTCCATCGTCGATGAAAAGGGTGCCTCACCGCTCAACAAGGCCATGGACACCTTTACAGATTCCGATGGTGAAGTGGCTCAATCGTTTGTTCAGAAACTACGTGACCTGTCCGCGGACAACTCCAAGGGTGACCTGTGTATCGAAAAGTTCCTGATCAAGAGTGAAAAAGCGTTCTTCGACGAGATCAAGAAGGAGAAGATCTCTGCCATGTCGTTGAGATCATCCAGAGACTCGTTCATCAACTCCAGGGCACCAAGCATGATCGACGGGTTCAGACCGGAGTGTACGTAACCCCCTTTTCAGTTCGACCACTACTGACGCTGACGCTTGTAGATAACCGTCGTGATTCCTCGATAATAGCGCCGTACTCGAACTCTGGCCACGGACACGACGATCACATGGACAACTACGGCGGTGGCGGCGGTGACATGTACGATGAGAACGGTCCATCCGACGTGCAAATGACCCGATTGCAAATCTTCATGGGTCGACAGATCGCCGGGTGGCCACTGTACTCCATCATCATCTCGCTCGGTCAGCTCCTGTCTGCGGTGAGTCCAAAGCATATCACGAGAGACTTTCGCTAAAACCTGCCTTAGACCTCCTTCCAACTGAGTCTGCTCGGTGGGTCCAATGTCCAAAAGGAAGTCGACCTCTACATCATCTGTTCAATCTTCGTCGTCGCTACCCTCGCTTGGTACACCTTGTTCCGAATGAAGCCATCGGTCTGGTGTCTGTCTCTCCCTTGGGCAACGTAAGTGAACCAAGTTGTTCTTCAAAGCCCATGCTAACCCTCCCCCCTCCCCCCGCCAGCTTCGCTGTCGCGTTCTTCCTCATCGGTCTGCCCTCCCTGCACGGCGCGCTCCTCGGCCCGAGAGTCACGATCACCCGAGTCGCAACCTGGTTCTACGCCATCGCATCGTCCGCGGGCTTCTTATTCTTCGGTCTCAACTTTGGTGAAGAAGCCGGTGCCGCCACCGAAGTATGGGTGACCCGAGCGTGCATCGTGCAAGGTCTCCAACAAATCTGGGTATCAGCACTGTGGTACTGGGGATACACCTTGAACGGTACCGATCCAGCCAAATACGTTCCATCTCGAATCATTTTATACATCACCTGGCCACTCGCCTTTGTCTCCGCCGTCTTCGCTTACCTCATGTGGGCCGGCATGCCAGAGTACTACCGACAAATCCCGCCGTACGTGCCCAACTTCTTCAAGACATTGTTCCGAAGGAAATTGGTCATCTGGTTCTTGGTCTCGGAAGTCCTCCGAAACTACTGGCTTTCCGGTCCATACGGTCGAAATTGGCAATACCTCTGGAACGCATCGGATGTTGCTCGATGGGCTGTGGTGGTGATGATCGTCATCTTCTTCATCGGTATCTGGGGTCTGTTCATGGGTATCCTAATCAGTGAGTCCCTCCGTTTCTTTCGCCTGACACGTGCTAACTTGTATTCTTAGAATACTCCAAGGTCCACTCGTGGCTCTTGCCCGTCTTCGCCATCGGTCTCGGCTGCCCTCGATGGTGCCAGATGTGGTGGGGTACATCCGGTATGGGTCTCTACGTTCCGTGGGGTGGAGTCGCCGGGCCATACATCGGTACCTGCCTGTGGCTTTGGTTGGGTGTTCTCGATGCCATCCAAGGTGTAGGGTTGGGTATGATCTTGCTTCAAACCTTATCCCGATTGCACGTGTGTGCGACGTTGGCTGGTGCACAATTACTGGGTTCTTGCATCGTCATGCTTGCCAGGTGGGTCGCGTTTCCCCCTTGTTATCTATGCCAAGCTGACACCCGTTTCGCAGAGGAACCGCCCCGGACAAGGTCGGACCCGGAAATGTCTTCCCCAACTTGGCGATCTGGGACTTGTCGACGGGGCAGAACAACCCATTCGTACACTGGGAGTTCTGGCTCTGTCTGGTCTGTCAAATAATCATTGTCATCGGATACGCCTTCTTCTTCCGAAGAGAACAATTGTCGAAGCCGTAGTCATTGTTTCACGCTTCTTCACAACGCATTATGGACAATTCATGTTTTCCCTTTTCACCCTTTACTTACCGATATCACCCATTTGTTTCGTTTGACTTGACACTCGGAGTCCACATTACCTCTTATATAACCTTTAACGTAGATGAATGATACCTAGCTCTGAGACCGTACGAGTACGAGTACGAAATTGAAATGCATACGGTTCCAATGTATAGTTAACTAGTGATCGTCCTCCTCCACACCTGGACACCCACCGACACCGTCCATCTCGTCGAATGAGGCGTATTTGTACGAACACCAGAAACAGAACAGGTGTTCGGTGCGGAGTTGATCGATGACGAATTGGAGGTATGTCTCGGGCTGTAACGGTTGAGTCAGCGATGCGCCCCACTCAATGGCAGCCACCGCGAGGTCTGTTGAAGACAGGACATGCGGGAAATGACTACTAGGGGAAGGGGTATATTGACAATGCCATCGACAACTCACATCCATGGATAATACCCTTTTGACACCATCCACATGATCCTCCCAATGTACACCTGCATACTCGTCCTCTATCTCAGCAGTGCTTGGCAACTTCTTACCCTCTTGCAGATCACCGTCATCCTCTTTGATCACGCCGAATCTCATTAAGCCCTCCTCGTCATCGCTGTCCCCGTCGCCCTCCCCACGACTCTCCGATAACATGTCGTCCCTCATTTGCCGCCTCAGTCTCTCGGCTGCGCTGAGATTACTCTCTTTCTCGTAGCCCTCCACGGGGGCTGCTTGCGCTCGGGGCGATGAAGGGGGAGAAGGGGAGAATGCTTGAGAGGGGTATACGAGTTTCAGGAGTGGGCGAGGGATCGTTTCGAGGGGGAGCCATGGAATGATGTGGAGAGGGTGGAACTGCGCGAATCGACTCCATTGTGTCAGCATGATAATTTGACTATTTGAGTCTGGTTAAACGACAAACATATCCTTATCAAACCAGGATGAACCAGATTGGATGGAACAAATGGAGTCGGAAAGTACCCACCTTCACACCCTTCTCCTGGTCAAACGACCTGAGCTTCTCCCTTGCTGCTCGACCTTTACGTTCCTTCTCCTTCTCGCCATACTCTTTCCGTTGCCTAGTCCGGAAATCGTCCGTCTCCCGGGTCAACCTCGCCAGTTTCTTACTATCTAATGCGTCTGGATCTCGGCCCGATAAATTCGCAGGCAATGGAGGAGGAGAAGCGGATCTGGCTTGACCGATACCACGTCGACCGTTCCACATGGATATCCTAATAGGTTCGGTCCGCCCGACGCCCACACCCACACGACTATCTGGTTTCGGAATCCCCTCCTCGTTCTCATCACCAGGGAGGAATTTCGGTCGTTTCGATGTCATTGAGGATGAGCCTATACCTCCTCCCACACCACTTGATTGTGGAATAGCAGACGACGGGGGAGACCGTCGCTTGCCTAGAGATTCACCGATATTCCAACCCATCTTCTGCATCATCCCCAACGCTGCTCCACCCCCTCCTCCCGCTCCCCCTCCGGTAGAAGTGAATCCCGAAGAGGTCTGATCGAAGAGACTTCTTGAGAGACCTTCCTTCCGACGTTGTTCTTCGAGCTGTTTGAGAGGGATCTGGTTCTTCGCTTGGCCCCGACGTAGCGATTTGAGCTGGTCGATATTCCGTTGTTCGCTGTAAGTCTTGCCTTTTAGTTTCGACTTCGACGAAGAGGAAGAAGTCGAGGTTGATGCGGAAGGATCGACGAGGAATTTGTCGGACATGAAGTCGTCCTCTGAGTCTGACATTGTGGGTGATGTTCTGCAGTGTGTGTGTGTGATGCAGGCGTAAATGGCAGGCGATTGAGGAAAGATGATTGATTCCAACGTTGGACCTCGATGATAGATGTTATATGTCTTCGTTGCAACATAGCTGCCGCTGGGTTCAAGGTAGTTCCGACGGAAGCAATCTGGATCACAACGACTGCACGTCCACCTTGATTTGCGTTGTTCAGTGTCATCTTCGTCATCACACAACATCGAATCACCTGCACTCCCCCATCCCACGCCATGTCTCTGCAACCGCTACGACTCGACCTATCCCTCTCCTCACCATCCCTTCACCCTACAATCACTGTACACCTGCACCCACCCTCAACCTCGCAACTGCCCACACCGTGTGACCTGCAAGCCAGACTCTCGTTGATATTACCGGACGAGCTCTTCCTTGATCCCGATGAGCTGAGTGACAAGTCCGCCGGATCGGCTGTCTCCTCATATCACCTATCTTCTGGTCTCTCAAGGGCTGACATCGAGGGAAAAGGAAAGGGGAAGATCAAGGTGGACATCGAACGGCCGGCGAGATATGACATAGATATACTTGATCAAACGATACTAGACCTAGACATCGCCAACATCAGTACATCGGCAGGAAGCTCGGAAGTAGACTCGTTATTCGTGGATATACCTTTACATGCTCGGTATCTCTACCCCACCGAAGATGGGAGGAGGATAATACGTTTTCCCGATCCGAAAGAAGACGGACGAGGCGGAGGAGGAGTATTAAGAGGAGAATGGTATTGCGACGAAGGTAAGCTATTATTCTTATTCTCTGGGATATAGTATCGCACGATTGCGCAAAGAATGGAGCTGATCTGTTTTGCACTGGGTGAGCTTAGAAGCCTCGCCTATACCGATACCGCTGCCCATACTCCACCCGACACCGGTCGAGATAATAATACCTACCGGGAAACATTCGCATCAGCCCCTCGTCGAGCTCGTGACTCCCTTGGTGATTTGGTGTGGATGGGCATGGTTGGTCTACAAGATATTCAAGCTGCGGAGTAGGATCAAGAATTCGGGGATGGATGATAAGAAGCGTATATAGTATATTGTAGACCATAACCCTGTGTTTGCTAAGAGCTGAATCGAGCTAGATGTAACAAAGCAAAGCATGTCCCAGTAGAATGACAACTACGAATACAAATATACATCATATCATATCACATACACATACGCCTGATCTGATAACCCAAAAAAGTACGTGTCAAGAACGACGCCGACGAAAACCCTCACGGCACGACAACACACCATATCAAGCTACCTACCTGACCACAGGACCCGAGACGCTCCTCCCCTTCGACCTGTGTACGGTCAACCGGCCATTCTCGGGCTGCCGCCTCGATACCCTCAGCCTCGAAGAAGTTAGCCCATTCATACTTGACCTCAGGGCATTTGCGGACGGGTCGATCGATGTGTAAGCCTGCACTTCGTCTTGAAGATTTAAGACTCTGTCATTCGCCAGATTCAACAGATGTCTCGTTGCGGCCAATTCCTACGTCGTCAATTCGTGCCAGATCAGCTCTTGCTTCCTCGAAACATCGAGTTTGATCTGATGGAGACATCATCGGAGGCTGCGGTAGGGCTACCCACTTGCTTGAGAAGGACCATCTCCCTCCGTACACCTTCGACATAATTGATCTTCTGATACTCGTTCTGATGACCTGCCAACTCGGCATTCTCCAATCCCAACTTCTCAGCCTCATCCACTGCCGCTTTTTCACGGTGCTCTAACAGCTCATATCTCTCTTGTAGGTCCATGTAGAGCTCTTCGTACCCCGCTGCAGAAGTGTATGCCTCTTGCAAGCTGCACACGGAAACTCAGTCAGTCCACTATACACAGCTGATTATGTAACAGGGAGATAGACTGTGCTCACTGCTTCACCTCCTCATCTAAAGCCTCCTCAGCCATCTTACTTCGCATGACAACCTCGTTGGCCTTCTTCAAAGCCTCTCTGTCCTCCTTGGACTGCTTCGTGCATCTCCTCAATCCGTCCGAGGTGCCCGCCAAATCAGTGGACAGCTGCGCGACCTGGGCTTCCGACGCAGCAAGGAGGTTTTGGAGATTATCGATCATTGGCTGACACGGTGCATAGGCTACTTCCAAAGCCCGATGAGCCGTTTTTAGCTCGCCGAAGGACTGGCGCAGATCATCAAGTTTCTGGGCGGTAGACACGTAGGACGCTTTCGTTCGCTCGGTCTCGTTGATCAAGTCGAAGTGCTCCTCCCTGAGATCGGTGAGCTGGGCCTGATAATGAGATTCGGATAATTCGGCGTGATTGAGTACAAGTTTTAGACCTTCCACCAGGGGCAGAGGCTTGAGAGGTTTGATGATGTCTGAAGCTGGATGTAACGCGGTGATGGAGGTGACTTCCTCTCGGAGATGTTGTCGGTCCTCCAGAAGACTTGTCATCGTGTCGCTCAGAGTTTCTATCTCACACTTGTAAGTCTCCAGTCTTTCTTTCAATTCTCGGTTTTCCGACTCTCGAGCCTCCAATGTACTTCGGAGTACCTTAGCTCTGTTCCGCTCCGATATCACACTCATTCGAGAGTGCGCGAGCTTCTCTTCCAATTGCTGATACGTCACTCTCGGCACCGAGTTCTTGTACAGCATTCGATACTGTATACTACACGAAACGAGTAAATTCACCAGCCTCTCATTCTCCTCTTCAAGCTTATCGACCTCTTGAGCTGTCTCACGCAGGGCGGAGATTTCCTTCTCCAGCGCTCGATTCGCTTTCCTCAAATCGTCCTCCCTCTGCGCAATTTTCTCGGTACGATTGAGAGAGGCTTTGAGATGCTCTAACTCTGTAGTCAGGCTCGCTACATTCCTCTCTAAGCGATGTTTCTCCATCTTCCACTCGGTCTTCTCATTTTCATACTCCCTTATCTCTTTCCTGATGTCATGAGCTTGACCCGTCTGAAGAGTATTCACCGTCTTCTGTAAATCTTCTTTCTCCTTGTTCACACTTGTCTGCTTGTCTCGTAGGTGTTCAACCTCCTTATCTTTCTCGGAAATGGTATGCTGTAAGGCGGTGTTCTCGGATTGCAAATTAGACAATTGCGCTTGGTACTGCCCCGCCCAAAAAAGGTCAGCCATGCACACACACAACTTGTTGCGAGGTATCATACACACCTTATGTTTGGAGGAATGATGGCTCTCGACAAGCTGTTGAAGCTTTTTCTGCAACTCGGCATTACGCCGGGCAGTCGTTTCTTCATGTTTGTTCTCGAGGGATTTGATCGTTTCTTCCCGTCTGTGTATCCTGGCTCTTGCATTTTCCAACTATGCAATTTCGTATCAGCAGCTAAGCCAATGTTTCTCTGGAGAACGCTTGCCTCTCTCTTCAGACGTTTCACCTCCATTTTTGACGCTTCAAGTTCGACAGTCCATATTTGAGACGAACCCGCTTTGACCACTCCGTCCGCCGATCTCTTCTGTTTCTCTCCGTCATTTGTGGGGGCATGAGTAGACTTTGACTTGACGTTGATAGCTCCTGAGACCCCCAGAGGCTGTCTTTGAGCTGTGCTCATTTCGTCTGCTATTCGATCACTGTTATCATATATTGGGATTGCATCATGCGTCTCTCTAAGGTTTGTTTGTTTACCTTGATCCAACTTATCAAGTCAGTCGCGTGTGAATTGGCGGCCGTGGGAAAGTTGTCTCAGACTTCGAGAATTGATTCCGTCGTTGTTGCAAAAGTTGATGAGGATGCAAAATATTTCGGTCCGAATGCAGGAGTCAACGTTACATCGAGGACTCGGATATAACTTCATTTCGATCTGCTTAAGCTCTACGTAGAGTACAGCTCGCGCTTGCCGGACAAGCACTACTACCTCCCATGATGAAGTCGAATTTCGTCTTTCAGAACTTATGCGGGACGGTGTACCGCCAAGGAAATGTCGTTTTCACCCCTGATGGAAATTCGGTCTTGAGTCCTGTTGGAAACAGAGTGTCGGTGTTCGATCTTGTCAAGTGAGTCGTGACGCTTGCTGCCAGGCCACCGATGACGGTTACTGATGAAACTGATCATGACAGTAACAAATCGAGAACGCTGCCTTTTGAGAATCGAAAGAATATAGCTTCGATAGCCCTTTCCCCTGATGGAAATGTGCTCATGTCGATAGATGAGGGTGGGTGTATCATCGTTGCAGCCAAAAACGGAAGCTGACTTGGATGCCACGCAGACGGACGAGCCCTCCTGGTCCACTTCCGCAAAGGCACAGTGATACATCATATCTCCTTCAAACAGAGGGTCAACAATGTATCCTTCTCCCCCGACGGCAAACACATTGCAATCACCCACGGACAGAAGATACAGATTTGGAAAACGCCCAGTACATTAATAAGGGAATTCGCGCCGTTCGAATTGCACAGGGAGTACACAGGTCATCATGATGAGGTGGTATCGGTCTGTTGGAGCAAGACCTCCAGGTGAGTCCTCATCATCTAGCTTCGAACTCAGCTCAAAGGACATGCCGCAGATATTTCATCACAACATCCCGAGACATGACTGCCAGATTGTACACCCTTAACCCCGTAGAAGGATTCAAGCCGAAGCAGTTCGCCGGACACAGAGACGTGGTGATCGGCGCGTTCTTCTCGCACGATGAAAAGACCGTAAGTCAACCATCACTCTCTTAGGTTGACGAGCTAAACCAAGGTACAGATCTACACGGTATCTCGAGACGGCGCGGTCTTCGTCTGGTCGGCCAAAAGAGGCGTCTCGGAGGAAGACTCCGACATTGAGATGGACCTCCTGGACGCTCCGTCCACCTCAGCCTCCGGGGCCAACCTCGCCCTCGAACATACCGTAGCATACACTCGATGGGGTATACAGAACAGACACTTCTTTAATCAACCAGGGACCAAAGTCGTCTGCGCCACCTTCCACCCTCAATCCTCCTTACTCATCGTCGGCTTCTCTACCGGTATCTTCGGCTTGTGGGAAATGCCCTCATTCACCTCGGTCCATACCTTGTCGATATCAAACGAGAAGATCTCTTCCGTTGCGGTCTCCCCCTCGGGCGAATGGCTAGCTTTCGGAGCTGCGAAATTAGGCCAATTGTTAGTCTGGGAATGGCAATCCGAATCATACGTACTCAAGCAGCAAGGTCATTACTACGATATGAACACTCTGAGTTTCTCGCCGGATGGACAGAATATAGCTACCGGAGGTGAAGATGGCAAAGTCAAAATATGGAATGCGCAAAGTGGATTCTGTTTCGTCACGTTCCCAGAACACACGGCTTCTGTGTCATCGGTGGAATTTGCTAAACAAGGCCAAGTCCTCTTCACCGCCTCTTTGGACGGTACGGTCCGAGCATACGATATGGTCCGATATAGGAATTTCCGAACGTTCACGTCACCAACGCCAGTGCAATTCTCTTCCCTTGCAGTAGACCCATCTGGCGATGTCGTCTGTGCGGGATCACAAGATTCCTTCGAGATATACATGTGGTCCGTTCAAACAGGGAAGCTCCTCGACATACTCACCGGTCATTCTGCGCCAGTATGCGGATTATCATTCTCCCCTTCAGGCGACCAACTCGCCTCCGCCTCGTGGGATCGATCTATCCGGCTATGGTCTGTCTTCGGCAGATCGAGAGCAACAGAACCCGTCACTCTCTCGTCCGAAGCTACCGCTTTAGCATACTCACCGGACGGCAAGGAGATCTGCGCATCGACCCTGGATGGTCAGCTGAGTTTCATCGATGTGGAAGAAGGCCAAATCAAGTCCGTCATAGAAGGGCGGCGCGACATCTCGGGAGGAAGGCGGATCGACGATAGATTGACAGCTGCGAACAACGCTGCGTCGAAATACTTCAACTCGGTGACCTACAACGCGGATGGAAGCTGTATCTTGGCAGGAGGACAATCGAAATACGTAGTCATCTACGACCGACGGGAAGGAGTCATGATCAAGAAATTCCAAATCTCAGAGAACCTTTCTTTGGACGGGACGTTGGAGATGCTGGATAATAGGAAATTAACCGCTGCTGGACCGGTCGACTCGATCGATACCACGGGAGACGCGTCGGACGTGGAAGACCGCCTGGACAAATCACTGCCCGGAGCGAGCCGTGGCGACCTCTCCAAGAGACGGTATCGGCGCGAAGCCAAGACTACATGTGTTCGGTTCAGCTCGACCGGGCGATCTTGGGCTGGGTGTTCCACTGAGGGATTACTCATTTACTCTTTGGACAATCTAACGAATTTCGATCCGTTTGACCTGGATATTGACCTTACCCCGGAGAATACGCTGCGTAAATTGGAAGAAAAAGAATACTTGATTTCTCTGATCATGGCGCTGAAATTGAATGAGAGGGGATTGATACAACTTGTCTATGAGGGGATACCGACCTCGCAAATTGGTTTATTGAGCAAACAATTACCTAGCGAGAATTACTTGATCAAATTCTTGGGGTATATCAACTCTCATTTGGAGAATACGCCGCATGTGGAATTTGACCTGCTGTGGATAGCGAGTCTGTTGACGGCGCATGGCAAGTGGGTCGTGCAGAATAAGAGTCAGGTAGCCCCGGTTGTTAGGGGTTTGATCAGGGGTTTGAGTGGGTTGCAAGGGAGTGTCTCGAAGCTGTGAGCGATTCTCCCTTCTTCTTTCTTTATTGTGCGTTGCCTCGTACTCAGCTGATCGCTAGTATGCTCAATTGGACGCACACGCAGGAGCGATCAGAACACATTCTCGATCGATTATATCCTATCGCAGATTGAGAGAGATCAGAAGGTCAATAACACCCAGGCGAATGGGTCGGCGTTGAAAGATTTGGGGATAGAGGTTGATGTATGATTGAAGCGTATGCAGCTGCGGTCTTTCATCGTCATGTCGCACTTCGATACAGTCATTTTGCGGTATTGGTGATGTGTCGTCAAAGTCCACACAAGTGACCGCAGTTTGTCGATCATCATGAAATTCAGGGACACGCCACATGGGCTAGTCACCACATACAAACATACACTTGATGTCGGAGATTTTACTCGTACTTTGTGAACCTGAATAAAGGAATAATATGCGTGCTATGGTGAGAGACGGAATCAAATGTTACTGGGTCATATACACGTTGTGCCATCTCTCTCTCATTGATCCCTTATACTCGCCCGCCGATCACATCCACCATCCACCTAACAACAAATACCCACAAACTCAATTTCACAAATAAAACCATTCACCAACATAGCAGGTGCAGTACCATACACTCTCGCCGAACACGACGACGCGCTCCTCAGTGAAGCCTTCAAGAAGATATCGACCACCCATACCGCTGACGAGGGACATCGGTCGGGCCAATGCCAATCTTTCGTAGATCAACATTATCCACCCCTCCTCAAGCTCAACCTCACCCCTTTGGTCAGAGACCGCCTCAACCGGAACACCCTTCCAATGAAAATAGCATAAACCATTCTTCTTCTTCTTCTTCCAATAGCAATATGCCCCCTTCGAACCCCCCCTCCTCATCGTCGTCCGCTCAACTAGCACCCCCCATATCCACGAAACCACCGCAAAGACCGACGTCCCAACTGAAACACCGTCACACCTCAGACTCGTCGAACGCCGATGTGTTCCGACTACAGTCCACACCCGACAAGAAACGCCCAAATCTAGATGATGGTAGCTTGGCTCGTAGCGTCTCCTCAGCATCCGTGCAAGGCTCCTCTACCGGTCGCCTCGAGAATGGAAGCACTAGCTTGGGCACTAACTTGAAGGCGGAACACCCGAAGAGGAGGTCTAGGCCGACGACGGCGCCCTCTGCTGGCGCACACAATGGTGATGCACACGACGCCGACGACGATCTCGAGGACGAAGATGACGATGACAACAGGAGAGATAGTATTCTTGATCCACCAATGATCCGAAGTCCCAACAGAGTATCGCCTTTAGCCAAACGATTAGGAGAAGAACCCCCCTTCATGCTTCCCCACCCATCCAAAGACACCCAGACCTCGCAGACGTACCCTGGCGTAGTCATCGGTTCTTTCGCTGGCGGCGGGTCCACTTTCGGCGAAGGGTTGGGATTTGACGGTGGCATGGGCATGAACATGGATGATATCCTCGATCCGTTCTCTTCGGCCTCAGGAAGTGGTAGACACGGAAGTACGAGCGCAACAACCACCACTGCGGCAGCCCCGAATATAGCTCCTTGGTTGATGGATGATTCAGACCCCCAACAATCTCAATTCGTCACTACGCCCCTTGAAGTCGAGCGCACGACATCGTCAAAAGGACCAGCAGCGACACTCCGAGAAAAGGATACATCGTCTAGAAAAGCTTCTGGGGTCTTGAACCATTTCTCTTCCGTACCGTCATTACCCAAGATCCGCCGACAGCCCACGGTCGATATCTCAGGTGGACATAACGATAGTTCTGGGTCTGGCTCAGGCTCAGGATCAAGGACAGCTTCGCACACTTCGATAGCCACGACCATCGGCGGGTCCTCCGTCTACCAGCCCGCGCCATTCGCCGAGGGCAGCAGTGGGAGAAACAACTCGAATGATAGTTTGCAGACTCTGAATGCGACGCAGCGATCCACCCGAGATGGATCCCCCAAATTTGACACCACTTCCTCGCACGATCGGTCGACATCCCAGCAATCTACCAAGTCCCAGGGCCATGCCAGAGTGGGCAGATTTGGAAGCACGGCAAGTAGTAATAGCGGGGGAGGTCACGCGAGCAACGAGAGGAAGAAAGGGTTCTTGGGAGGATTCCTCAGCAAACGGCGGACAGGACCAAGCATATCTCTTGGTAAGTTTACTCTTGACTCCTCCGCCTTCCCCCGCTGACACGACACAGGCTCCGTTCCCGATTTTACACCTCCCGAACCCCACTCGCGCGGCTCGAACGGCTCGACAAGCTCGAGAGTATCAAACTCCCCTTCGATCGGCTCGATGATGAGCTCAGCGTACGGCGGTCTCTCTCCAGGTGATCGCATACCATCCGACTCGTATGGCCGGACATTCCGCCAAGGCTCCAACTATGTCTCAGAAGGCGCTATCTCGCCTCTCCAGGAGATCGCCGAAACGCCCTTCCATCTCGATATGAACCTCGATGACATGGAGGGTATTGTCGATCCCACCAAATCAGGCGTGCAACCTACTTTCTCCAGACCACCTCCTGCGTCCAATAACTCGGGTACGACCGCAGCGACCGAGTCCACCGCTGGATCCATGTCGATGGAGGATGCCCTGGCGCAGACCAGCAGTTTCGCTACGACCGTCAGCGGCGGGGAATCTAGCGGATCGAATGGATCCTCTGGTCAACCGCAAGCGACGGGCAGAAACCTTGTTGGAGAAGCGGAAAGGTTGTCTGGGCCATTCGTCAGGAACCCATTCTCCACTGGAAGCTCAGTCGGTTCACTCGATGGCGCTAAGCCTGCAACCCCTCCGTCACCTCACACCCTCTCCCCTCGGCATGGACTACCACCCACCACTCAGCCCAGACGACCGTCTCAATTGCGTAATGTCAAGATGGGTTCCATCGATTCCGAAAACAGCGAATCAGTTGATGGGTCCCAATGGACTCAGCCAATCGCTCCCTCGTGGGCATCCAGCGGAGCAGGCTCAACAGTCTTCAACGATCCGTTCGGTTCATCTAAACCCCTCACGCCGATTGTCGATGGTAGTCCCGCCCCGCAACAAGCCTCGAGCGTCGCCGGCGAATCCCGCAAAGCGTCTGGGAGCACCACAGCTGAGATGACGGGATCTCTCTCCGCCTTGCCACCCCACTTGGCCTCGTCGTCGACCGCTGCCGCAGCATGGGCAGCACCGGAATCGTGGGGCGTAGAAGGGGACGAAGAGGAATCTGACGAAGAGTCGAGTTCATCAGGCGGCGATGATGCAGTGGAGGATTGGAATGAGGCGAACAACGTCACGACAAATTCGTTGGATAGGCAAACCAGCTTGGACACTGGAGGGGAACGAAACGCCAGAATCCCAAGTACGACTTCCTCCAATGGGAACAAATCCCCCGAAGCTACTTCGCCCACCGCGAAGAAACCGCCTCCGTTTGGGTTCAAGTCGCAACAAGGCGCGAAAGGCCGACCGCCAAGTGGGAGACCGTCAACGGGTCAAGGGAAACGAGGGAAAAATGCCAATGGCAGACCGTCAACAGCTGCAAAATCTGCCACGGGCAGACCTGGTACTAGCGGATCGACTCATGCGACTGCGGCTGTGGTACGTCCCTCCCCTTGTCACTTTGTATATGCTAACCCCCTTCACTGTAGCACTGGATACGGATGTACCGCTCCGACGGTTCGTATACCTCGCACAACCTGCCGATCAACACGACCACCGCCGAATTCATAGGGATACTCTCTGGCCAGAACGAAGCGCCACCCGGTAAAAAGATCACCACCAGTATGAAGCTGTACTTGAGAGAACGGGGCCAAGACCGCCTCCTCCTTCCATCCGAGAAACCCATCGCAATCCAGCACCGCCGACTGTTGCAAGCTGGTTACACCGAGGCAGAGCATCCCGAAGAGATCGGTAAAGACGATATGGGCATTCTATGCCGATTCATTTACCAGACACCCGCCCTCCCTATCATGAATCCCGAGGAGGAGAGCTCGTACGATTCCTTCGAGTTCATCGACGTGGCGAGACGAGACTTGCAGACCATCCCCATCTTCCTGCATCTTCACGCCCACAACATCATCATCCTCAATGTCTCCTCCAACCCCATGACGGATATCCCCTTGGATTTCATCCAGGCATGTACCAGTCTCAAGGAGTTGCGAATGTCATACATGGCATTAAAGCGCGTACCCAATGCTATCCGCGCGAGCACCACTCTTGCAAGGTTAGATGTGTCCTGTAACCGAATCGCCGATCTCGAGTCAGTCCCGCTGAACGAAGTGGAAACCCTCGTCTCGCTCAAAGTGCAGAACAACAAACTCACCTCGATGCCGAGCTATTTCGCCCAGATGAAAGCGCTGAAATACCTCAACATCTCGAACAACAAATTCGAAAGCTTCCCCTCGGTGGTCTGCGAGATGTCAAACCTTGTCGACCTCGATGTATCCTTCAACAATATCACCGAGCTGCCTTCGAAAATGTCAGAACTCAAATCATTAGAACGACTCGCCCTGTTCAGTAACGAGTTGACCAGTTTCCCGCCGTCCTTCTCGACCCTGGCGAACCTTCGAATCCTCGATGTCCGACGAAACAGGCTCACCGACCTGACCGCTGTCTACGCTCTGCCCAATCTCGCCACCCTCCAAGCGGACCACAACAACATTGTCACTCTCGACGCGCAGATCGGAGCGAATGTCCGGCAATTCAGTGTCCCCCATAATTCCGTCACCCGGTTCACTCTCGCTCCTCAGCCCAACATGGCCATGGTCACGTACAACCTGACCAATCTCGACTTGTCCCACGGTAAAATCTCCACACTAGCTGACGAGGCTTTCAGCGGATTGACCAATCTTGTCAAGCTCAACCTGAATTTCAACCAGTTCACTCGGCTCCCATCGACCCTCGATCGACTGCAGAACCTGGAAGTCTTTTCATGTACCGATAACATGTTGAGCGATCTACCCATTGGTCTTGGTAAGCTACAGAAACTCCGAGTCCTCAACCTGCACAACAACAATCTGCGACACCTTCGATCGGAGCTGTGGGCCTGTTCAAGCCTCGAGACCATGAACGTCTCGTCCAACCTGCTTGAAGGCTTTGAGCCCCTTCCCGATAACATGGCAGCGGCCATGGGAGTTGACCCGTCTGAATTACCCGAAATGGTCAACGGTCTACCGCCCTGCGCAACGAGCGCCAGACACCTATACCTCGGTGATAACAAGATCACCGATGAAATCTTCCATTACATCGCCAACCTCCCATACATCAAAACGGTCAACCTCTCATTCAACGACATATACGAGATCCCGCCCGACACCCTCAGCCACTGCTCCAAGCTCGAACATCTTTACTTGAGTGGAAACAAACTGACCTCGCTCCCTGCTGAGGATCTGGAAAAGTTGGTCAACCTGAAAACGCTCCACCTCAACGGTAACAAGCTACAAACGTTGCCGTCCGAACTCGGAGCGATCAAGACGCTGCAACATCTCGATGTCGGAAGCAATGTCCTCAAGTACAACATTGCGAACTGGCCATATGATTGGAACTGGTAAGTCACCAAAACCTTGGACCAGAGCTAACGCTTCGACTTAGGAACTGGAACACCGCGTTGAGATACCTCAACTTGTCCGGGAACAAACGACTGGAGATCAAACCCACCTCCGCACAGGACATGAACCACGCTTCGAGCTTCCGAAAAGAGCTCTCCGATTTCACTGCTCTGTCACAATTACGTGTGTTAGGCCTGATGGACGTCACCCTGCGTATCCCCTCTCTGCCCGACGAGACCGACCAGAAGCGAGTCCGAACTTCCTTCTCCGATATCAACAACATGGCCTACGGTATCTCCGACATGTTAGGGTCCAATGAACACCTCGCCATGTTCGACCTCGTCGTTCCCAACTTCCGAGGTAAAACCGACGAATGCCTGTTCGGGATGTTTGGCCGAACCACACCGACTTTCCACGCGGGAAAACTGCCCAAACGCCTTCAAGAGCTGTTCGCGGGTCAACTTGTCCACCACATAGGTAAACTGGCGAAAGATGAGGATGTCTCCACTGCCCTCCGACGGACCTTCCTCTACGTCAACCGAAGACTCTTCGAAGATTGTTTCAGCCCCGGTGTCACACGTAAAGGATCCGCCCAAAGCATGGCGTCGATCGATGACATGTTCCGAGGTTGGGCGCCGGCCATCGGGTCGCTCTACAGAACTGGCTCCTCAGGAGCGGTAGTCTACCTAGTTGGGAAGACGCTGCACGTGGGCAATGTAGGAGATATCTTGGTAGTAGTCTCCAAGCGAGGCGAGGCCGAGTTGCTCTCGAAGAAACACGACCCCACGGACCGAGAGGAGACTGCGCGTATTCGACGAGCGGAAGCCTGGGTCAGCACCAAAGGATTCGTCAACGATGACAAGGATATCGACATCTCGAGGGCATTTGGCTACTACCACAACTTCCCCGCAGTGAACACCTCACCCGAGATCCGGACTCGACCTCTGACGGAGCAAGACGAGTTCGTCATCATCGGAAACAACGCTCTCTGGGCATGCTGCTCATACCAGACAGCCGTGGACATCGCTCGAACGGAAAAGGACGATCCGATGATGGCCGCGCAAAAACTACGAGACTTTGCCATCTCCTACGGAGCCGACGGCAGTGTCATGGTCATGGTGGTCAGCATCTCTGACCTCTTCTTCGGTCAGTCTGGCCATCGACCTCGAGCGCCGGTACCTCAAGGTGACTCCACTGTCGACACTGACAACACCGCGGCCGTTGCTAAACGACCCATCACCCGACGCAGAGAGGAAGTGGGAGATAGGACCTTAAACCGACTACAACAGGAGATTGAACCTCCGATCGGTCAAGTCGCCATCGTGTTCACGGATATAGTCAATTCGACCCATCTGTGGGAGACCAATCCGGGTATGCCAACGTCCATCAAGATCCACCATAATTTCATGCGAAGGCAATTGAGGTTGGACGGCGGGTACGAGGTGAAAACGGAAGGAGACTCGTTCATGGTTTCTTTCCAATCGGTCACTGCGGCCCTACTCTGGTGTTTCAACTGTCAGATCGGTCTTCTCTCCCAAGAATGGCCTCGAGAACTCCTCGAAGCGCACGATGGGAAAGTCGTCTATGATTCCAATGGGATCCTGATCCAGCGTGGACTGAGAGTACGTATGGGTGTTCATTGGGGATCACCAGAATGCGAGAGGGATCCGATTACACGACGAATGGATTATTACGGACCGATGGTTAATCGTGCGGCGCGGATCAACGCTTCTGCGGATGGGGGTCAGCTAATGGCTTCGGGAGATGTGATCAATGAGATCACGGCTGTGAGGGAGTACCTCGAGACGAACGATGAGGAGGCGCTGAACGAGCTTCAGGGGGATATCAAGAGAGAGATCCTGGAGTTGAGGAGGATCGGATTGGATATCAAAGATATGGGAGAGAGGAAGTTGAAGGGTTTAGAAGGTGGGTCGGATCCTTCCCTTGGTTTTTGGTTCTTGAGGTGGAAAGGCTAATTGATTTCTTTAGTACCTGAGAAACTGCATCTCTTATACCCCAAAACCCTCTCTGGACGATTGGAAATGTCCAATGAGATCCGTGCGGATGTCGAAGTGAACGAACGTAAGACCGAACAAAGGATGATTGATCTAGAGCAAGTCAAGGAGTTGTCGAGTATCACTCTGAGATTAGAAGCGATTTGCAATTTGTGTGAATGCGCCGATGAGTCTGCCTCAAATACGACGACCTCGATGTCTCCGCCTGGATCACCTTCTCCCCGGGACGCTCCTCATCTCCCGCATTCTCACTCCCATACCCATACCCATCCACACTCGCACACCCACACCCACGCTCACGCACATCAACATTCTCCGCCTAAAAAAGAAGGGTCCGGTAACTCGAGCGGTAGTAAGAAGACGGTCAACATCAATGTGCATCTCGGACCGACGATACGGGATGATATGAACGACGAGGAATTGTTAATTATCATTGAGAGTCTGACGACGCGGTGCGAGAATGCCTTTTCTACTCTTGTGAGTGCGGAAACACAAATTTTACTTTGACCTCTTTCGCACTGTGTCATTTCATCTCATGCCATGTCATGTAATGCTAATCCTGATATTGGCGACGCTGCGCAGTACTTGAAACAACTCGGAGGCTTCTCGAGCGTCTTGGCTGCCCTGGAAAAAGCTACCAAGATCGATGCGAAGTTGATCACTCATGCGTTGTCGCTTATGAATGGTGCGTTCGGTCAATAGGGAGAAGATGAGAAGGATGTCAATGGAAAAGGGAATGGATATGGTTATTCAGAACGAAATCACTGAAATCCATCTTGGCCGAACTCGTTTCGTTAGTTATTTTGTGTTTGTCCTTCGTCGAGGACTTTGCTTGTTCGTCTGAATGCGTTTGTTTTTGTTCTTGCTTCGATTTGATTTTGATCCTATTACCGCTTTACTTTGCTTTGTTTGGTTTCGTTTGGTTTCGCTACATTTTTGAATTGCTGAATTGAATCGTCCATTTATCCTTATCTGTTCGTCTGTAGCAACTCATTTTGTATCTCCCGATTTCCCGCCGTCTTACTTCTTCCAGTTGTTGCTTTGCTATGTGCGCATAGACGTGCCCCATCTGTCTTGATCATTGGTTTAGCCTTATATAGTCGCATCATAGTATCTATATCATATTGACGGAACGGAAAGCGCATCTAGATTCGGAATGCAATGCAATGTCAATGTCAATGTCAATGCAATGTCAATGTCAATGTCAATGAGGATGTCAATGTCAATGTCAATGTCAAGCGATCGGAGAAGATTATACATGCATACTCATCGACCCATATGATTTTGCTCTTGCTTCAAGAGCTTATATACAACTTGCTCAAAATATCGTACAGTTCACTCTGACTCCTACTTTTACTGTCACCTCACTCGGACTGTCACTCTCACTTGACGAGACTTTCACCCTTGAACATCCCCACGTTCATATCCATACTCACACTTACACTCACACTTCCGCTTACTCTTACACTCTCAATGACACCCCTATTCGCGCTCACGCTCACGCTCAATACCTACTCTCTAGTTCTTTCCTCCTCTTTGTCTCTAATCTATCGACCCTATCTTCGAGGTATTGTAAATCATGATGGACGTCAATGAACAGGTCGGAGGTCGTGGATGTCTGCAAAGTACACCAGCGAGCGAAATGAGCACATTTCATTTGACTTCACTCGATCAACTACCACAGCAGATCCGATCCGAGCACGGACCAAGACTCGGCTTTGGACTTACAAAATCGTTATACCGACTCAATAAAGCTGTAATGTCGTTTTTGACTTTTGTCAATTCTTTGGAACGGACTTGATGCTCCTTTATAGCGTGTATCAAGTTGGGTTTGAGGGGTATCAAATCTATTTGTAGTTTTGCAATTGTCAGTCACACAATGGCACGGAGAATTGATATCAGCTGAATGTCATTCGTACAGGCGTGATGTACATGACGGCGATGACGAAGAAGGGGTGTGTTAGGACAGTCTCAACGGCAGAGAGATTTAACGTCTCAGCTCACCCTCTAGCTGACCACTGCCTTGCGCATCTCTCTGAGTCAAAAGATCGATCTCCCTCAGCGTCCTGTCTGCTTCTTTGAGATCATTCGCTGATTCCATTACCATAGTCAATTTGACTTGGTCAGGTAACAAGCTGGACTCGTCCGTGTTTGGCATAGGAATACCGGTATCGTTGTCGTTTGATGACTTATTCGATTGACTTTGCTCTAGCTCTTGTTGTTGAGAAGAGGAGGACACGGGTAAGACGGTGGAAATATTCAGAAGAGGTAGATATTGATCGTCTATCACAGAACATATACCAAGCCATAAATGATCAGCTGACGATGAAGATTCACGGTTGAGACTTCTATAACATGAAACTACTCAATCACTCACACCCCTCTATGAGCCGCTTTATACCTTCGCTCTCCCTAGAAAGCCTTTCAAAGGCATCTTGCGATTCTCTCACTTGCCGTATAACAGATTTCCTGGAACCAGGACTCGATAATGTGCTCTTGTCCTCTGAGCTTGAAGACGAAGCTAAGGAAGGAGGAACGCCGTATAGTTGAGCTTCGATCGCTCGTAGACGAATATCGAGAGGTAGGAGCGGTGACTGATTCTGATTTTTGGTTTGCGTAGTCATTGTGAGTGGCCTGTTGTGTCGGCTTCGGCCTTGCGATGCGAGCAGGTCTTGAGCGTTGACAATGGATGGCGGAGCGAAGTAGGCAATTGGAGGAATGCAGCGACAACGATAAATGCGAATGGACGGACGCGTCCCACCTTCAAATCCGCTCAACGGCCGGTACCTGATCAAGACATATGCATCATAGCGTAATCGCCCTGGAATGGGACGAGACACGTGGCCTGTCAATAAATGCTTAGAGCTATAGAGCTTAGAATTTTGAGGGTGTTAGGTGTGTACGGTGACTGATCATCGACATCGGCCTGCGTTCACTTCATGCATCTACACTCTGCTCTTCATTGGGGGCGACAAGACATCGATCGAGACCGTCCACTCACCGATTGAAGCCGCAAAATGAGCTCCTCACTCTCCACCAGACCTTTATTCGGGGGCGCGATTGATCTGGACTTGCCGCGGGAGTACCTCGATGCGAGGTAAGTCAAGCCAACGTGTGCCGAGTGCCGTCTGCAGTTTGACCTTCTTCGAATGCTTCAGGCCTTTGTGAGGCTCAGGCTGAAATACTCTGCTGACATATCTGCACACATCTACACGGTCTTGCTCTTGCCCTTGCCCTCGATATAGTGACCTTCGCCAGATCCCTGATAATCAAGAGGTCTTCCTCTCCTCCACCTCGGACACAGCTATCGTCCTTGAGGTTTTGGGTATGGTGGAAGAGGGTCAGGCGGGTGTAGATCTATGGGAAGCGGCCAAGTGAGTCTCTCTTTCTCCAATACAAGTGTGACTCATTTGTGCTGGTTGACTGATCAATCGGTGACTGCGGGTGCAGATTCCACTTCTCCTCAATAGCACACGATAACGCTTCCCTCGAATCGACAATCTTGACTACCCCTCCATCGGCACCTATCCCTTCTGGTCCAGCAACAGCATCGGCGTCGGCATCGGCCACAATTAATGGGGAACAACCTGTAAATCCAGAAGCAACGACGATCAGCGGTACTCAAGTAATACATAAATTCTCTCATAACCCGACTGGCGCACCTAGGGAGGGACACGAGGACGATACCCCCGATACAGTCTGGATAGGCGTTGGTTTATGGCGCATATGGTTTGAAGATCAATCCACTCAAACGAAGATGAAGAAGAAAGCCGACTTAGTGTTGAGTGTGAATGTGAATCTGTCTGCTGAAGGTGGGACGGGGACGCAAGAGAGGGAAAAAGTGGAGAGTTGGTTCTTTGATCATTGTGTGAAGAGCTTGAAAATCAGGGATTTTGGGCTGTTCGGTGATTCACAATAAACCTGTTGATCGGACGATCGATAGAATAGAAGAGACCGGTGACACGGAGACACGGATGACAATATGTTCAACCATTGGACGTGAACCAGGTCGATAGGTCGAGAAAAAGAAAAATCGAAAAGTCAACGAGATCAGGCCGACAGTAAGATTATCAAAAAGGGTACTGGGCATCGGGTCGCAATTGCAGTGCTCAGCTGCAACTAAAGAATGATGCTAAAAGTACAGAAGAATGAAGGTCGACCTCTAGTGAACCCGTCACACCCTTCGCAACCGATTTGATCGGTTCCAATGTGTGTATTTAGATGATGACCCTTCGTCACGAACTGTGTTTCACTTGTAACCAACCATCTATGTTAGCTAGATAGTGCCACGGATGTTGGATAATATCTGTGATGTACGGTGTACAATGTATGAGTAAAGTGGGATGCATGCAATACAAATTCATCGCATGAAACGCTAATGATACATGAGATACATGGACGACTGTTATTACAATGCAGTGAATCTCGTCATGTAGACTTGACCTGGCTCCTCTCCGACGACGACGGAAAGTGAATGATATCAACACAGCCTTCCACGTTACTTCCCCGCACCCCACAAATGCTTCACAAACACACAACGATGAAGGGCTACAATGCTGATAAATGGACGCTGCTTCATACTCATTCATCGAGGCGTGTCCCGATGAAACTCCCTGATGAGTGAATTTAATTCCATGTCTAGGCCAAATATCGATACGATCCCATATCGTCGGTTCTCTCCAGGTATTCCCGCTGTATCAATGGGTTGAGCATTAGCTCATTAGCAAGGCAGCTCAATGCCCTTGAAAGAAGCAACAGATCTCAGATCGAGTCAAGACAAGCCACTCACATCGATCAAACCCTCGATCCTCTTCTTGATCAAAGACATGGACGGGCTGAATCGACTCGACAGTTGGTGCGCGACTTCAGATATCAGGTCGTTGTGCGACATGGTCTTTCGGTCTTTCATGATTCGCACGATGCAAGCCTGGCGATTTAGGATAAGTATGAGAATCAGCTCTGTGTTCGGTCTTCAATCCCGTAAAGAGAAATAGGGCAATAGGAAAGATTTTCGGCAATGAAGGAAAGAGAGAAATAGGGAAATCCCTAAGACAGCGCATGTTTTTTTTTTCCTCTTTCGAGACTCTCGATCCACTCCGATTTTCGTATTGGGAGAAGAAAAGCGACAACAGGTGAGATCAAACCCACCTCGATCTGGTGTTTTCGCTCTTCATCAACCATCTCCTGCGTCTCTTCCCTTTCCTTCGTGTTCTCCACTTTACTAGCAACCTGCATAATCTTAATCCTCGCCATAGGCGACGTGAAATTCTCATTGAATTCGAATCTGTCGCTTGGATTCACATCTCGGCCTTTAGGTATCTTGGTCAATACTCTGAATTTGGCACATGCGAGGGATTGTAATGTTCTGACTAGATCAGAGTCCGGTAAATCCGTCGAAGCTTTGATATCCTACGTGTGTCACGCGTAACATGTCATCAGCAACAAGTAATTCCCCAACCCATACTCTGATTCTCCTGAATCATCTTTACGGCGAACCAATGAAATATCAAATACTCACGGGGTACGATAAATTTTCACCGGATTTAACGTTCTCAAACAGGAGTAATACGACGAGCGCATGAGTCGAGAGATTCAGATCATGCGACCGGGCTTTGAAGCGGACTTTGACATCTGCAGTCCCGAGATTACCTTGCCACGTCAACCGCCTGCCGGAATGTCTGGAATCGTAATACCGCTGGAAAGTCTCCATCGCCGGCTGCAGGGCTGCAGGGAAGGTACATGTGTTGGTAGCTACGATAGGTTGAGGCCAGTATGAAGCCGTCAGGACATTCACATTTAGGTCGATCGGTATAGCCTATTGCCCCACCAAATCATTAGTCCAACTGACATCCCTACCAAAATCGATGAAAGATGTTGAATAGGATGACTCACGCCATGACGATTCAAGTAATTCCTGAATGTATTGGCGCTCTCGTTACTTAGTCTCATATCTGTGAACATCCCTTCCAATTTCTGGGTAAATTGGAAACCCCTACAACGACGACAATGTCAGTCAGCTTGACATGCTTGACTTAAGGCAAAATCGAAGGGAAACTCGCATCTCCATCTTGAGTTTGGTGACCATCTGTTTCTCCGAATCATCACTTGCACTTCTGGCATACAACAATCGCCTGGCCAGGTGGTTCTTGTAATATCGCTCGAACTTGTCCTTGTCAGATAAGAACCTGAACAGCACGATCGTCTTTTCCAGAGCCGTCTCAATCTCAGTATCCGATCTCTACACGCGCGGTCTCATAGTCAGCGGTATATCCGATGACGACGAGGTGGAAACGTACAGCTTTTGTACCTTTTTTGAGGTTCTCGTCGATGAACAATGACAGGTATTCCGGCGCTCGCGGATTGGCATTGATGAACGATTGGAATGCCTAGTAGCACACATCATCATGTTCAGCATGGGCGCATCTTGAGCTTGCGAAAGTAGACGGGACCTCACCTCATTGATGGACACTTGGACCTGCTTGTCGCCCATGAAAGCGCTGTCCAATATAGTATCGAACTTATCTTTGAGATCCAGAACATCCTGTACCCATTTCAAGGCTGAGCTCAGCGCGTTGTTCGCTGGTGTGGTCTTCGGCCTCTCCCTTTCCTTTTCTTTCCCTTTCCCTTTGCCAGTGCCTTCCGCCTGATCGTCATCCTGGTCGATCGTAGATGGCCCAGCTTCAATCGAACTTCCCTCGTTCACATTCTTGCCTCGTTCTTCGATGTCCAAGCGCAACGCCGCCCTGAGCGACGTCTTACCTGCGTCTTTAGGGACTTTGAGGAACAGAGTGTACAGTCGTCGTAGATCTGCTATTCGATCGGAATCTACCATGACGACAAGCCCGCTGCCGGGCATGTCAAGTATGGTCTGTAGATGCGGGGTCAAGAGATTGGCGACTAATAATTCCTGCAGTGCTGGCTGAGTCGTAGTGGAGAGGTAATGGACTGTACGATCCGCTTCTTCCGCCAGACGCCTCTCGACCTATCGATCGAGGAAATTCAGCTTCACTTCAAAGCGTAAGTAATGACTGTCCGGAAGGAAGGGTGAGTACATACACGTCTCAGATATTGCGCCGCATCTCCCTTCTCCAGCTCATCAACAGCTTCGAGACCGTAAAACTCCGCGCTCCTCTTTAGGAATTCCGGCTCGAAATCCATGACATAAACCGTCTTTCCACCCTCCCTCTCCGGGACATTCAGGCGTAGCAATATATCCGTACATTCTCTGACCGTCGACCGGGTGATCGTCTCTCCGTCCCGTTCAAGTTGCACTTGCGAGAGCAGAGTCGATATCAGATGCGTGTGTATTGGGTATTTCGACGATCGGATGATATGCGCCAGAAAGAGGGTCAAGCCGACATCGTATATTAGCGGTAAACCGTTAGCCAGCGAGTAGCCTTTATCCTACATCGACCCAAAGAGCATTTGAGCATACGCACATGATCTGAGCGCAAAGAAGAGGGGATACTTACCATATACTTCAGGATATCCCTAATCTTCCTCATTGAACCTGTATGATCCTCCCATGCGCTCTTGATAGCTTTCAAGAACCTATCCCCTTCTAAAGCTCTTTCAATAGCCTCAGCTCCCCCTCCCAGTTTGCCTGCTCCCCGGGTACCCCCCGACCTTGGGAAGGTAGGTATGATTTTCTCTTCAGCTAATTTGTCCAGGTATTCTACAATCAACGCTTTGACCCCGTTGTATAGCTGATCTCCGTCTGCAGGGAAAGAAGGTCAGCTCTTTTCGGCGAGAAAGTCATAACGAATGATCGATGTCAAGCCACGCTAGCTCACGCTTATGGAGGACCATATTGTACCCATACCGATAATGCTCTTCGTATGATAAACTCGACGCGTTGTGATTTTGGATCTCCCGGATGGCATTAGCTAGTTTCGTCCATGTATCCTTGATTGGGGTTTCCGAGGTTGGCTGATGCATCATGGGTAGAACATATCAGCTCTGTTGCCAAAGTTACGTCGCGGCCTGTGAACACATCCGCTTACTCGTTTGGGAGGCCGCTGCACCAGGAAGAGCGGCAAGACGTCAGTACAGTTGACTTTGTGATGAGAGCCGAGCTGAGTGACTGAACTCACGATCTTGGGTTTGCCCCTGCGTGCAGCTCCCATCGACATGGCCATGGTGCTGATGCTATCTCTGGGGTTGTGCGCCGGAAGTAAATAGCTCGTGGGTAGTGTTGAGGGATGCAGATGATGAGGAAACAGATGAGATCAATATGACATATGACTGAATTGTCTGTGTCTGTGCGAGCGGTTACCACATTTCGGTGGAAACATCCGAAAGGTTCAATAACAATCTTAACTTTTCTCTTCTTTTCATTTCATTTCGTCACCTCATCCATCTTACATCCTCGGAACTCAGCCGCACACATGTCAGCTTCTTCACGAACAGCACTGCATGTGCTTCGTCTGGTGCTGCGTAGTCAGCCGACGCAGTTACCTCGACGTGCAGCGTCTTCTGCGGCGACAGCGGCAGCAGCTCTAGTTCAAGATACCGACAATTCATCCTCCTCCTCCAGTGCACCTACTAAATCACATGCCATACCATTCGCAGAGCTCACCGCCAGATCCTCATTCCTCGAATCAGAATCGGACGAGTACACCACTGCTTCCCTTCTACTTCCCGCTCGCGAGGTCGACTTAGAACCGATACCTTGGCCCACCCTATTTCCTCATGCTGGAACTTTGCCGCCCAAGTCGAAATTCTGCGACCCCATATTCAGGCTGGTCTCCCAAGATCGCTATAAAGACGCCCTCCTCATCTACTCCGAAATCCTCTCGCATAACGATAAAGTTCGGCGAGGTGTCCTTGCCGGTCATTCAATCAGGATACAACATCGACACGCTTACCTTCGCCCCGCGATCCATTCGTTGAAGAAAGGGGACCACAAATCCACTTTGATGTGGTTGGGCATCTATCCTAACAGACCGGCAACATATAATCACCCAGCGCTCAAATCCGTCTGGGCACCTATGATAGAGATCTTCATCAACGATAAAGGATCTTTCAGGGACGATCCCGAGTTCTTGGCTGAATTCTTGGTTTTAGCTGGACGAAAAGGATTATTACCTACTCTCTTGCCTCCCATCTTACCCCATCTGACATTCGCATTCCCGCCCGAAGACTCCACATCCATCTTGGGTCGAGCCATCCAAGCGTATAGGGAATCGACCACCTCGGACACGTCGGATAGTGCCCGAGCGCAGTATCAGGAGGAGATTGTAGATGCTCAGATTGCGGGATGGTGGGGCTCTTATTTGCGCAAATTGATCATAGCTGGATGGAAGGACCAAGCTAGATATCTGGTCGATCACAAACCCTTCTCAGGAGAATGGGATGGCATCACGCGGAAATACATTCAAGAGGAATTAGAGGATGAGAAACGGAAGCCAGACTCTATCAGAATTGCCGATACATCCAGCGTCATACGGCGAATTCGATCTTCGTTGGTCGATCTACCCACACCGACAGAACTGGCAACATTGCTTCGAGCGCTATCTCATCCGTTGCTGAAATCAGAACACCCTACTTTGGCAGCCCGATACAAATCTCGGTTCACGCGTCCGCCAAGCACCCATAAAGCGCGGAGACTTCCTACGATCCAACAGAAATTATGGATTCACGCTGAGATCCTCAACTTGCAATTAGAGGGGAGACATCAAGACGCTGTCGATTTATTCAGAGACAATTTCATATGGATAGGATTACCCGACCAAACCAAAATATATGGCGAGATACCTGTTATCGATAGACGGATGGTGAAGTCGTACCCCTCGATACACATTTTGACAAGTGTCATCCCATCAATAATCTATACTTTGCCCCACCCCACATCCAAATCGGCTCAGACGTTCTACTCGACTTACATCGACAGCATAAACACATACCCACCATCACTAAGACCCACTAGCGCCACATACTCGACGTTATTGAGGGAGTTGACCTATCACGCGGGAAGTCTGGCTGGACTCAGGGCGCTAAGAGCGTTGACTGATAATGGCATTGAACCTGGACAAGAATCCTATGCGGCTGTACTGTACGCTTTGGCCGGCAGGAGACAGATCGACCAATTCTGGAGCTTGTTCAGTCAGGCTGAGAGAGAGAATATGCTTCGAACGAGGACGTATCGGGGTCTAGTGGCTGTGTTGGTCAAGACGGGCTTGGCGAAAGATGCGGAGAAGGTCTTTTGGCGTGCCAAGGAGAGATATAAGGATGAAGATGTCTTTGAGGGTTTGGAGATCGCTACAAAGTAGTTGGTCTTGGGTCGCAGTCATACATACCATTTGCAATATCAGCGGCACCGACGTGGGCTTTGCGTCCCCGGCCGAGTTGTATGACTGTATAGACTTGCTTGTACAGCGATATGCATGTATACTCTCAGTGGGGGCATACCAAAGAGAGGGAGAGTGACGATTTGACTGATTTGACTGATCTGATTGGCGGGATGGTGCCCCACGGAATTATCAACCACCATATGCATCAACAAATCCATTCCACCGAACAACGTCAACTCTGATAATGCCCATATACGATATCTTCCAGATGCAACATACAAGCCAGCTTCAAGAAATGCAAGACCAGTATCCGACGACATGACTTGACGCCTGAACATCAGTAACCTTGTTCGCCCACCCGAGATGATCGACTTCTTAGGTGGTGAGCCTCCTCGGCCTACGACGATTATACCCAATCAATGGATCATCGACCTTCCTGCTCCCGACACCCAGATACACATTCGGCAGTACAGAGCTCCTCCTGAAAACGGTCAAGTCTCTGCTGGTCCATCTACCTCCACTCCGAGCTCAAGCTCAATCTTTCGAGATGTCCTTGTGGACCCGTTCGAAAGAGCTTGGCGGCTTATCAACGATCATCCAGATAACAACGAAATACCTGCTATTCATAATGCCCTCAGTCGGCCTTGTGCGGTCATTGCGAATGAAGGAGGGGAGAAGATGTTATATCATTTCAGCAATGCAGGAGCCGGTCATAGCGAAGGCGAAAGCGAAGTTCCGGCATACGAGGGCCTAGAAGGTGATTTAAGACTCCTTCCCTTTCGCCTCATTTTGCTTGACTATAGTTGGAACTGATGAGACCGCTATGCGATAGAGATCACTCCAGCGCCTCAGCTTCTGAGCATCACACAGCTCGTCAGTTGCTCTCAACACGGGCATGACCCCTCCTGCCTCGATCCCAAGCCGCTAGACACCGGTGCGATATCGACTTGTAAAGTCTCGCTGGATCTGTCGGGGGGCGTATCTCGCCATTTGGAATTATTAGCTTCGGCTCTGGTGGAGAAGATCGCTTGGCAGCAAGGAAAAGGCAGTAGATTATTGACGCAATCATCTTTTACAAGGTGAGCCCAACCCATCCATGATCACTTTGTCGAGCTTACTTGACCTGACTGGACTGATTCGATACACTCTAACAGCTCGTACACTTCCTTCAACTCCTCCCTGCGTCCTATCTCCTCGCAAAGATTCTTGCTGTCCGTCAATCCTCCAAGGCAGCCATCATCGAGCACCACACACACTCCTACACCTTTACTGCTCTCCCCACTCAATCTCCCGGCTCTTCTACTATGCCCATCCTCGCTCACTTCAACTCAAGAATCTCACCTGATCTCATCGTTCGACTCGGCATTCGGCCATACATGGAAAGAAGGTCGTTCCGAGCGGCGAACCAGATCCCTCATGCTGGGCGAGTCTTACTCCGATTGGTCCATATACTGGGTACCCCTCGATTCTAGTACTTCTTCGATAGCACCCCCCAATCACACCAGGGACAAGGGGAAATTAACGCCTCGACAATTAGTTGAGAAATGGCAATCTTTCCAGGGAGTTCTGACTATCTGGCCAACCCACTTATCGCACCCATACTTCCTCTGCAGCGCCTCTACTATCCGCCGGCCGATTGCGCGGCCTCACACAGATGCAACGACACATACAGACCTGTTGGGAATCTCAGCGGGGCTATTCGATTTCATGTCGACGTATAAAGAGCCTGATCCGCCTCCAGACGGGGACGGGGATGGGGATGGGGAAGATGAAGATGAAGAAGAAGATGTAAATATGGATGCGGAGTCCACAGTGATAACGGCCGAAGCGGATTCGGACCAAATCTTGCAACAAGCAAACTTACCCGAAGTCAATGAAGTGGAAAGCGATTTAGATGATTTGTTCTCCGCTCATTCAGATTCACCTAACGTGACTATCATCCCGGATCAAGTACTGGATCAACCGATCCTCTCGATGATGGACACAGATCCGCCTATCGAGAGTCTGGACGGATATATCACGTCGATGCCGATTACCAGTAGTGGGGATAATAACAGGCAATTGAGTAGGAATGGGACGGAGAATGGTCAGAAGGAAGAGATGGTCACTGAAGATGACTTTGCGTTCTTCGACTCGCCAACTGATGCAGTCGACATATCTACCGATCCAAATGACGTCTCCGCGGAGATGACACAGAAGAACCCCACCATCGACGATCACACGATGGCTATCGATGGTAGTCTTCCTCCCAGGAACGAATGGGCAACGCTGAATCCGCCTGTCTCGGATGCGAGTGATACCAAAGACGCCGCTTCCGAAGAACAACCCCTTGAAATGATCGTGCAAGATCAAGCGACAGAAGAAGCCCTTCAGGCAGCCGTGAACGGAAAAAAGATTGCTGTGGCGGAAAAACAGCAAAACCTTCCTACTACACTCATCGCTTCTCCACCGCCGACCGCAATACCGAAATTACCCAGTCCACCAACTCCTTCGCCGCCTCCGACGGAACTGCCGTCGTCCTGGCTCACAACAGACCTCATACCTCCCACCTTCTCGCCATTACCTCTTCTCCCTCTGTCTGATTCGCCGTTCCCGTATTCTCTGCCGACTCCAGCCCCAACCCCCTCAAGCCTGAATTGGGACCTGGTCGAAAGGCTCCAGCCGCCTAAATCGAACAAGCCGACATACGCAGATGACTGGAATATGGAGGACGAGCAATCTGACCTTGATGAAGAGGATCCATACACGGATCCACCCACGCCAATCACCGACTACACGACAGATAGCGAGGAGGAAATAACTTGCAACCAAAAAGCCAAAGCTCAGCCCAATGACATTGCCGAAGGGCATGATCACGAGATCGAGTCTTCCGGAGCTCGGTGTGTGGGAGCGGAATGGCTTCACTTGGTATACGAGTTAGCGAAGCTGAACGACATCGCGCAACTTTGGAATTCCTCCTGGATCAAGGCGCATGAGGTTCTTCCGATCCTCCCTCCCACCCCACCGGAGGAGGTGAGTCGTAAGAACTGGCTCAAAGGGCTGGATGTCGGTCGATTCGTCAAACAAATATTGGGAAACACAAATATGAGATCATCGTCCTTGTGTCTGCGATTAGGGTCGTCTAGCCTGAGTCAAACCTCAACATGGGCTGCTTTGGTCGAGAAGAATTGTATGACCCTTGCGGATCTGAGTCATGGTAAGTTGCTCGCGTTGCCCATTCACCAATGACTCTCACAGTGCTGGAACGAAATTCATTCTCGTTTGATGATAGATGTCAAGACTCGTCCTCTACCTCAACCGCAAATCTCAGCGGGATACCACCATTATTCCATCAACCTGAACATCTCTTCGCTTCAGTATTGGACTGAATTAGGCTTGCAACCTCATGGGGGACATAAAGACGTCAAAGCTGTATTCCTATGCGACGATTCGCCCGGATCAACACAGCGTGCGGCATCGGCTGGAGCCGAGATCGGCAGGGCGTGGCGAGAATTGCATTTTGGTAGCCATGAACTTGCGGATGATGCTATCATCTCCGCCAAATCGACTGTAATGGTAGAAGCAGCCGGTAAGTGTTGATCTACTCTCACGCTCTCACGCTCTTCTGCTTTACTGACTGACTAATTTCGAGTAGCCAACGTTTTGAACCAATCACCCGATGATACCGTCCTATACATCGTACTCCCTCACAATCCGCCCACTAAGCTGATTAGAGGTCTATTCAACTACGCCATATCCCCTGCGCCCTCGACAGTCGTCCACCTTCTACCCCAGCACTCATTGACGGCGTCGCAGTACAAGACAGTCGCTTCTGAAGTGTACAACAAAGTGTCGGAATCTATAAGGGAGATCAACGCCAGGAGCGTTCCTGATCCATACGGATTACATCATTCTTCATCCGACTCCGACTCCCACGAGAACGATGATCGCATCGCACGACAAGCCTTCACTTTAGCAAGAAGCGAGAACCCCACACCGGAATTCAGCATGTCTTGGCCGCTGAAATCGTATGATGTTTTGAACAATAATCGATTCATCCATTCGGCGTATACCGTCGACGAGGATCTGGGAATTATGATAGGTTTCATGATGGACGATTTGGGGAATATGTCCGATGTGAATACCTGGACTGATATAGCCAAGATGAAGTGGGAAAATAGAGTGGAGAAGCTGTGGAAGTGGGCAAAGGCAAAAGCGGATAAATGGGTTATTCAGTGGAGATTGAGTGTGATGCGTTGTGGCGGTATGGTGAATGATGAGCTCAAGGGTGAGTTGACGAGTAACCTCAAAGGGTCGCATCCAATGCGTTCCGTCATTGGTGTCTGTGGTTGTGGTCGTGAGCGTGATCTTTTTGATATCTGAGCTGATACAAATATCGCATTGATTCAGCTTGGAGGAAGATACTACAAGATGGCAATCTACCGATTACCTTGCTTTTAACGGCAGGTCTAGAATCAGAAGAAGCAAGTGACGCCAACGAAGACGAAGATATACCTCGGCCTAAAGGATTCACCAATATCCCTCCGGCGACTTTGAACGATCCGTCTTCAAGTATCATTGATTTGGCACATGCAGCGCAATTGACGATCTTAGGCAATAAATTACCGATCGACCTTATAGCTTCTTCTGCTTCACCTGCTACTTCGACTTCTACTTCGACCTCGACTGCAAGTCAAGAGGTGATATACCCAATCTCATCATTCTTATTGACCCTCAGCCAGTCTCAGGGATCGGAAAGTCAGACGACCTTATACAATGTGATCCATCATCAAGAACCGCCCTCAAACCCGGTTGGACCTTGGTTTGCCTCGACGACGACAAAGAAGAAGGACGGGAAAGAGAGTGATGACGCCGTGAAACTGGAGAATGAATTGGGAGAGGAGATATATCGGATTGGATGTTTGATCTTTGCCAAATGGGGAATACGGGGTGGAATAAAGGGGGTATTGGGTATGGCAGTGAAGGAACTAAAGGTTCTGAGTTTGAGCGAGATGGAATGATATTACTCGCAGGTACGCGTACTTGGATTGATTGATTGATCCGTTTAAGTGGTTGAGTTGTACAAGGATACAAAGGTTTTCTGCGTTTCTGTCTTTTTTTGCGATTGTGCATGGTTGGTTGTATCTTATATTCTGTTATCCATCATGTCATCATCATTGTACATGCATAGCATAGCATAGGATGAAATGAATCAGTCTTGTTGTCTATCTCACTGTGCAGCATGAATTCAATTGGGCTAACCTCCACTTGACTAACGTACAATTCGTTCGACGGGGATGATATCATCCGAGTTCGAAGCTCATGTTCATGTTCACGTTCGTTTTCATGTTGACGTGAATTTGATGCTTGTTCACTCACAGCAGATGGCCCTTGGAACGAACAAATAGAGCAGTATCACCATCATCAAGTGTAATAGGAGCTTCAGACGTTGTACATGGTCACGTGCCATAATTTCCATCAAGAGCAATATTAGTATTAGTATCAAGAACAGACAACGAATTCGTGGGGACAACACCGGCGCTCTCGAGCGGAACGACTGAAAGCTAAATCCTATTCGAGTGAACGCCAAAGAAGAGAAACAAGGAGAATACAAAGACGAAGACGAAGACGAAGACGAAGACGACCAGTCATTCATTCATTGGTACCAACACTACAATCTCAAGCTTAAGCGATACGCGAGATGTTAATTTCCCCATCAAAGATCCACTCAATCCTCACCTCCCTCCTTTCCTCCTCCCCCTCCCCCTCCTCCTCTTCGTCTTCAGCCGATGGACCGCATACCGCACTGTTGATATACCCGAATGGTCAATTAGTCTCGTCGGCCTGTATACCCCTCGACGACTCGGCAACAGGTTCAGAGTCGGAGTCTCAGAATCATGAGCAAGGAGGGGCAAATAACGACGACAATACGCAGGGAGAAGACGAAGACGAAGAGGACGGAGATGAAGACGAAGAGCCTTATCTTGAGATTCAGGAGCGACGTCGGCTTTTGTTGGGATTGGCGAGTCAGTGGGGGAGGGATGATTCGGGGAAAATGGAGTGTGAGGTGGGTCCGATTCATCCTGCGGCTTCTAGTCTATTTGTGCTCGACTTCTATTTTGGAGCATGAGTGAAATATGGGTTGGGTATGGATCATTCAACCTATTCGGTTGAGGTTGAGGGATCGAGGATCAAGGGATTGATTGAACTGATTTTCACCTTCTCATGATTCAGCCAAAACAACATGAAATGACATGACATGACATGCTGACATACACACCACACCTTGCATCGCATCGACAGCTCGGTAAATTACATTTCACCTGGATCGCCCTTCCGCCGCCGGACAACGTCTCCTCAATAGGCAAAGAATCTCTACCCGCGGTGAAGAGCCAGGTCATAGATGGGTTTATACTGGTATTGAACGCGACCAAGGACGTCGATTGGAAAGTCTTAGTGCAGAAAGTGAGTGCTCTCCGCGTTCTCTGGTCCTGGCTTTGATCCCGGTCAAACGGTTCGGTCTGCAGTCCATGATTTGAATGTGGACTTGGGTCAGGTCACAGGACATCAGCATGACGATGACAGAGACACGATAGGAATGACAGTTTGCTGATTGTCTATTCTACTTTCTTTTTCAGTCCGAAGAATTCAAGAAACAATGGGCATCGTAAATTCCAGCATAAACCCTTCTGATTATCCTGTCGGCCTTACGATCTGCAATCGATCGTCAAACACCAAATGCGAATCATTAATAGTACGCTTTATCTGAACCTCCAAATGACCTCTGTACTCGCCAAACAACGGATAAATCTTGTACCACCATATCAAATACCATGCATAGTTGTATCCCCACACCCCCTTAGAAAGACGAAGCTTAGATTTGCCCAACAGCACACCCGTCTCCTCTTAAATCACTACCCGCCGCCCAGACTCTCCTACCATCATGTTCGACCCGCTGAACGATCTGTCCCTTGCCCGCTATACCCCGCTGATAGCCACTAACAACCTCGCACGTGTGTCCCATCTTCTGCAAGTCCGCAACCACTTCGGGGTCGATGCCATCCTCGAAATAAATCTCACTATTGATATCTCCCACTGCGTCCTCTGAGCCCTTTTTGGACGCGCTGGGCAATCCAGCGGAGATACAGAATCGCGGGGCATCCAGAGAAGCTTGAACGCTGAACCCCCTTAATTTGTTCAAGAGGACTTGAACGTGTCCTTGAGGTTGCATGAACCTACCGCGAATGAGTATTTATCAGCCGAGTCTCATCTACACCCACACGAAACACTTTCTTTCCCTTTAGATACTCACCCACCCATCACGCCGTATGACATGAGTAATTCCCCGTTTTGGGTGACCATAGCGGGTATAATCGTATGATAAGGTCTTTTGCCTCCTGCCACGTTATTTGGGTGTCCTTCTTGCAAAGTGAAGCCCGTTCCTCTATTCTGAAGGGTGAAACCTGTTCCTTTAGGTATAGCACCTGTGCCGAAACCTATCAAAGCATTATTAGGTCAGTCATATCATTGTTCAGCGAGCGATCACAGTTTGTGAAGTCATGACCATTCAGACGAGAAACGAAATTCTAGCAGGCGATGACAACAAACAGTGCACTCACCAGCATAATTCGAAGCGATGAAAGAACAACTATTACCCTCATTATCTGCCGTCGCCAAGTACACTGTATCGCTGGAATTGATAGGATCGCCATGCGCGATATTGCTAGACTTTTCAAGATCGATCAAAGCCGCTCGTTTGCGCAGATATTCCTACAACGCAAATAACACAAATCAGCTTCCTTCCAGACCGGAGGATGGGACTGGCGCACCTTGCTTAGGAGTTCGTCCACGGGTACATGCACGACATCAGGATCAGTCACGTAATACCTGGCTGATCAATGTAATATAGTCAGCTCCTCAACTTGATTGGCAGCGACTTTTGAGAGAGCGAGCCGATCAATTGGCAAAAGCTCACTGTCTATTCACCAAAAATAGTCAAATATACATCAATTGTGATGGATTAGCTTATTTACTGGATTTTCCTGCAATTTTGGTGGACAAAATAGCAGACAACCCACCTGCAAAAGCCAATCTCAAAGCTTCAATCAGAATGTGCAAATACAACGTTGAGTTATGCGGTAATTCCAAGACGTCGACACCATGCTGTACTTCGACAGCCTCGACGATCCCAAGAGCGACTAATGCCGTCAATCCTTGACCATTTGGCGGGCACTGATATATCAAACCGAGCAATGAACACAGTGTCCACACATACGGTCATGTGTCATGTGACAGCAGAGCCTCTTCATGCGCTACGCTGCAAGCCTTCACTCACCTCCCAGAGCGATACACCTTGATCAGCCGCTTCTCCAACTTTGAAATCGTATTTGATCGGCTGGATCACCTCCGCATCTGCCTCTGCTAAGTCTTCGAGGGTCATCACCCCGCCTCCTGCTTGGATTAGTTCGACAATGGCTGAAGTACGTGATAGCAATTGGTCATCGGCAGTCTCTTCGTGGTCACACAAACAGCACTCACCTTGGGCGATGCGGCCTTTGTAAAACCCTTCTTTACCGTGCTCAGCGACCGCTTCGAAAGTATCCGCTAGTTCGGGGTGGGTCATGACGTGCGAGGGAAGAGGGGGGTTCTGTCGGCGTCATTTCAGCTTATGTCCTCATCCACCTTCTCTAGCGACTCACTCCGTCAGGCATCATCATCCTACCCGTGTGTCAGCTACGTGATCCTTCTTTGAAGATATGTAGGGTTGAACAAAGCTTAGAAAGCTTACTCGTTCCAATTCGGCGAAGCGTTTTTGATCAGGCTCTCAGAGCCGGCCCACTATAGATCCAGTTCATCAACCTCTTGAGCCCTTCTTCCGTTGGATGTAGAAACCATCTGCTTACAGCGCGACTATTCAGCTCATGCTCCGGTACACCTTCCCTAGCAAGTCGGATTGCGGGGTCCAAGATTTCCCTCATCGTAAGTCTACCCGAACCGAACTCAGATACGGTCTTGAGCCATCCTGCTGCTGCTCCGGGAACAGTGACTGAGTTCAGGTTGGTCAATGGGATCTGTGATCATCGTGATCAGCGTACAGAATGATATATCGATGACGATGCGCTGGTCAAGGATGACGGGGGTAGCCTACACTTTCCCCTGTTATACCTTGACTCCGCAGGTATTCTAAGGTGAGGGCTTTAGGTGATCTGCCTGAGCCGTTGATGCCTTTCACTGTCTTGGACTTTGCATCGTAAAACAAGCAGAAGATGTCTGAGTATCATGAGTCAGTGGACCTCCCTATTCTGATATCACCTCAGGTTTCCGTCGACTGGATATACTCACCTCCGCCAATACCTATATGAGTATGATACCCTTATCATCAGCTTCCAGCCTAACTTAGGAGCCAGTCAGCCTGTTTGGTCTCACCGGTACAAGAGGGCTCGGTCACGTTCAATGCAGCTGCGGTAGCGACAGCAGCATCGGCTATACATCATTGGATTCCTCAGCTCTTCGTCCTCTTCACATGCCGCGGGTGAGGGTGTCACAAGCCGACTGACCTGCGTTTCCACCTTTATTTAGAATCTCTAAGCCCGCTTGACAAGCTGTAAGCCAGCGAAAGGTTAGCCAAACGGTCTCGTGGCTGAGATGTAAAAGGTATACACACCAAGCGGCTGAGAAGTAGCTACCACGCCTTTAGTCGAGAATATCGATGATCTCCTCGAGGGGAAATGGGAGAAGTGAGGCTGGTAAGAAGGGTGTAGTCGGGAGAAGTCGAGAGGTGCCATCGTGTAGTCGGTTCAGTCTGGAAGTATTAGTATTCCAAGCACCAACGATGCTCATGTGGCTAATCGCGCTGCCCTTCTTCTTCAGTGAGGTATAATTGGCCATGTAAGAGTATTTGGATTTTACTATGCTGTTGTATGTTGATTCCATTTCATCGTTATCGTGATGTGATCACGTCTCAAGGTCCATGCATGCGGACCGGTCATATCCGTAAGTGGAGGCCATGAGTATCGGCGATCACCGTCAACACGCGATCTGGCTCAGCGTGGTCATCGGTGTTTATTCTCGCTCATCGGCTTTAAGGGTCGGAGCATGGCATGCCACAAACCCTTCAGTCACGTAATACCGTTTTATCACCTTTGTTCACCGTAGCTAGCTGTCACCGTACGGGAGTTTGCAATTGTACTAGTCCCTTAGTCCTCTCTTGGTGGTCTACTCACTGCTTCGTCGCCTGTTGGAGATCGCTCTCACAGTTACTGGTCCCGCTGGATTTTCATCAAAACACCTTGAATTAGCTTTCGTTAAAGGTTTCTTCTCTCATCCTTCAAAATCAGTCATCATGGGTTGTGAGTATGCTATCTATTGCCACGTAGCGGAGAAGGAGAAGGAGGTGAAGCTGATCATAGGATAATGTTGTTCTTTCTGCTCTGCTCGTCGTCATCACTTCGCCTTTCGACAACCTAATCAACACTACTTGTAACACTACCCACTTCATCGACAATGATTCACCTGCACACCCCCAGCCAACAAGCCTCGAGGTTTACAAGCCGCCCGAAAACTCCGAACCTCCAGAAGGGAGAACCGATGGGCCGACAAGAACTACAAGAAGAGGGCTCTCGGTAAATTCTACAAGACCTCGCCCACTGGAGGTTCTTCCCACGCCAAAGGTATCGTCTTGGAGAAGGTGAGTTGGGGTTCAACTTGCTAAGGATGGTGTTGCTACAGTCTAGACTAGAGAGATGAAAGATCGCCTATGAGAGGGAAGTGAACGTAATAGGATGCGGAAGAGTGAATCTGGATGATATCCCTGTCAGGAAGGCAATGGAGCGTGACATGGATCAGCAGCCACAGATATACAGACGGAGATAGAGGATGGCATGAGGAAGGGGCCGCTGCATCAAGCCATGGAGGACGATGCGGACGTACAAGCGATCGAGGGGAAATTCTCGTCAAAATTGATCCATTGCTGATACGATCTATTGACACTTGCAGGTCGGTGTTGAGGCCAAACAACCCAACTCTGCTATCCGAAAGTGTGTCAGAGTTCAACTTATCAAGAACGGAAAGAAGGTTACCGCTTTCGTCCCCAATGATGGTTGTTTGAACTTTGTGAGTGTAGTCTCCGATTCTATATTATTTCCCCAGTCCCCCTTTCTCTGAATGTGGGTTCGGGTCTTTTCTTGCAACATGCTGATCTTCGTTTGCTGCGCTCCCCTTTAGACCGACGAGAACGACGAAGTTCTTATCTCTGGTTTCGGTCGACGAGGAAAAGCCAAGGGAGATATTCCCGGTGTGCGATTCAAGGTCGTCAAGGTATCTGGTGTTGGTCTCTTAGCTCTCTGGAAGGAGAAGAAGTGGGTGTTGTTCTTGTTGTAAACCACATTGTCATGCCCATGCTCTTACCGCCTTTGTGCTGAGAGGGACCGACATGCTGACAATTACACTGGATAACAGGGAGAAGCCTCGATCTTAAGCTCCTCGTTCTCACATAACCACAAAAATTACAACCGACACTCGCACCGCATCCCGCATTGTTCTTATCGTATTTTAGGTTTTGGACGACTGGGATGCATGTATGATCTGACATAGGCATAGGCATAGGCACAGACACGGTCACTGGCGTGGCATGACATGGGCCTTCTTAATCGCTTGAGACTTTAGACTTGATGTTGAAAATCCAAATCGTATCGTGGATTGAAAAGGCGGATATGGCAGTGGAAAAAGACCAACGTGGTTTCGCGATGTCATGTTTTGTGGGGAATACTGACTTGCCATGAAATGCCGAAATCTGACAGCTCACTTGGATTTGGTCTTTTTCTCTCAAGAGGAATGTATACCTGAAGGGGCAGAAGCGGTGGAACATGTTGTAATGGCGTGGCGTGGCGTGGCGTAACGAGACGAGACAGGGACCGGATTCAAGAAAGGATGATGGGTTAGTTTAGGCAAAAAGTCTCAGTGGATCATTCAAGAGTCCTTTCGTGGGCCGCTATTTGCATCGTCAATCGAACCGAGCGATGGACAAGGGACGAGAGAAAAGCACTGCACTGACGGGTTCTCAAAGAGAGACAAATGCACAGAAGATCGAGTGTCTGAGCGATTGAGCGATAGAGCGATAGAGCGATTACATATTCCTTAAAGATCGCTTTTGAGACTATCTTTCCGAGGTACGAGGTACGAGTACAACAGCGAACGGGCCTGAGGTATCGACAAATCTGTGGTGGATCACCGTTTTTGCAGTAGCAGTAATGTTCAGATAAACACTATCTTTCAGGCCGATGCTCCGTCGCACCCCCAATACGCGGACAGTACAGTACACCTCGGGTGAGGGTCCATTATCCCTTTACTTTCTCGTTTTAAGTAATACATCACATTACATCACATCAAATCATTATGCAGACGGACATGCATGTAGAGTACTAGTGATAAGGATACAACACGGAGAGGCATAAGTATAGATACAATCAACCAAACTCCCGCCTGATCCGATGCAATCACAAAGATCAAGTATATAATCTTCGTCTCATCCCCATTGAGATATGAGAGGAAGAATCACGACACAGAAAAAGGCAAGAAAGTAAGAAAGCACGAGAAAGCAAGCAACAAAGCAAGCAACAAAGCAAGCAACAAAGCAAGCAACAAAGCAAGCAACAAAGCAAGCAACAAAGCAAGCAACAAAGCAAGCAACAAAGCAAGCAACAAAGCAAGCAACAAAGCAAGCAACAAAGCAAGCAACAAAGCAAGCAACAAAGCAGGCAACAAAGCAAGCAACAAAGCAAGCAACAAAGAAAGCAAGAAAGGAGGCCTTTCGGAACAAGGCATGTGTGCAACTTAAACGTGTCCACCTTGCATCCTACCCCAATTGGCCAATTCCGGTCCCAACACATTCGCGCCTTCACCCTTGAACCACCCGACGATCTCATGAGGCGAGAGCGTACATCGGACCTTCTGGAATTGCGGTTTGACCGAGGCGTTACTGGCAGGTATGAGCAAAGAGACTTTTAATAGGTGGTCATATGCCTGGTGATCAAGTCGACTCGTCAGCTCAGATCGCCTCTCTCATACTTATCAATGGCGGGGAGTCGATGAGACGTGGTAGAATACGGATGTCCGGTGACGAGGTAGGAGGTATCGAATACACAGGCCAGTGAACGTGGGTAGAAACGCAAGACAAGGGCTAACTCGCGGGTCGCACTCACATTCCGCAATACACCGACGGGCCATCTGACTTTGCCACTCCCAACTAACTTGGTCCGTGAGAACCTCAAGTATTCTTCTTCTACTTGAGCGAAATTGAACTCCTCTCTACCAGCATACGAAAGATGCTTGGAGATGATCAAGACCCCCAGGGCGGGATGAGGGAGTCCTCTTAATTTGCTCAACTGAATGCCCCATCCTGCACCTTCGATTTGACTTAGAACGCCATCCACGACGTCGGGGACTGATAAGTATTCTATTTGACCTGAGAGGATACTGGTGATTGGATGAATCTGTCCGTGCCATTCCAGCTCAGCTCAGCTCAGCTCAGTCTGCCCATTCGTTCGGACAGATAGATATCTAGGAAGAAGTTTTTTTCCATTGCATACAAGGAAAAGGAGAAGGACTCACGAATGGTCGATACAAATTCCGGACATCGGTCGTCAGGCCAGTCAACCTATCTAGATGTCTTCTCATCCGCTCTTGTTTCAAGAGGGTCTTTCAACCAGAGTGATCAAGGGGTTAAACAAGTCAATTGTGGGTTACACCGATATTAGGAAGCAGTAAGGCTCACTTCTATAGCGAATTCCCAATCACGCTGCCAACGGGTGCCTTCGCCCTCTTCTGCGCCGTTTGGAACGGGGATCAAAACGCTATGCAGGAGAGGTTTCCAACCTATACCCTCGGCTGACAAAGGCGAAGGTATACGAAAAGTTCGATGTGAGAACCGTGACTTCACTCGTTTCTCCAATAGCAGTAAGGTATCCTATGCATCACATCGCACGTCAGCGATGTCAAGTCCTCGCAGATCTTGATCGACCCACCACTCGGGTCGTAACCCCCAAGACGGCCACTCCTCTACCAGTGCTTTCGACAGGTCCGGTCTTGATACTTTGAACGACATCCACTGCACACAAGTTCAGTCAGCTTGACTCGGTGCATTCATGCTGCAAGTAGCAGAAACGAGGTTTGGTAAAATAGCAGAAGTAGCGCGATTGTACATCAAGGAACGGCTGGATATGAGTAGGGCCTAAGGACTCGGGGAAATAGGAGTAGATGGTTGGCCAGGGCGACTTGAGGAAGTGAAGAGAGGAGCGAGAGGTGCATCAGTTCTAGGATGGAGAGCGAGGATGATATTCGAGAGGGACTTGCCATGGAACAATGGCGAATATCTGGGAGAAACACTTACACAGACAATACAGGAGTGCTTGACGTGCATGCTCGGTGAACAGATCAAACTCCTCAATGACGATGATGATAGCACGCGGGGACGGCTGAGTGAGCAGCGCCAGTAGATGTGATGGAAGGGTTGTCGGAGCGTATTCCTGCACTCGTCATCTTCGATATCAGCTTGTTGCGTGGATATGTACTTCAGGGGGGCAAGCAGTAATTCACCTCTTCATTGTTCTCGTCCTCTTCTTCTTCGGGCGATTCGTACTTCTTCCCCTCAGCTTCAGCAATTTGACGTCCCATCTCCCTGATTGCTAGTTTATCGTTCGTTTGCGCCAGTCCTGATAATCGCACAATTATCGGTGACGTCTTCGAGCTGGACGGAAGAAGGTTCAAAGCCCTAGCGACGGTCTTTAACCCATTTTTTCAGCTTCTATAAATTACACATACCGTCTGAAGGATGAAGGAATCTCACTCTTGTCTTCCCTACTCCTCTTGGTCCGACTACTAACGCACTATTTCCTTCACCTCTCTCCACCGTACCTTTCAGAAGATTGACAATCCCACTCAGAGCTTCGTTCTTCTCCTCGTCGATGAAGGGCGGCGGCTTGGTAGAGACGCCTTGTGAGTTGAGCATCGACAGCACTCTTCTGAGATACGCTTTGGCGGGATCAGGTATCTCCGATATGGATGGTTCCTCTGTTTCCATGCCATCCATCATTACATCGGCATCATTTCCAGTTATATCTCCGTTCCGGATTTCCACATCGGGTATGACGGGCGCTTCGATGCCTAGAGGATTGATATCCATATCTTCAGCAGGTCCAGTCACAGTCCCGCCGTATTCGTCTATCTCTTTCGCATGCCGTATCGAAGGCGAATCTTGGCCAACAACCCTTCCGGATCTAGTCAATTTAGGTGCAGAAGCTTCGCCCTCATAAGTGAAATTCCTAGCTTCTCTCTGTCGTTTCAACGCTTCATTAGCCAGAAAAGCTTCTCTGGTGATCTCCTCTTGGTTCGAAGCGGTTTTCTGCTTATCTTCGGGTGAGTCGAATATACCATCGTTGAAGGTGAGCGTTTTGGCTATTGCAGGTGTCGATATTCGAGGTCGTTTTCGTGCGGAACCATGATGCTCGTGACCAGGCGATGGAGTCGGCAGCTCATTCTTCAAGCTTGATGCAAGCGTAGGAGTACCTTTCAACTTTGGAGTATTGGCTGACCTGTTACTGGCTGAAGGTGTTGATTTCTTGGTAGGGGTGGTATTTGTGGCGTGCGGTCGCCTGGCTAGAGGAGTAGGCTTGATCTTCCCATTGGGCGTTGGGCTGGCTCTGCTCCCGTTCTCAAGCTTGCTAGCTTTCGATATCGGAGTCTTTCTCGGAGTGTTTTCATCTGTCTTCTTGCGTTTCTTGGGTGTAACGATCTCTACTACTGGCTGATATCTCCTCTTGCTGGGAGTGGAGGCGAGTTTAGGTGAAGTGCTGGTTACTATTATACAATCCCCAGCTTCTTCTTCGCCCCCTGAGCCTGCCAGAGCTAGCGGATCAGGAGACACTGTGCGATGGCCTGCCATGATACGTCTGGCTCTTGCTTGCTCGAGATGCATGCAAGGTGGATGCTGACACACGAAGATAGCAATGTCAAAATAAGGAAGCAGACAGAGGCGCTAGACGCGTTGACTCAGGCACTGAGCGTGTTACGTAATGCCTCAGATGATTACACTTTGCCACGGTGGTCACTTCTCAAGAATGGCCTGGACCGTGTTTACCTTATTCACTACTTGGTAGCTTATTGTTGATCTCACATTTCTTCCTCACTTCTGCTCACTCTTGTTCACTCATCATCCACTCTCATCATCTGCTTCCTTCCTCCTATCCACGCCCACGCGTCAAGATGTCCGGAAGACTATTAGATGGAGGGAGGTTCATCCCAGATAGGGATGGACACAACCTGCATGCTGTATATCAACTCAACGCCGACCCCAATCCAAAGGAAGCTACATTTACTAAACTACTCAGGACCGAATTATCACCTGTCCCAACTTACGATGCATCCGCCCCCATGGCAGGTCCATCCAACTACTCAGCCGATTACCCATTATCAAATGCTGGTCATACACCATTACACCACCATCCTCCACCTTCCTCGATGGGAGAAAGAGAATCATCACCAGCAGCATCTTTACCTCCTTTAGCTCAACATGCCCCTCCGACACCGACTTCAGGCCACGGCAGACCACCTGGTGCAGGACCCAGCTCAAGTCATATGCGAGCTCACCAATCTCAAGTAGCCCTCACTTCCTCTGCAGCTCGTCAAAGGCATTCCCCCAACTTGAACGGCAGATCCGCCTTTTCACCGCCTCCCGGTAACACGGCCAACCTCAACAACCCTTCACCTTCGACACCGAAGAAGAAACGAATACTGAACTTTACTTCTCCGTCGAGTCCGAGGAGTCTGGGTGGTCTGAGCGGAGCAAGAGGGATCAGTGGAGGAGAAGGTGGATTGGACGATATGTCTCATCCGGCTTATAGTCTTAGCCCGATCGGAAAAGAAAGTCAAAGGATACTACAGAGCCCCAGAAAACAGATCAGGTCGATAGCCAAAACACCTTTCAAAGTGCTTGATGCACCTGAATTAGCCGTGAGTTACTGGTCATCTTTCGAAGAGGCACTAAACAAGCTGACGAGGTACCCTAATTAGGACGATTTCTACCTCAATCTCGTTTCCTGGTCAGCTTCGAATGTTCTCGGTGTCGGACTCAATTCATGCGTGTATCTATGGAGTGCGCAAACGAGCAAGGTCACGAAGCTATGTGATCTTATGAGGACCGCATCGGATGGACATGAGATCAGTGATACCGTAACCGGTTTGGAGTGGACGAACAAGGTGGGTCAGCTAACGCCTATCAAACACATGGCAGCTGATATCATCGTATCTATCGTTTCAGGGAAGTACAGTAGCGATAGGAACAAATAGCGGCCTGGTCGAAATATGGGACGCCGAATACTGCAAACGGATACGAACGATGTCAGGACACACTGGACGAGTCGGCGCTTTAGCATGGAACAGCCATATACTCTCTTCCGGCTCAAGGGATAGAACGATCTTACATCGAGATACCAGAATCCCCGAACATTACATCAGGAAATTACAAGGTCATCATAAGCAGGAGGTGTGTGGGTTGAGGTGGAATTCAGGTACGGATCAACTGGCATCAGGAGGAAACGATAACAAGCTCTTCGTGTGGGGCGGGACGGACAGTAAGCCAACGTGGAGGTTCGGAGAACATCGAGCAGCCGTGAAAGCAATAGCGTGGAATCCGCATCAGAGAGGTCTGTTGGCTAGTGGAGGTGGGACGGCAGATAAGAAGATTCGATTTTGGAATAGTCTGACAGGTGGTCTGGTCTCAGAGTGCGATACTGGCTCACAAGTGAGTGTGAACGACTGAACATAATAACCCTTGATCCCTACCTCCTTTGCAATCATCGATAAATTTCTGATATTCGGAAGTGGTCACTGACTGATCGATGCGTGTAGGTATGTAATCTAATGTGGTCCCGAAATTCCAACGAGTTAGTCTCAACGCACGGGTATTCCGGCGGACCAGTATCGAACCAGATCCACATATGGAAATACCCCTCCATGACCCAGATCGCCACTCTCACGGGACATACGTACCGGGTGCTGTACCTCGCGATGAGTCCAGATGGACAGACGATAGTCACTGGAGCAGGCGACGAGACGCTCAGGTTCTGGAACGCGTTCCAGAAAGCCAAGGGAGAAGTAGGGAGGGGATTTGGAGATGGAATGGGAGTATTAGCCAAGATCAGGTAGACTGCACATCGGCGCAGTTCAGAAGGGAGCTTCAGAGATTCATCACTGCTGTTGTATTTGCTTTCGTCCTCGATTTATCGTGCCTTCTGTTTCGGCTACCTTATGCCTATTAAACCAGTTCTTTGCTGTGTTGTGTAACCTATTCTTTCTTTCGTTTCCCCTTTTTCTCAATTGAACATTTGTCTCACGATCATTTCGTTCAGTTCAGTCCATGTATCTCGCTCACAATTACGGCTTTACTTTACCTCTACCCCTATCACTTCACGGACTTTATAACGATGTTTACGATGATTCATGGTCTTATGGTTATATGTTTTATGTTGACACCATATAGTTTCGATACAGTACAAGTACATACATTCAATCAATCAATGCATGTCATGTTACATTCCATCACATAAGGATTACATTCCGAATTTCTCGCCGTCCAATAAGTGTAATGCAGCAGAAGCTACTCCGCCTTGTCCGTCAAGAGTATGAGTATAGATTGTATTCCCCCACCATTTCTGAATACTTTCGCCGACTACTCGTACAGTGTGGATTGAATGGCAGATTAAGTGCAGCACAATACGTTGTCAGTCACCAAATCCTTTTGATCACCGGATTTGATCTGTTTGTCGTGAAATGCAGCATGCAAGGCACTATCAAGGGAAAGGATAGGTTTTTAGATGAAAGGCCGACTCACCATGTCCATTTTTAGGTAATTGTAAAGCGAAGAAAATGAATATGATGCACAGGGCATATCCACAGGTGAGCGCTGCTGATAATGTGTAATTGCTATTGTCGAAGAAGCGTGACAAATACATCAGCTTAGAGCTCATTCATGTTGATCAATAAGAATGACGAGTGAGATGGACTCACTATTTGGACCACCAATCAAAATACCTCGTCCTGATATAATACTGCGTGACAAATCCTACGATGCAGAAACTACCGGGACCATCGAGTGCAATCGCACAACTCAGCGATCAGCTAAATACTGTACGTATCGCCCTATCGTTTCATGCTTTCTGCTGTCGAGATTCTGGCCGGAAGCATCGCTCGACTCACCTGATAAAGTTTATAGGCAAATAAGGAGGCAAAAGCGAGACACAACTAAATACCACAGGCCAACACACGTACCCCCATCCACTTCTTGGCCATTTCCTACTCAAGAAGAACGTGACCAAAGGCATGACTCCACCGAGGAGGTAAAACCATTCCAAATGTCTATACAGACTCCCTGGACCGAATAACCTCTTCGGTCCAATTAGACCATACAATACAGAGGCAGAAAAGAATGTCCGAGTCGAGGGACACCACCATCTCTCAGAGTCCAACGTACATATCCCCTCAATATTACTGAACAGCCATTGCTGAACAACGAGTTGAGTGATGCCCCCCGATAAAGGTGGCGAAGAGTTGAGCGAAGAAGACGTGCCGGATAGGAACGTGCATGTAATGCGCCACTTCTAGATCTTGCACGAACCCCAGTGCTTGTGTGGTTGAGATCTAAGAGAAGGTTTTGAAGATCATCATTGATATTGGTTTCCCCGGGACCAGGGCGCCGATGATGATTTCGCTCTGAGCAAAATGATCAATATTGCATCAGTGTTCCAAAGTTGCAAATTTTAAGCTCACACAAGCCCCGCGAGGAGTTCGATGAGTCTGGAGTAGCAGGCAGAAAGATCGTGTCAACGTATTACGCACCAAAACATTCAGACCAACTTGCATGTTGGTGATAGCTTGTATAAGTCCGATTGGCAGGACCATGACACCCGCCAGTAAGATTGCTAGGAGCAGAGCCCAGACGGGCAAGTCGGTCGGCCAGACGGTGATCGTTACGATGGCTAGAATCATGTTTATCAGGAAAATGGCAAGATACCACCAACTTGGTACTGGTGGGTAAATGGAGTTCAGTCGAGCATGGATGTCGGGTCGGACAGGTCGGCCTCGGACATTGTGCCAGACTAATATCCCCAAGAATGAAACTGCCACTTCAGCGACTACCCGCAGTGAGCACCGTATGTGAATAGCTGAGCACCTTATAAGGGGGTACGAACCTTGTTTACGGAAGAACAAGCAAGAATGAACAATCGTGGCAGTCACTCTAAGATTACACGAACTCTCAGTCAGCTGTACCTTTTGTACCTACTCCATGTAACGGAACTATGAAGACTCACGCGGCAAAATTGAGACCATACGAAAGCGCCGAGGTCTACTGTCCGCAAGGAGCCTTATCAGCAGAAGGATCTCCCATGATGTCTGTGTGAGGAGTCGGGGAGCCTCACCATCGTCATGTAGACAGGCGAGTATCCCTCATAAGCAGTAAGGTTCAGCGTCGCTCTGTCGTCTACAACGATCGATACATCATACGTTCTTGCCCTGCAATGCCCTATCTGTGTCAGTCATGCGACTGCTTGATGGTGTCCCACTGCGAAAGCACTCACGTATTATCGAATACTCTGGCGCTTGAAAAAGGTAGATATTTCGCGTAAAATACGTTGCAGTAATACAGTATCGGCGCAAGGAACCAGATGAACTGCCATATATCGCGATGAGCAGGCTGTGAAACTGTGACTGTATAGTACGAGTACAAGTCTGAGAATTTTTCAGTTTTGGGGGGGACTTACAAATATGAATCCACCCAGGACGTTCGCTGTCACCCACCACGGAGTAGCTAAGGGATTATTGACGGCGGCCATCATGCCCCAATCGAAAGTCAGAATGGACATCCCGGCACCGGATTGATATCCAAATAACAGGTTGATCTAGGTTCCACCCGAGCAGATGAATTTGATTTGATTCAGCACAATACGCAAACAGCTTCGATGAGACGGGCACTTACGATTTGCGAATTAGGCTTAATCCATGTCACCCAGTCGAACTTTAGTATCTCAACGTACATGCATGACATCAGCAGGACAATCCCTCCCCGATCTCATTGAACTTCGAAGGTTTCGGTATCACAAACTTGGGAACCTACGTTGCTGAGTGCGGTGAACAGATAACTCGGAAAGAACGTTCAAGCGAACATCAAAGTTGCACTGATGTAGAAGAACGTTTGTCTGGATTGCAAAAGACCAGACTTGCCGCTGAGACTTGACTTGGCGTGCAGTGTGTTGAATACTAAATAGAATGCCAGGTGGAATGAGCACGGGGAGTCGTTCGACGAGGTGCGCTCAGGCTTACGAGCGGTGTTCACCAGGGTCGCAGGCCAGATCATCGAAGACGGAATGACAAGCACTTTATACAAAATCCCAGCGAACGAAAATCCTAGCATCTGTGTGCTCAAAACTCTGGATGTACACAGTGAGTATATCAGCCGACATACCATAAGGATGCATGGTTCATCAGAAGGATCTTACAGTAGCAGATTATATCCCCATCCCCACTGTTGATTATAGAAGAATCGTTGAGTCGCAATTATGTCAGTAGCATAAGCGGACCCAGCTGAGACGTTCGCCATGATGTACACCTGAATTGCATCACACGCACATCGTAAGTAGCACTCGTCAGCATCAGAGTGTCGTCAGGCATGCAGACATTGAGGTGAAGCTTGGATGGAAAAGAAAGAGGATCGCTTATCTTACTAGAGTATGTTCCTTCGCATTCCAAGCACCGGGATTAACCCATCTCCACATACTCCGTCTAGGTAATTTGGCCAGCATCAGACCAAGAGGGTGGACTACCAGCTGAGCCACTATCCCAGGAACGAGTACATTGGGGTACCGGTAGATGAAGAATTGGTTGATTCCTGGTAAGAGTACAGCCATGAGAGTGCCCAATACCCATGCGCGAAGGGTTGAAACGGGCAGAGAGGGATCGTCGGTGGGGTGAACGGATACTCTGACTTCGGGATAAGGGGAATCTTCTTCTTCTTCTCCATCTAGCTCTTCGGCTGACTGGGAAGTCGATGGGGCGTACAACTGTGTGTGATCTCTGAGTTCATGATGTCCTGAATGCGGGCTGGGCGGTTTCGCACTAATGCTGCCCATCAGTAACTTCGTATCAAGCCAAGATGCTGATGGACACTGGCAGTCACTTACGCCTCGAAATTATACTTCTCTCGTCCATCGGCATCAACGTCACTTCTGTTTTCGCCTGGCTGAGCGTCATCTGGGAAACGATCGCCGGTGATGTCACTCAGTTCGACATCGTTGATATCATGGCGATCCGTAGACATGTCTGCCCTACCGTTGATCGCGTGATCTGTGATCTGACCACTGCGACCTCTCAAGAAAGGCCATGGCGAGATCGACGGAGACAACGATGTCATGTTCTCGAGGAGAAAGCTGACTAGATCAAGAAGAGAAGCGGCATCGAAAGCTTGACCAAAACCCGAGCTTACGTCTACGAGGGTATTATGGACTTGATTTCTATGGTCAAGCAACGATTTTACGTGGATGAATAAACCCAAGGGATAATCGGCTCATGATGAGATCAGTGCACCACCGCACTGCCAAGGTATCTTAGTTTAATGCGGGGTCCAGGGCGAAAGCTCATCTGATGAGCGATCAAAGCGAGATTTGCTGGTCATTTTGATGGTCACTGAGTGTGTGAGCATACAAGACGTCCTTTGGGTCTAAGCTTAGCTCTGAGATCGTAAGTACAAGTGATCATTCGAAGCCATTACGAAGCCGAGGGCATCACGAGCTAGACAGGTAGCCTTTGGATTAGTTGTGTTAGGGGGTACGACTGCAGACAATGAATACAAGCGGTCCAAAGCCAATCGTCCGGAAATATGTCTGCTTGATTGATCAGCTCGATTTTCGAGAAAGTGGGGAAGCACGAGGTCCGATCGACCTGCGGTCAAGTAGACAGGGATAGTTTATCGTTCCAGATTTTGCATTGCACTATTCTATTGTGCGCTTGTGCGATACCCAGGCATGAAAGAGGGTGGGCATAGGATAGGCCAGATCGGCTATCGTTCCACTTCCTATGCGTATCCCAATCGCCATACAATGCATGACGCGCCAATTGCCTATCAAGAACCACCATCAAACGGTAGCTAAAGCGCAGAGCTGACGGACAGTCAACATTAGAAGTAACATTCCACGATTGTTCTTCTGACAATTGACATCTTGAGTCTTGTTGTGTCATTACGTCGAATGTCTCTTTGCGCTTCATGCATTGACACTCGCAGGAACGCTCATCTCGTAGTATGGGAATGACGCACGGACAAATGAGTTAGGGTCTTACAATAAGAGATGATCTACGCCACAATGGCTTATTATACTTTGAAACGCCGAATAAATCCGTCATAGTACTGGTGTGCTGGCGGAAGGGTCCGGCGG